>NC_137019.1:28895371-28950683 GCF_032717465.1 Coenobita brevimanus
TCTTTTCACCTCTCTTTTCCTTTCCACATATAACTCTCTCTTCCGCCTCTCAACTTCTTCCATGCCCCTATTTCTCATCCATTCATTGTATGCTTTCTTCTTTTGTGCCACAGCCTGTTTCACCTCTTCAGTCCACCACGCTGTTCCTTGCACCCCCCTCCGTCTTCTCTTCCTTCCACACACCACATCACATGCTGCACATATTTCTTCTGTAAATATCTTACACACACCTTCCACGTCTCTCATCTGCTCCAATTCATATTTGCCCAAACGTTCCTCCAATTCTCTCTTATACTCTGCCTTTTTCTCATCCTCTTGTAACCTTTCCACTCTCCTTGCAACTACTCCTTCCTCTCGTCTTTCCCTTCTTCTATTCCTCCACCTCACTTGCATCCTAATTCTGGCCACCACCAAGTAGTGGTCAGAAAGTCCACTCCCCCAACCTCTATACACTCTTGCATCCTTTACACATCTTCGCATCCTTTCATCCACACACACATAATCAATCATTGCCTTCCTTTCATTCAGTTCACCACCCACCCTTCTCATCACTCGCCATGTATACCTGTGGATCATTTTATGCCTGAAGAGGGTATTGGCTATCACCAACCCCCTCCCAGCACAAATGTCCACTAACACACTCCCATTCTCATCTATCTCGGCAGGCACACCCCACTCACCAACTATTCCATCCACCTTCACATTACCAACTTTACCATTCATATCACCAATCAAAAACACTCTCTCATTCCTTCCAAACTTTTCCATGCACACTTCCACATTTGTCCAGAACTCTTCTCTCACTCTTCTAGCACGATCTTGCATTGGCGCATACACACACACAATCGCCCACATTTGTATTCCAACTTTCAACTTTACCCACACAATCCTTGACCCAACTGATCCATACTGTCTTATGCTCTTCTTCCATCTTTTACTCACAACTATACACACTCCTTCCTTTGCTCTCTCATTCTCATCTACTCCTGCACATATACCCCATCCATACTCCCATTCTCTCACACTTTCTCCTCTCCATTTTGTTTCAGTTATTCCACATACATCCACTTTCGCACCCTCAAGCACCTGGACAATCTCTCTCTCTTTCACCTCATCATTCGCTCCTCTTACATTCCATGTACTCATTACCAAGTCCTTTGTCCGGTCCTGGGTCGTCATCGTTTGGTCAGTCCTTGTCCGAGGCTTCTTGTTTGTTTTTTTAGTTAGTTGTTTTCCGGGGAGGGGCACTAACCCTCCGCCAACCCTTTTAGTCGCCTTTTACGACAAGCAGGGATACTGGGGGAGTATTCTTGAAAAACCCCCCTACACCATGGTCCCTTCAGGTAACTCGCACGGAACACGAGGGTTTCGTTCCTACCATGCCGTGTTAGGTGCGAAATCGCGTATATTTAAACTAATCCGTATTTTGCTCCCTAGACCCCCCAAATGTGTTGTTTTGCTGTTATCTGTCACTAGAAAGCACTTTAAGTGGTTAGAAGGTTTATCTAATGTTATAACTCACAAATACAGTACTCCTGAGCAAAACTTCAACACACAAATACTGTACGTAAAACAAGGAAACATTCCGACGCCGATCATAGGTAATAAATTAGGTTAACTGGTACCAGTGCTTTAACTTACAAGTACATACCAGAACAGTACATATTTAACTTAGAAATGCAGTACTGTGATATCGAATGATTTCAGTACATAATCTGTTAGGAATGGCTGGAAAAAAAAAAATGTTATGAATACATTTTCACCTTTTTGATATATGTTTATGGTAGTTTCGAGTTATTTTTTACGTTATCGTTGTGCCCATGCTTGGAAAAGGGAGCGAAAGAGTTGAATTTTCAGTCCTAAATGAGAAAACTTCACGTCCTCCAAGGCTAGACTCTGCCACGGGAGAATAAAGTGGAGGGTCAGTCCGATTAGCAATAAGGAAGTTGTGTCACAACTTCCAGCTCCCACACCACGAGAATGGCTAAAAATAGAATCGTAATGCAGTTTCAGAACTAACAATAAGCTAATTATTACGAATACAGATACAAAGCAGAAATAAATACGTTTACAGACAGGGAAAACGTATTTCTTCCGTCATAACATGTTCATCTTTCTCAATCATTTTACGTTCATCTTTATCATTTTACCTTGTTATTTTCGCAATACAGTAATCCCTCTAATATCCGAACGCCCAATATCCGAACATCCCCACTAACCGGACATAATCCTCCTGGGATCCAATATTCCCAAAATGGGCCAAAAACCGCAAAAAATTCGAAAAAAATCTGACTTTTTTCCCTCCCATAATTTGAAATTCCCGCCTGGCGCCAAACAGCTGTTACACCATGGTCCCTTCACCCCTTCCTTCCTCCCCCTCCCCCCTCCCCTGTCAGGTTGCCATTTGGTATTTTTCATTACCAAGTGTGGGCCAATTTGGTAATGAAAAATTCGTTTGGTAATGAATTAGAATAATGCATTACCAAATGGATTTTTCACATGTATGAGGATACACAGGATGGAGATGGTGGATTGTTTGCTCTCTCTGATTAATCTGCTACCCTACATAGTGTGAAAATAATCAACATGGTGTTAGTTATAAGGAGAGTGATTACATGTATTTCCACTTGTATATATAATTAGTGAAGAATATATGCTAGTTTTACGAATTTGGTAATGAAAAGTTATATTTGACAATGAAAGTTGAGGAGATTGGTAATGTGGCTGTTGCGATCTGGCAACTCTGTTACCCCACCAACATCAACAGTCACAGCTTAACTCCGATGGAGAGCAGATACTCATAACAGTGCAAGCCACAGGTGCTTGTTTTTTGTGAATAAACAGTGAATAAACTGCAATACCTTACCACTAGAACACACAGGAATTTACAGTGTTGTGCAGTGTTAAGAAATTAGAATTTAGAGTGCAGAGGATTAACTGTGGACTGCAAACTAGCGGTTCAAACCAGTCCAGGAGCAAGGGACTTGTAAGTACCCAGAATGTTTAATATTGTATAAACTCACCTCTAAAACCTCATTTTATGGTTCTTTTGCATTTATTTCAGTCTTTTATGTCCCTTATTGGTGTGATTTGGGTCTTAAATAGGTGCAATGCATGTCCAGAGGGAGTTGTATAGGTGTTTTTCAGAGTTAGGGTCCATAAGTACAAGTCCATAAACTAGGGCCCAATATCCGGACAGGACCACTATCCGGACCTGCCTATGGCTCTATTGATCCGGATATTGGAGGGGTTACTGTATATATTGCTGTCTCGTAAACAGGGTGGTTGTTTGTGTTTTGCAAGGGAGGAAAAAGGTTGTATTTTCTGTCTGGGTCGAGATAATGGGTGTAACTATGTGTGGTTAGGCATGGCCACGAGCGAAAAAATCGTACATCCACTCGTCACGATAGCCGGTGGTGAACTGACAGATAATACATGAGACGGTGAAGTCAAGGTCATGTCCCAGATTTTCGTTCACTTCCCGAAAGTTTTCACAGTTTTCTACAAGTTGAAAACCATTACAGCAAACCTGAGCAAATAGGTAAAGATACCAAGACAAAAATGTATTTTTCTCTTATTATAAGTCTTTAACGAACAAAAAAAAAAAAAAAAAAAAAAGGCAATATTCCGACGCCGATCGTGGGTAATCATATAAATCAGGTTAACTGGTTACAAGGCTTTATTTAATGCTTTAATTGCTTACAAGTACATACCAGAACATTAAATATTTAACTTACAAATACAGTACTGTAGAAAAGCAGTACAGTAAGAGTTTAACGAACAAACAAAAAAGGCAATATTCCGACGCCGATCATGGGTAATCATATAATTCGGGTTATCTGGTTACAAGGCTTTATTTAATGATTTAACTTTATTTAAGTGCTTACAAGTACAGTACATACGAGAACAGTAAATATTTAACTTACAAATACTGTACAGTACTGTGGAAAAAACGAACAAATAAAAAAGGCAATATTCTGACGCCTATCAGGTAAACTGGTTATAAGACTTTATTTCTTGCTTTAACGTTATTTAATAGTACTTTAAGTTGCACATAAACTTACCAGAACAGTACAGTACTGTAAATATTTAACTTACAAATACTGTGCTACTGTACTCGGGAATGTCTCTCACTGAATAATTTCCCGCCTAGATCGTCACGTAATCAAAACAAACCGCGCGCTGCGGTGACGTTCGAGGATTTGATCTTTCAAAGGCCTCTCCTGCGTTAATTTGTAGTTTTCATAATGGTTTTTAAATCGTACGTTGTCTTATATGTATCCCAGCCCTTACCGTGTATAATTGCGAGCGTGTTCCGTGAGATCGTGTTCCGTGCGAGTTACCTGTATATATATATATATATATATATATATATATATATATATATATATATATACGGGGGAGGCGGTGGCTGAATCGGTAGAGAGGCGGCTTGCAGTCCTAATGGACCCAGGATCGAATCCCGGCTGGGGCAGGGAACAGTTTAAGGATTTGAATTTCCTAAAAGCAGACTTTCCTGATCTACCAGATGACCCGCCGACATGTCGTAAAAATACCCCCGCTAATACCAATACACCAGTCCTGTATGAGACAGCCCTAGCATGTATTCAATATGGACGGTGGGTGTTAGCGCCGAAGTGGTGACATGTGGAGGTGTAGGAGGACTACTGGGCCTTGGGATAGGCAACTGCCCCCAAGAAATAGGCCCTGAGCCTTTGCCCAGAGTCGGACACATAAAAAAAAAAAAAAAAAAAAAAATCTATCTATATATATATATATATATATATATATATATATAGATATATACATCTATATATATCTATCTATCTACATATCTATATATATATATATATATATATATATATATATATATAATCTATATATAGATATATATATATATATATATATATATATATATATATATATATATATACATATATATATATATATATATTGTTACATAACAGAGAAAGATAATGTACACTTTAAGTGAGAATACTAAAAATCACTACCGTCCCGTAAAGTTCCAGGTTCAAAACAAAAGAGTTAGGTAAAATTACAAGTTAAAGTTTAATGCTCAAACTAACAACAAAACATTCAGGACTCATAAGGATATTGTAATGGCAAAAAACAGGTTAAATATATGGTTAACTGCAATAACCTCTATAACACGAAATTAGCAAGAGTAAATTTATCTAATTCAGCCCTGATAAAATGAAAATACACTGGGTAATGCTCAGTTAATGCAAGATAAATTATTACAGATACAAAATATTATTAATGATGATGGACATAAAGATCCCTACATGAATCACAAACCCCTCACTAGGCCTACAAATTAAACCCATGCTATACAGTACAAGAACAAAATGCAACAACACTTATACTCAAATTACACAGCTGCTAGATGGTTGGAGACTTCCTGAGCACTCAATAATAACTGTACAGGGGAGGACAGAGATGTGAAAAAAATGAGGAGCAGATCTAAGTGGCAATGATGCAGAGACTGAGCTCATTATATAGGGGCCGGCAGAGCTTGATACAACTTGTAAGAAGGATGCGCAAATGAAGCCATGGGGACAAAGAGTTGACAATTCCGCTCTGAACAACAGAAAGGACGACTTACTCTACTATAACGGTAGAAGGGGGGAACTGAGGCAGAACACGCTCGTGATCAAACATGCAGCATACTGTGCGTTAAAATTACACAAAGGATGATGAAATCATAGGCTATGTAACACCTCCCCACAAAGAAAAAGAAATTTACAAAGGAAATTTCTCATTACTCTAAAACAATCTGTCTAAAGTCTAGATAAGCAATCTGCAATAACATTTTCTTTCCCCTTGACATGTTGTATGTCTAATGAATACTTCTGAAGAAGTAGACTCCATCTTGTCAATCTCTGATTTTTTTCTTTAAACTTACTAAGGAATTTCAGTGGGTTATGATCGGTATAAATGACTATGGGGTCAAAACCAGAACACAAATAAAATGAAAAATGCTGTAAACCCAAAATCAAGGCCAAAAGCTCTTTCTCAATAGTGGAGTAGTTCTTTTGAGGTGGAGTGAACTTCTTACTGTAATAAGATACAGGGTGTTCAATACCCTGATCATCCTCTTGCAGCAAAACAGCCCCAGCTCCTGTATCACTTGCATCAACAGCCATCTTAAAAGGCTTAGCAAAATTTGGAGTAGCGAGCACTGGCTGACTTAATAGAATAGCTTTAAGTTTGTTGAAAGAGGATTCGCAGTTATCGGTCCAGACAAATTTAACTCCATTTTTCAGTAGGTCTGTAAGTGGTGATACAAGAATAGAAAAGTTAAGAACAAATCTCCTGTAATAACCTACCATTCCCAAAATTCTTTGTAGCTCTTTCCTACTTTTAGGTCTGGGAAGATCACTTATAACCTGAACCTTAGCTCCTGGTGGTGCCACATGTCCATCACCAATTACAGTACATACCCAAGGTACTGAACTTTAGCTTGACCAAACTCACACTTTGATAAATTAGCTACAAGATTAGCATGAACCAAATGCTCAAGAAATTTACTGATATGGCATAGGTGATCTTTCCAGTTGTCACTGAAGATTAATACATCATCAATATAAACAACACACCCTGCCAAACCCTCTGTTACAACATTCATGAGCTTCTGAAATGTGGCTGGTGCATTCTTCATACCATATGGCATTACGGAACATGCAAAAGTCTTTCCTAGGGTTACAAAACATAAGATCTCCTTAGCACGTTCAGTCATAGGTACTTGCCAGTATCCCTTTAACAAATCAAACTTACTTATGTACCTAGCCTTTCCGATCTTGTCTATGCAATCTTCCACACGAGGGAGAGGGTGTCTGTTTTGGTTATCTGATTAACACGTCTGTAGTCAATGCAAAGCCGCTGTGACCCACCTGGCTTAGGGACTAGAGTGACAGGAGAACTCCACTCGCTCTGACAGGGCTTAATCATCTTGTGGTCCAACAGGTAGCCAAGCTCCTTCACGATGAGAGGAACTTTCACTGGGTTCACACGGTAAGGAGGCAGTTTAATTGGCTTTGCGTCTCCAACATCGACATCATGCATCAACACAGTGGTTCTTTCTGGAGTAGCACGGAACACTTGCGGGTACTCCTGCAGTAATGCCGAAAACTCCTGCCTTTCCTCGGGAGGTAGATGAGAAAGCTTAGTCTGGAGATCATTCATGATATCAGGATTCTTCCCCAAACTATCACTCAGGCTCATGCTGCATGGGAAAGCTTCACTTGTAGACTCGGGTGGAACAGCTACAGTGCAGACTGGATTATTTTCGTCCCGCCTGTGATATAACTTTAGCATGTTGATGTGACATAGTTGCTTGTTCTTTCTACGATCCGGTGTAGCGATGACATAGTTGACATCACTGAGTTTCTTCTCCATGAAATAAGGACCACTAAACTTGGCTTGAAGAGGTTGCCCATGAACCGGTAGCAGAATCAAAACCTGATCTCCTGGCTGAAAGTGGCGTAACCTGGACTTCTTATCATACCAAGTCTTCATCTTCTCCTGAGCAGCTCCTAAATTCTCTCTCGCCAGTTGTAAAGCAGTGGACAGCCGTTCTTTGAACTTCATCACATACTCCAGCAGGTTGACGTCATCTTCCTCCGACAGCCAGCATTCCTTGAGTAGCTTAAGGGGTCCTCTTACTTCATGGTCAAACAGTAGTTCAAAAGGTGAGAAGCCCAGTGATTCATTTGGAGATTCTCTTGCGGGAAACACAACGAATGGAAGACCTTTATCCCAGTCTTTCTGATGTTCCAAACAGTATTTCTTGAGCATCGATTTGAGTGTTTGATGATATCTCTCCAACGCTCCTTGGGTCTGGGGATGGTAAGCTGAAGACGTGATCTGGGTGATGCCCAACTCTTTCAGAGACTGCTTGAAAACATTCGACATGAAATTACTTCCCCGGTCTGGCTGTACCTCCTTGGGCAGACCAAACTTTGTGAAGAACCCTAGCATTTCCTTAACCACGTTCTTTGCTGAGATATTTCTAAGTGGAATGGCTTCAGGATAACGAGTAGCCATATCAATCAGGGTCAACACATAAGAAAATCCTGAAGAAGTCTTAGGAAGAGGGCCCACAATATCCACCAACACACGGGTGAAAGGCGCCTCAAAAGGAGGAATGGGAACTAGAGGTGCAACCTTTTCGGTCTGATTACACTTCCCCACAACTTGACAGGTGTGACAGGACTTACAATACCAGGAAAGGGATGACAACTTGATGTACAACCTCCCATTCACAGTCGGCTGATGCTGTTGGGGGTCTCCACTTCCTCATAAGTACTCCTGACTTTACATAATAACAAGTAGAAGGACCGGCTGACTCTTCTTCACTGTAAGCAGAGTTAGCTAGACCTTTCAACTCAGGGTCAGCAACCTGCAACTCAACCAACTCTTGACGAGACAAATTATCAACACTACGGGGTACTGCCTCATCTGGTGAGTGGTCCAAATTAGCAAGAAAAGTGTCAGCTAGGATAACATCATCATCATCATTATCCTCTAAATCACCAGTAACTTTAGACTTAGCCCTAGTGACAGCACATGCAGGGAACACATCAGGGACATCACAATCATGGGTCGCAGCCACTGGCTCACTAGACAACTGAGGAGCTGGACACACTTGACTTCCACCAATATCATTTCCAAGTAAGAAAGTTACACCTGACATTGGGAGTGTCTCAACCAACCCAACCATAACGGAACCATTAACAAAACCAAACTCTAAATTCACTCTGCACAGAGGGACAGAGAAGTAATTATTCCCTACACCTTGTAAGATTACAGTTTCATCAGAGGAATTAACATTAGAGCCTAGAACACTGGTCAGCATAAGGGATTGGCAAGCACCTGTGTCACGATATATTTTAACTGATTTCCTGTCATTACTGTCCAGAGGACTGACAAAACCATCAGACAGGAAATTAGCACATGAACTCTTGAGAGTGTCACCCATATTACTGCTCAAAAGAGGAGCTCCATCATGAGAATTTAAGTTACCCCTCAAAGCAGGTTCAGTTAACTCAGTTAAAGAATTATGGGAACTCTCAAGGGTGGACACTAGACCAATTGACTGAATATTTAAAGACTTCTTTTTGTTCACATCACGCTGTCTCCTGAAACATTTCTCCATAGTATGACCAAGCTTACTACAATAAGTACATTTACTTTTCTGAAATCTAGAGGTGAAGCTGGTATTTACTTCCTGACAAACATCTTTATTCTCTTTCCTGTTACCTGTACTCTGAGTAAAGGCAACGTACTTACTCTCAGCTTTCCCTTTTTCTCTAGAATATCTCTTGTGAGTGAGAACATATTCATCAGCTAAAACTGCAGCATCAGGCAAATTATCTATTCTTCTCTCATCAAGATAAAGGCTTACATCTTTACTAATGCACCTTTTGAAGTCCTCCAGCAAAATCATCTGCTTAAATTTACCAAAATCAGAATCCACATTCTTAGAATTTAACCACTGCTCTAACAGATCTTCTTTGATTTTTGCATACTCAACATGGGATTGCTTATCTTGCTTGTAAGTTGTCCTAAATTTTACTCTATAGGCTTCAGGAACAAGCTCATAGGCCTTAAGAATCAAGCTCTTAACTACATCATAATTATCAGATTGATCCTGAAGCAAAGATGCATAAGTTACTTGAGCTTTACCGGTGAGAACAGTTTGAAGGAGTACTGGCCAATACTTTTTTGGCCAATTAAAACCTGTAGCTACCCTCTCAAACAACTGAAAATACTTTGTTGAATCAGATTCATTAAAAGGAGGGACAAGTTTAACATTTTTAGCCACATCAAAATCATCAGAGCTAGATGATCCAGTTCCACCTTGTTTCATGTGATACTCATGGTCTGCCTGAATCCTAGCAATTTCAACTTGTGCCTCAGCCTCCTTAGCACGAGCCTGAAACTCAGCCTCCTTAGCATTTGCTTGAAATTCAGCCTCCTTAACACAAGTCTCCTTAGCCTGAGACAGCCTCCTTAGCACGTGCTTGAAATTCAGCTTCCTTCACACGAGCCTCCTGCAGGGCTAGCTGTAACTTAGCTAATTCAATCTGCGTTTGCTCATTTGGAGGAGTTACATTAAACAAGCTTTTATTAATCATGCCAACAATTTGATCTTTAGAATTATGAGAGTGAACTGCAATTCCCAATTGTTGAGCAACAAGCTTAAGTTCATTCTTTGTTCTGTTTTCTACATCACACACTGTTTGCACATTTGACAAAAAATCTTTGGCTTCATCAAGTGTAGTAATAGTAGACATCATGAATAAGTAACAGTCACAAAATATCAAGCAATATCCTTATGATAATATCCTGAATATCCTGATAAGAGGTCGCCAAATTTATGTTACGGAACAGAGAAAGATAATGTACACTTTAAGTGAGAATACTAAAAATCACTACCGTCCCGTAAAGTTCCAGGTTCAAAACAAAAGAGTTAGGTAAAATTATAAGTTAAAGTTTAATGCTCAAACTAACAACAAAACATTCAGGACTCATAAGGATAATGTAATGGCAAAAAACAGGTTAAATATATGGTTAACTGCAATAGCCTCTATTAACACGAAATTAGCAAGAGTAAATTTATCTAAGTCAGCCCTGATAAAATGAAAATACACTGGGTAATGCTCAGTTAATGCAAGATAAATTATTACAGATACAAAATATTATTAATGATGATGGACATAAAGATCCCTACATGAATCACAAACCCCTCAATAGGCCTACAAATTAAACCCATGCTATACAGTACAAGAACAAAATGCAACAACACTTATACTCAAATTACACAGCTGCTAGATGGTTGGAGACTTCTTGAGCACTCAATAATAACTGTACAGGGGAGGACAGAGATGTGAAAAAAATGAGGAGCAGATCTAAGTGGCAATGATGCAGAGACTGAGCTCATTATATAGGGGCCGGCAGAGCTTGATACAACTTGTAAGAAGGACGCGCAAATGAAGCCATGGGGACAAAGAGTTGACAATCCCGCTCTGAACAACAGAAAGGACGACTTACTCTACTATAACGGTAGAAGGGGGGAACTGAGGCAGAACACGCTCGTGATCAAACATGCAGCATACTGTGCGTTAAAATTACACAAAGGATGATGAAATCATAGGCTATTTAACAATATATATATATCTATATCTATATCTATATATCTATCTATATTTCTATATACATATCTATCTATCTATATATATATATATATATATATATATATATATATATATCTATATACAGTAATCCCTCTAATATCCGGACGCCCAATAACCGAACATCCCCACTAACCGAACCTTATCGTCCTGGGATCAAACATTCCCAAAATGGTCCGAAAATCCAAAAAAATTGGAAAAAAAATCGATTTTTTGCCGTCCGTAATTTGAACTTGCCGCGCGCCGCGTGAGAGCATTGTTTTGGTTCGTCATTCCTCCGACGTCCGATAGAGCGCCGCTGCATCCTCCCCACTTCCCGCCTGTCTCTCACCGCGACAAGACCTACGCTCTTCGCCATGGCTTGGGAAAAGTTAATGTGCAACACTTAAATTTAATGGAACATTATTTGGACTAAAGTGAACACTGTGAAAAGAACGGACTTCTGTGTGTTAGTGACTAAGTTCAGTGCAAGACTTCAGGAAGAGTGTAGTGCAAGTGCTTCAGGAAATCGTTCTTACTGTCAGAGTCCGAGAGGAGGCGGTTATTCATCGAGGTGGCCAGGGACTTGCTGTAAGTAGCCAAAATGTTTCATGTTGTACTATTTTCCATACTATATTTACCAGAATGTTTCATATTGTATTTTTTCCCATACTATACTTACCAGAAAGTGTCATACTGTACTTCTTTCCATACTAAACTTACCTCATGCATGTGCAGTAGGAATGTGTTTTTCAGAGTTCGGTTAGGTTCGGTTAGGTTAGGTTCGGTTAGAGTCCATAAGTACCAGAATGTTTATTAATGTATGAACATACTTCTAAACCCACATTTTATGTGTCTATTGCATTTATTTCAGTCATTTATGTGCCTTATTGGTGTGATTTGGGTGTTAAATAGGTGCTATGCATGTCCGGAGGGAGTTGTATAGGTGTTTCTCTGTGTTAGGGTCCGTAAGTACAAGTCCATAAGCTGGGGCCCAATATCCGGACAAAACCAATATCCGAACCTACCGATGGCTCTATTGATCCGGATATTGGAGTGATTACTGTATATATATACTTATATAGATAGATATAGATAGATAGATATATATACAGTGTATATATATATATATATATATATATATATATATATATATATAGTATATATATATATATATATATATATATATATATATATATATATATATACAGTATATATTTATATATATATACTGTATATATACATATATATATATATATATATATATATATATATATATATATACACAGACAGCCCGATTATCGGGCTATATGGTGTTAAGGGGTGCCCGATTAGTCTGAAAGCACGATTAATCCGGCGGAAACAAAACACAAGTACTGTACCGTTAGACTGACTTATTTACCGGTAAATTTACACTTTAAGTACTAGAAATACCTTTCCAGTTCAATGTACTGTATATTCCTCCAGCTTTTTCAGTATTTTTTAGAGTATATTCAGTTCGGTAAATTACGTTTTCTTACTGAAAGATTTCCTCCGTTATTATTGTCACGTTCTAAAGCTGTACCTACGATTGTTTCCAGCACAATGGACGAAACTCATCGTACTCAAATGTGGACTTCGTTTCCCAACTTCCCAACTGAAGAGTAGGTTAAATTCTTAGGTGCAGTTAAGCTATGTTACGCCAAGTTTAAACACAGATTAGAACAATGTCTTCTGCCATTACGGTAACAAATCAAACAGAGTCGTCACACTAGTACAGCTAAAAACAGAGAGGCAACACATTTAACAAGAAATTTTATTTACCAACCCAGAAATAATCACAAAAATATAACAGACTATCACGATGAACTGATTTGGTAAGGTGCTTTTACTGCTTACAGCAAAGCGTAAGTTTATCCCCCTCAATGTTCGTGAGTTTGGAAATTTGTGTGCTCCTGTGGCAGACCTTGGAACCATTTTTTCAAAGTTATAAAGTCAGTTTCTTTTTCTTACTGATGTGAAGACTCGTCTGGTACACCTGGCTTTTTCCCCTCCTCCCTAAACCCATCTTGTGATTTGCTGTGCTTCGTGAAAGAATTAATAAAATTAGGAGGCATGTTACATTAGCATTTAAACATAAAATTAGGGTGCATGTTACTTTAACATTTAAACATATTGGCAAAAACATCTGGGATGAAAGGACCGCCTGGCTGTTTGGGATGGTAGAGTAGGGTCGTGTAAACATACCAGTGACCTTCATTCACTTCCCATTATTGTTCGCAGTTTTTATGGCTCTCTCTAACTCAACGTCGCTGACACCAGTACAGTAAAGCATTGTTCAAGGCTGGCAGCCATGAAGGGGTTAAAGGAATACATTATAGTTTGTATCAATACTCTCTCTTTCACACATACACGAACGCAGTGGCGTACCTTAGGGGGAGACGGGGGGGGGGGCTGTTTGAAACTGCCCCCCGGGCCCCCAAAAGCCTTAAAAATTTATAAGCTTTTTTATTAATATTTACAAATACATATATTTATCATCCTGACAATCCTGGCTGAGATATTAGATGAGCTTTGAGAATGAGGGGGGCTAGGTTCATTGTGGGGCCCCCTCTCCAGGAAGGGGGGCCCCGCAAAGAACTTAGCCCCCCGGGCCCCCAAATCTCTAGGTATGCCCCTGCACGAACGAACAAAAGAATGTGCAATAAATGTACACTTAACTGTAAGGAGCAGAAATAACTGTATGCTCTGTTGGTCCCACATGTGTTGGGAAGCTACATCGAACGAAGAATGTGGAACTGAATGCCACCTTACGAGAACACGTAAGATGAAAGTATTTTTTCTTATTAGTAAACACTTTTGTTCCATTTCGTCCCCTATACAGCAGAACCTTGGTCCTCGAACACAATCCGTTCTGGAAGGTTGTTCCAGGACCGAATTGGTCGAGGACCGAACTAATTTTCCCCATGAGAAATAATGTAAATCATTTTAATCCGTTCCAAGACCCCAGATGCTTACCTATTTAAGTTTCAGCACTGGTACCAGTGCTTTCCTTCACAAGGTGACAGTATATTTCTCTTGCCTTTTCACAAATTATATCCTCACTAACACTGTCTCCTGCTAACTGTTTCTCATTGATGAAGATAAGCAATAATTTTTCCATTTCTTCAATTATTTTCCGCACTACTTTCCTCTTTTCACTGCCAGTAACCGTACTGGATGAACTTGCTTTCTTTGGAGCCATTATTAGGGGCTAATACTGCACTGAATCAAGAAAAATGTGAAGCACAGCAGGACGGCCACGTTGACGAACAACAAAGGTGGGCGCATGACTGTCGGTCGGCCAGCTTCCCTTCGTTCGGCTACGTTCGGGTTGGTCGAGGTCCGATATTTTGGTTGACCTCTAGAGAAAAAATTTCTTGAATTTTTTGGTCGAGGTCCGATTTGTTCGACATGTGAGACGTTCGAGGACCGAGGTTCCACTGTAATGGTGAAACTCATAAATTTTCGTCCAAGCATACAGCCTAATAACCTTACCAATACAATTCATATTACTCTAGTTTGTTTTCTGTATTTTTCTGCCTATTTTGAGGGTGGTAAATAACCTTTTGCTGAAAGACTTCCTCTCTTATCATAACGTTCCTTAAGCCTTACCTACGATTGTTTCTGGCATAATGGAAGAAACATACTCATAACCAGGGTGCATGTTACATTAGCAGTTAACCCTATCGGCGAAAACATCTGAGATGAAGTGGCAGGCCGCCTGACTGTTTGAGATGATAGAGTAGGGTCGTGTAAACATACCAGTGACCTTCGTTCCCTTCCCATAATTGTTCGAAGTTTTTTATAGCTCTCCCTAACCCAACATCCCTGACACCGGTACAGTAAAGCATTGTTCGAGGCTGGCAGCTATGATGGGGTTAATGGAATGCATTATTGTTTGTATTAATACTCTCACACATATACAGTACACTTAAGAACGAACAAAAGAATGAACAGTAAATGTAAGAGGAAGAAATGACTATGCTCTGTCGGTCCGAAATGTGTTGGGAAGCGCAATATCTAACGAAGAATGCAGAACTGAATGCTAACTTACGAAAACACATGAGATGAGTAATTTTTTTTTTCCTGATTAGCAGACATTCTTGTTCCATTTCATTCCCAAAAAGTGGGAAACCCATTACTTTTTGTCTACACATACAGCCTAAAGACTTCAATTCACTTCATATTCCTCCAGTTTGTTTTTCTATTTTGAGGGTAGTAAATTACCTTCTCTTGATGAAAGATTTTCTCTTTTGTTATCACGTTCTTTAACCCCTTAAACGAGGATCGTCGCATTTGCGACGGTCGGCCCAAAGGACAGAACGGCGGATCGTCGCGTTTGCGATTTGAGTAAATTTTGAATAACCGCGGGCAAGCAGGCTCCAGCTGGTATTGTCTATCAGTACCACCACCCTCTAGCTACAACTAGCATACTTTACCTTTGTACTACTGACCTCAGTTGTTGCCAAATATCGCGTTTTCCCCCCGTCCCCCCACCACCACGGCCCGGCCAGCCTGGCTGTGATACACGGCAGCGCTCTGAGCGCTCAGAACTGTAAATCTGCGATCTCCTCTCACAAGCAGTTTATGCTACTAGGAAACGCTTGTTTCCCCAGTCGTAACACTAGCATTTTTTCTCATGGTTTGCCCCTGTTTAGCGTCAGTTTACTGCAGGCTTTCAAAGTGAGATTATGGCGAGTTCTAGCTCTTCCCAGTCAGTGCAAGCGGCCGACAGGAACGAGAATAAAGTGGCGGACGTAAGGCAGAATAAAAAGCGCGCCGTGGTGATCTTTTGGGAAGTAATATGATTGAAAATAATGTAGTATACATGTTTTTAGCTGTGAAAATGGAAATGTTTGTTGAGTGACGGGAAGACCGCCACCACAGTGCATGTCGGCCGTACGCTCCGTTGATTTTAGTCTTATTTTCAGTGCTTATTGTACAAATACGGATTCCTAACTACCTTTACATTGTAGTATAAAGTTTACTGTGACAGAATGAGGCTGTGGTAGAGGGGAAACCGGGTTGCTGGAGGTGTGAAAGTGAAGATTTGGTTACCCAACTTTGCAAGTCTCCACAAGTCCTTGGGTAGTCCACGAAGGCTCAACACCTGTCTCTGGAGAAAGCTGAATGTAAGTACTATCTGCCATACCAAGTATAATGTTCTAGGGTTAATCTCTGATTTTTGGCGAATATTTTCCTACAGGTAACTCAGACCGCGATACAACCCCGCCACTCGGGGGGGATCGACTGTACACAGCCGCGTTTAAGGGGTTAAGCTGTACCTACGATTGTTTCGGGCATAATGGAAGAAACTCATCGCACACAAAAGCGGATTTAGTTTCCCAATTTCCCAACTGAAGCCCACGTTAGGTCAAGTTACGTAAAATTAGGTTACATTATTAAGCAGTTAAGCAAGGTTAGGCTAGGTCAGGTGTATCAGTTGCCTCACCAAACTCCACCCTACCACCCTTGTGATTGAGTTGTGAGCAGGTGTGGGTGGGGGCAGGGTGAGCAGACTCTCTCTGGTTTACCCATGCCTCACTCCATAGCAACTGGATGCATCCTGTTCAAACCGGAGCTATCGTATGGATAATTCTATGTATTACTGTACCACTGAACCATTCGGTCACGGCCCAGATATACCGAAAGCTGGATAATCTGAGCCTGGATAATCGAGCTTCCACTGTATGTATATATATATATATATATATATATATATATATATATCCATCCATTCCATCCATTGCCAGACGCCAAGTATCCCAAACGGGGTGGTCAAGGGCTTAGAGTTAATTGTTTTACAGGGAGGGGCACCAATCCTCCACCAACCCCACTTGACACGTATATATACAGTATATATATATATACAGTATATATATATATATATATATATATATATATATAAGTAATCACTCCAATATCCGATGTAATAGAGCCATAGGTAGGTCCGGTTATTGGTTTTGTCCAGATATTGGGCCCCAGCTTATGGACTTGTACTTATGGACCCTAACTCAGAGAAACACCTATACAACTCTCTCTGGACATGCATAGCACCTATTTAAGACCCAAATCACACCAATAAGGCACATAAATGACTGAAATAAATGCAAAAGAAACATAAAATGAGGGTTTAGAAGTATGTTCATACATTAATAAACATTCTGGTACTTATGGACCCTAACCTAGCCTAACTCAGAAAAACACATTCCTTCTGCACATGCATAGCTACTAACACCCTATTCACACCAATAAAGGACATTAAAGAGTGAAATGAGGTACGTATAGTAGGGAAAAAAGTACAGTATGAAACATTCTGGCTACTTACAGCAAGTCCCTGGCCGCCTCGATGAATAACCGCCTCCTCTCGGACTCTGACAGTAAGAACGATTTCCTGAAGCACTTGCAGTACACTCTTCCTGAAGTCTTGCACTGAACTTAGTCAATAACACATAGAAGTCCGTTCTCTTCACAGTGTTCACTTTTGTCCAAATAATGCTCCATTGTAACTTAGTGTTGCACTTTAAATTTTCCCAATTTTTTTTAATTTTCCAAAGCCAAAACAAAGAAGTCTATTTACGTTAAATTTCTTTTCTATTGAGTCTTTTCTCTCAACTTTAAATCCTTAACACAACACACCATTTTTTTCACTCCACAACACTCAAAATTCCCGTGTGGTCTAGTGGAGAAGTTCTTGCTGTTTATTCACTGTCAGAGTCCGAGAGTATCACTGGCTGGCGACCTAGGGGTGCATCGCTGGGTCGTGGTGATGGCGTACCCACTGCAGAGGACTCTGAAGAAAGCCGCAAACTCACGTTGAGCGGTGACTCCACCGTGACTGATGTGCTGGGCTGTGGCTCGGAGCATGAGGGCCTGTCTTAGGGAGGCAACGGAATGGAGCCAGGGCTGGGCACAGCGGGGGTCACGGGCCTGAAAAAACTGTCAATGGTTGATTAACACAATGACCGACGATTCTGACGATTGATGATGCGCTACCTGAAAGCATGCACTTCCTCCACGAGTCCCAAGGGCCCCATCTCCCTGTCGCAGTCCGGGTGTTCCAGGTAGTCTAGGACGAACTCTAGATGTTCCCGGAGTGCGCTCACTTTGGGGATGGCTGGAGTAGTGTCCTGCTGAGAGGAGTCCGCATCATCGTCGCCTTCCTCGTCAGAATTTTCAAGTTCGGTACTGACACCAGCAACCGAAGACGCAATCTCGATATCAGACAACGTCTGATACCCAGGATTGCCCTCATCGTCATCCAACCACTCACGAACATCATCCACATCAACATCGTCGCCGTGTGTACGTAGCTGTGCATGTAAGTCATCCGCGTCAAAGCCCAGAAAATCGTACTCCACATCCGTTCCGAGAAGCAGACGAGACCAACCATTTTCAAGAGTTTTCACAGGGACTTCCTTCCATGCACTAGCCCAGTTGTACAGCGCAGACTTGATGTTGTAGCGGCGAAGGTTTTCCAAAGTCCGCTTGCCTCGTGTGTCCCGTCCCTCCCTGCGCTCGTCCTCGTCCTCGAGAACAACCATCACCTCGTCCTGGAACTTCCGATGGTATAGGCGCTTTGTTGCCACGATCACTCCTTGGTCCATTGGTTGAATGAGAGCAGTCGTATTAGGTGGCAGAAACATGCACCTAATACGGCCATTCTCAGCAACCAAGTCCTTGTCGCACGGGTGGGCAGGTGCATTGTCGAGTAGAAGGAGAGCCTTTACCTGGTCGGGCGGGATTCCCAGTGTCTTCGTCTGGTAATGGATGACCTCCTTGACGAAGTGACGGTGAAACCAGTCTTTGAAGATCACAGCTGTGAACCATGCCTTCAAAAAATGGTACCAGACGACAGGAAGGACATCCATCACCCCACGAAGGCACTGAGGCTGCTTTGCACGGCCAAAAACAACGGCCTTAAGCCGGTGCATGCCGTTAGCACTGGCACAACACAAAGCAGATATCCGTTCCTTGGAAAGCTTGCGGTCAGGTACACGCTTCTCCGTCTCCTCGGCTAGAGTGTTCGTTGGCAGCGAGCGATAGAATAGGCCAGTTTCGTCAGCGTTGTAGACTTGACCGAGAGTTAGGCCCTCCCTGTCGATCAAGCCTTTCACCTTGTGCCGAAACTCGTCAACTCCATCCTCGTTAGTGTCCAATGCTTCGCCATGAGCTTTACAGTTGATAAGGCCATGTCGCAACTTGAATGCGAAGAGCCAACCCTCGGATGCCTTGAAGTCTAGGGCGTCGTGAAGCCTTGCGAACTTCTCAGCAGCAGCCTTCAGCTCCGTTCCACGTACCATCACACCAGCAGCACGTTGCTGTCGATACCAAATCAACGTGGATCGGTCGATTTCTGCAAACTTGGGGGTAAACATAACCTTCCTTTCCATGTTGCGTTTGCTTCTCGACGAGAAGTCAGCCGTGTACTGCATGAGTTTGTCTCGGGAACGTTTGATATCGAACAAAGTCGACCGGGCCAGGTTGTACTCGCGGAGAATGCGGGACGAAGACCAACCCGCATCAACTTTCTCTAATATCTCCCTCTTCTTTTCCAGAGTCAACACCACTCTCTTCCTTTTCTCAGGTGGCGGGGCCATCATCACACACACAAAGAGGAGGCCCGAGAGCAGCAGGTAAGGCACCACCACAAAAGCGATCACGTGGGCAGCCATTACGAGGAGCGTACACTCACGGTGAGAGACAGGCAGGAAGTGAGGAGGATGCAGCGGCGCTCTATTGGACGTCGGAGGAATGATGCGCCAAAACAATGCTCTCCCGCGGTGTGCGCGGCAAGTTCAAATTACGGACGGGAAAAAATATATATATATTTTTTTAATTTTTTTGGTTTTTTGGACAATTTTGGGAATGTTGGATCCCAGGACGATTAGGTCCGGGTAGTGGGGATGTTCGGTTATTGGGCGTCCAGATATTAGAGTGATTACTGTATATATATAAATAATTTGGTTTTACGCCAGGTATCCCCAAAGGGCTAAGGCGCTGCCCCTGGGTAGAGGACTTTTGGACTGAAGCGTGTAGCATTTTATGACCGGATGCCCTTCCTGATGTCTACCAATGACCCTTGGGTGGATTCGATCTTCCAACCCTTCGGTCAGAGCGGAGCGCTCTAACCCACTGAGCCATGGCTGCTACATATATATGTATATATATATATATATATATATATATACAATAACCTCTCAACGAACGCGAGTTTAAAAAATGCGTTTTCATTTTAACACGAGCAAATATTTAAGGAGATATGTTTAACTAACAACGGTTTCTCGATTTAATGCAGCTTCACACGTACGTGATGGTTTCAAATTAGCCGCGCGTGCCTTGGTCAGTCCTGAGCTGATAGACCGTGTGTGGCAGTTTATGCATAAATACAATTTTTTATTTACCTGTTGCTTAAACTGGTTTTAATTGAACTATAATATTCAAAAATGAAGTTTGGCCCCATTCCGAGCAATTTGGCTCATTTTCAGACAAAATTTGGCCAGGAAAGTGATGGCAGATCTAAATTGTTAAAACTTGATGCTGCAGAACAGAAAGAGGAAAATCAATCAGACCAAGATAGAACAGTTCTTTATGAAGATGACGGAAAACTTAAAGGAGTTATCTTCATCACCAGTAGCACAGGAGTCAGAAGAAGAGGAAGAGGAAGGACAGCAGAGCGAGGAGGGACAACAAATTTAGGGTGGGGAGCCGCTGGAAGTGGGGAAGCGGGGTGAGGAGTGACAGCAGCAGACGATGAGTAATGCATAGATGAAGTTAAGCTGTGTGTTGTTATTGTTTGTGACCTACTTACTGTAATGAAAATGTTGCTTTTACTGTAGTGTTTTTATGACCAACTAATGCATTAATAATGTTGAGGAACTTTCACAATGCTGTGAATGAAGCAGAACTGAAAGAAAATCCACATAAAAAACGAAAACTATGTATCGGGAGAAGTAAACAATTCTTCGGCCCAACTAGGGTTCAAATGTTGTTTATTTCTCCCCAAATATATTGTTTTTGTTTTTTTCCTTGGATTTTCTTTCAAACTAATATCGTTGCTCTTAAGTTTAGAGTAGCATAACTCCCCAAATGGGTTGACTTTCCCAGAGTCCAGGAACGTAACCTCCAATATTACCATTGTTTATGGGAAAATTATGTTTAAATAACGCTGTTTTAACTAACGCGACCTCTCCAGGAACCTAACCCTCGCATTATTTGAGAGGTTACTGTATATATATATATGTATATATATATATAGCCTCACCATTTTCCATACCTCACTTCCTCACACATTCATCCACCACATCCCTCCACCTTCATCTTGGCTTACCTCGCCTCCCCCCTCCTTCAGATTCGCTCAGATATACCTTTTTCACCACTCTATTGTCATCCATTCTCTTCACATGACCAAACTACCTCAGTACTTTCTCTTCAATTCTGTTGTCCACAGACTTCCTCATTCTGCTTCTTTCATGAATCACATTATTCCATATCCTATCCACTTTCTGTATTCCACATACATTCCTCTGCAGTCCCATCTTCACTGGTCTTACTCTTGATGTTTCAATTTCAAGCCACACCATAGTCTCACATCCACATGTTAAAGTCAGCACTGACACTCCTCCATGTAAGCCTCGCACACCTGCAACACACAAACCTCTGTTTCTTATCAAGGCCTTCACAACATCAGCTACTTTCCTTCCTTGTGTCACTCTACCTTCCACTTCTTTTGCACATTTTCCTCTCTTTTCTATCACTGTACCCAGGTATTTGAACTCTCTCACCAATTCCAGTCTCTCTCCATTCACTGTAACGTCGCACTGGGAGTCACCTTCTCTCTCAATAACCATCACTTTACTCTTTTCTACATTTACTCTCAAGGCACGACGCTCACAGACATTTACAAAACTCTGCACTAGTCTACCAAGCTCTTGTCCAGTATTCGCAAGTAGCACTGCATCATCAGCAAACAACAAATTTGAGATAGTAGGTGGTGGTGACCATCATCCACTCATTTGATGTAGTGCTGCCTACTTCTTCCGTAGCCTTTATCATTCTTTTTCTGTACCAGCCCCCCTCTCTTCCTATTTCTCCCATCTTCCCTGTCACTTCTTATTGCTTTTCATTCCTTTACAGGTGGCTTTGCATTGAGTGACAAGCCAAATGGTTTCCTGTAAGCCAAGAAACCATTTACAACGCTGGGTGGTAACCATATAACCAAACCATACGTGCTCCCTACGTGTCAACAAGTGGGTTGGTGGAGGGTCAGTGCCCCTCCCCATAAAACTAATAACTCAAAGTCAAATGGCCACCCCTTACGGGATTATGGCGTCTGGCAATAGATAGATAGATATATATATATATATATATACTCAACGCTCGGCTATCACGGGTTCCGCTATAGCGTATCTCACTATCACGCCTATATAAAAAACTACCCAAATACCTTTATCACGCACTAAATGCCCGCTATCACGCACCGGAAATGCTCAAAATTTTCAAAAAGGCCGGGCTCCGGTGCTCCGCCCAGCCAACAAAACCTTCACTCCATGATAGGTCGTGTGACATCAGTGCCAGCCAAGCGCTGATTGGCCGCCCGACCAAGTCTCCTGCCCACCAAACCATTCAAGTGTGCACCCTCAGACCGTGAACAGTGACAGCGAGAACAATAACCTTTTTTATATGACCATGGCCAACATATCCCCTCCCTGTCCCACTACCATCATCCAACATAATGCTGGGGCACCTGGCAGGGAAATAAAAGAAAAGGAAGAACCTAAGTTATGCAGATAAACTGGAAATGTGAAACTTATAGACAATGGTGAGACCAAGCGAAGTGTGGGGAAGAAATATAACATCAGTGAATCAACTGTGAGGGGTATTTACATTGAGTGACAAGCCAAATGGTTTCCTGTAAGCCAAGAAACCATTTACAACGCTGGGTGGTAACCATATAACCAAACCATACGTGCTCCCTACGTTTCAACGTGGGAAGGTATGAGCTAGAGCAGATGGAAGGGGTGGAAGACGTATGTAAGATATTCACGGAAGAGATAAGCGCAGCGTGTGAGGCGGTTTGTGGAGTGAGGAGGAGATGCAAGGGTGTGCAAGGGACAGCATGGTGGAATGATGAGGTGAAACGAGCTGTGGAACAAAAGAAGAAGGCATATGGTGAATGGTGGGCGAGTAGAGGTAGGGGAGAAGATGAGAGAGAGAAGAGAGAGGTATATGTGAGCAGGAGAAGGGAGGTTAAGAGACTGGTGAAGGAGAGTAAGAAGAAAGTGGAAGAAGAGTTTGGGAGGAATCTGAGTGTGAAATGGAGGGAGAGTAAGAAATTGTTTTGGAAGGAGGTAAAGAAAGTAAGGCAGGGTGAAAGGGGAAATAGTAGGGGAGTGAAAGATAGGAATAAGAGATTGCTGGTGGAGAAGAGAGTGAAATTGAGGAGATGGAAGGAGCACTTTGAGGATTTGTTGAATGTAGAGAGTGAGAGCAGTGTGAGTATAAGTGGTTGGGGAATGGCTGGGAGAAGAAGAGATGAGAGGAGGGAGGAAGAGATCAGTAGGTCGGAAGTAGTGGAAGCGATGAAGAAGATTAAGCTGAGAAAGGCCCAAGGAATTGATGGAGTGTGTGGTGAAATGCTTAGGTATGGGGGTGAGATTGTTGTGGAGTGGATATGGAAGTTGTGTAGATTGGCTTGGGAAGAGGGAAGGGTTCCAGAGGACTGGAAATCAGGTATAATTGTTCCTCTGTACAAAGGAAAAGGGGAGAGAGAAGTATGTGGTAACCATAGGGGTATTTGCCTTCTTAGTGTGACTGGTAAAATATATGGTAGAATACTCATTGATAGGGTTAGGCATATGACAGAGGAGCTAGTTGGAGAAGAACAAGGGGGATTTAGGAAGGGAAAAGGGTGTGTAGATCAGATATTTGTTCTAAGATGTTTAGTGGAGAAGTATCTAGAGAAGGGAAGGAAAGTGTATGCTGCCTTCATGGACTTGGAGAAAGCTTATGACAGAATAGATAGGCAAGGTATGTGGAAGGTATTAAGAATATATGGAGTGGAGGGGAAACTGTTGAGTGCTGTGAAGAGTATGTACGAGGGAGCTAGGGTTACGGTGCGAGTGGATGGTGAGCTGAGTGAGTTCTTTGATCTCAATGTGGGACTGAAACAGGGGTGTGTGATGTCTCCATGGCTGTTTAATATATATATGGATGGGGTTGTACAGGAGGTGCAAGGTAGGGCAGTGGATGTGGGGGTGGCCCTAATGAATGAGGGTGAGATTTGGAAGCTTCCGGTGTTGCTGTTTGCTGATGATACAGTATTGTTGAATGAAGATGAATGGGAGTTGCAAGGTTTGGTGAATGAATTTGGGACAGTGTGTAGGAGGAGGAAGCTGAAAGTTAATGTAAACAAAAGTAAAGTTATGGTGTTTGAGAGGAATGAAGTCACAGAGTGTGCAGTGAGGTTGGATGGTGAGGATATGGAGAATGTGAGTGCCTTCAAGTACTTGGGTAGTGTGATGAGTAAGGATGGAACTTTGGGGGATGAAGTACGTGAAAGGGTACAGCAGGGAAGAAAGGTTGTTGGTACACTGAAAGCAGTGATGAGAAATAGGGAGGTGAGTATGGAAGTTAAGAAGTCACTGCATGATAGTATTGTGATCCCTACCCTGACGTATGGAAGCGAGGCGTGGACCTTGCAAGAGGGGAACAAGTCAAGAGTGAGAGCAGTGGAAATGAGTTACTTGAGAGGAGCATGTGGAGTGACGTGGAGGGACAGGTTGACGAATGAAGAAGTGAAGGAACGTTGTGGGGTAGATGTGGATGTGGTTGAAAAGATTAGGAGGAATACACTGAGGTGGTTTGGACATGTGGAGAGATTGGAGAATGAAAGACTGACTAAGAGGGTGTATGTAGGTGAGGTGGAGGGAGGGAGAGGGAGGGGTAGACCGAGGATGAGGTGGAGGGATGGAGTTGAGAGGTATGAGGGAGGGGGGGGTGATGTGGGGGGAGGGGAGTCAAATGGTGGGTGACAGAGTGACTTGGAGGCGTTTTGTCTGCGGCCACCCTTTGCAGGATTAGGGCGTCGGGCTATAGATAGATAGATAGATAGATGATCACATCATAAAACATGCTCATTTTTGGACTATTGTATGTTAATATGTGGTACAAAATGGGTATCTTAGGGGTAAAGATTGAGGTCATGGCACCAATTAGAATTATTTCCATAAGTTCTTCAATTCGACTATCACAGTTTCGGCTATAGCGCAGCCATAACAGGACCAATTGGGAGTGATAGCCGAGGGTCGAGTGTATATATATATATATATATATATATATATATATATATATATATATATATATATGTAATATATATATATATATATATATATATATATATATATATATATATGTAATATATATATATATATATATATATATATATATATATATATATATATATATATATATATATATATATATATATATATATATATATATATATATATATATATATATATCTATATCTATTTATATATATATAACTATATACATATTTATATAATATATATATATATATATATATATATATATATATATATATATACAGTAATCACTCCAATATCCGGATCAATAGAGCCATCGGTAGGTTCGGATATTGGTTTTGTCCGGATATTGGGCCCCAGCTTATGGACTTGTACTTACGGACCCTAACACAGAGAAACACCTATGCAACTCCCTCCGGACATGCATAGCACCTATTTAACACCCAAATCACACCAATAAGGCACATAAATGACTGAAATAAATGCAATAGACACATAAAATGTGGGTTTAGAAGTATGTTCATACATTAATAAACATTCTGGTACTTATGGACTCTAACCGAACCTAACCTAACCGAACCTAACCGAACTCTGAAAAACACATTCCTACTGCACATGCATGAGGTAAGTTTAGTATGGAAAGAAGTACAGTATGACACTTTCTGGTAAGTATAGTATGGGAAAAAATACAATATGAAACATTCTGGTAAATATAGTATGGAAAATAGTACAACATGAAACATTTTGGCTACTTACAGCAAGTCCCTGGCCACCTCGATGAATAACCGCCTCCTCTCGGACTCTGACAGTAAGAACGATTTCCTGAAGCACTTGCACTACACTCTTCCTGAAGTCTTGCACTGAACTTAGTCACTAACACACAGAAGTCCGTTCTTTTCACAGTGTTCACTTTAGTCCAAATAATGTTCCATTAAATTTAAGTGTTGCACATTAACTTTTCCCAAGTTTTTTTAAGTTTCCAAAGCCAAAACAAAGAAGTCTATTTACGTTAAATTTCTTTTCTACTTAGTCTTTTCTCCCAACTTGAAAACCTTAACACAACACACCGTTTTTTTCACTGCACAACACTCAAAATTCCCGTGTGGTCTAGTGGAAAAGTTCTTGCTGTTTATTCACTGTCAGAGCCCGAGAGTATCACTGGCAGGCGTCCAAGGGGTGCATCGGTGGGTAGTGGTGATGGCGTACCGACTACAGAAGACTCTGAAGACAGCCGCAAACTCACGTCGAGCGGTGACTCCACTGTAGCTGATGTGCTGGGCTGTGGCTCGGAGCATGAGGGCCTGTCTTGGGGAGGCAACGGAGTGGAACCAGGGCTTGGCACAGCGGGGGTCACGGGCCTGAAAAAACTGTCAATCGTTGACTGACGCAAGGACCGACGATTCTGGCGATTGATGATGCGCTGCCGGAAAGCACGCACTTCCTCCACGAGTCCCAAGGGCCCCATCTCCCTGTCGCAGTCCGGGTGTTCCAGGTAGTCTAGGACGAACTCTAGATGTTCCCGGAGTGCGCTCAGCTTGGGGATGGGTGGAGTAGTGTCCTGCTGGGCGGAGTCTGCATCATCATCGCCTTCGTCGTCGGAATCTTCAAGTTCGGGACTGACACCAGCAACCGAAGACGCGATCTCGATATCAGACAACGTCTGATACCCAGGATCGCCTCGTCGTCGTCCAACCACTCACGAACATCGTCCACATCAACATCGTCGCCGTGCGTACGTAGCCGTGCATGGAAGTCATCCACGTCAAACCCTAGGAAATCGTACTCCACATCTGTTCCGAGAAGCAGACGAGACCAACCATTTTCAAGAGTTTTCACAGGGACTTCCTTCCATGCACTAGCCCAGTTGTACAGCGCAGACTTGATGTTGTAGCGGCGAAGGTTTTCCAAAGTCCGCTTGCCTCGAGTGTCACGTCCTTCCCTGCGCTCGTCCTCGTCCTCGAGAACCACCATCACCTCGTCCAGGAACTTCCGACGGTACAGGCGCTTTGTTGCCACGATCACTCCTTGGTCCATTGGTTGAATGAGAGCAGTCGTATTAGGTGGCAGAAACATGCACCTAATACGGCCATTCTCAGCAACCAAGTCCTTGTCGCACGGGTGGGCAGGTGCATTGTCGAGGAGAAGGAGAGCCTTTACCTGGTCGCGAGGAATTCCCAGTGTCTTCGTCTGGTAATGTATGACCTCCTTGGACGAAGTGATGGTGAAACCAGTCTTTGAAAATCACAGCTGTGAACCATGCTTTCAAAGAATGGTACCATACGACAGGAAGGACATCCATCACCCCACGAAGGCACCGAGGCTGCTTTGCACGGCCAACAATAACGGGCTTAAGCCGGTGCATGCCGTTAGCATTGGCACAACACAAAGCAGATATCCGTTCCTTAGAAAGCTTGCGGCCAGGTACACGCTTCTCCGTCTCATCGGCGAGAGTGTTCGTTGGCACCGAGCGATAGAATAGGCCAGTTTCGTCAGCGTTATAGACTTGACCGAGAGTGAGGCCCTCCCCTGTCGATCAAGCCTTTCACCTTGTGCCGAAACTCGTCCACTCCATCCTCGTTAGCGTCCAATGCTTCGCCATGTGCTTTACGGTTAGTAAGGCCATGTCGCAACTTGAACGCGAAGAGCCAACCCTCGGATGCCTTGAAGTCTAGGGCGTCGTGGAAGCCTTGCAAACTTCTCAGCAGCAGCCTTCAGCTCCGTTCCACGTACCATCACACCAGCTGCACGTTGCTGTCGATACCAAATCAACGTGGAGCGGTCGATCTCTGCATACTTGGGAGTAAACATAACCTTCCTCTCCACGTTGCGTTTGCTTCTCGACGAGAAGTCAGCCGTGTACTGCATGAGCTTGTCTCGGGAACGCTTGATATCAAACAAAGTCGACCGGGCCAGGTTGAACTCGCGGAGAATGCGAGAGGAAGACCAACCCGCATCAACCTTCTCCAATATCTCCCGTTTCTTCTCCAGAGTCAACACCACTCTCTTCCTTTTCTCAGGAGGCGGGGCCATCATCACACACACTAAGAGTAGGGCAGAGAGCAGCAGGAGGCCTTGCAGCAAGTACGGCACCACCACAAAAGCGAGCACGTGGGCAGCCATGACGAAGAGCGTAGGTCTTGTCGCGGTGAGAGACAGGCGGGAAGTGGGGAGGATGCAGCGGCGCTCTATCGGACGTCGGAGGAATGACGAACCAAAACAATGCTCTCACGCGGCGCGCGCGGCAAGTTCAAATTACGGACGGCAAAAAATCGATTTTTTTTCCAATTTTTTTGGATTTTCGGACCATTTTGGGAATGTTTGATCCCAGGACGATAAGGTTCGGTTAGTGGGGATGTTCGGTTATTGGGCGTCCGGATATTAGAGGGATTACTGTATATATATATATATATATATATATATATATATATATATATATATATATATATATATATATATATATATATATATATATATATATATATATATATATATATATATATATATATATATATATATATATAATATATATATATATATATATATATATATATATATATATAATGTATATCTATATATCTACAGTGCTCGTCAGAAGTATGGAGCGCCCTGCGTCCCTCCTGAGAAACAAACCTTTCAACATTGAAAAACATATAAATAATGCATTTTATTTACCTTTAGTGCTTCGTAGGGTAGCCTTTACGTTTCTTCACGGACCTGAGACGTCTTGGAAGTGAAAGGGTGAGGCTTCTGAGGTGCTGGAGCGGTATTTTGTCCCAGGAGTCACGAATGGCGGCTTCCAGCTTAGGCAGAGAGCTCACGTCCTTCCCTTGGAGACTCTTCTTTACGAGGTACCAGAGGTTTTCAATCGGGTTGAGGTCTGGGCTATTTCCTGGCCAGTCTGTCATGAATGATACCTCGCAGTCACGAAGCCAATTGGTGACCGATTTGGCCTTGTGAGCAGGTGCACCGTCCTGCTGAAACACTCGTGCACCTGTTAGCTCGAAGGAGTCTGGTAAATGATCACACAGAAGCTCCAGGTAAACATCCTGATTCACTCTGAGGTTCTTGGGAAGTACAACAAGCTTCCCCAAACCCTTCCCTGAAAAACAACCCCATACTATGAGTGAATCAGGATGTTTAACTGTGCTTTCTACATACCGTGGGTCAAGTGGGTCACTACCTTTGCATGCTCCTCTGTTACAGGTAACACTAAACGTTGCCTCATCAGACCACAACACTGACAACCATTGCTCCTCACCCCAATTTAGATATTTATTAGCAAAGGCAAGCCTCACGAATTCTCTGGCTGCTAGAGAGAAGAGGCTTTTTCACAGGCCTGTGACTTGTGTAACCAAGCTCATGCACCCTACGAGACACTGTTCTCACTGACACATCACCAAACACTTCTGGGTTGCTCTCCTTAATTTTCCTTGCACTCACACGAGGATTAAACTCCACTGCACGTTTTAAAACATTAACAGACCTTGGGGAAGTTTTCCTAGGCCTACCAGACCTCGGTTTCTTTGTGGGAACTTCACCACTGTTTTCCTCCCGAAACCGCGCACACCAACGACGCACTGTCGATCGTGCCACACCAACCAATTCACTAATTTCCTTTGTCTGGTGGCCTGCCTCCTTTAGAGCAATGATCTGGGATATGATTTCACTCGATAGTTCACGGGTAGGTGCCATAACAAAGTTTTGAAGGCCAAAACACTGCGGGACACTCGGTAAAAAATGGCGCAATTTGAGAGGGACACTCGGCGGAGTTCCTCTCTCTCAGGCAGCCCGTGGGCGACTGAGGCGGGAACCAACCAGCGCGTCAGAAGGCCCCAGGCTACCGTGACGTCATGCTCGGAGCTCAAACTTGTGGCTCAATTCTTACCCCCAAAAATGGGTGATTCTTTTTTGGCCATAAGTATTGCGCGCCCGGCGGACAACGCTGAATACTTCTGACGAGCACTGTATATCTATATATATATATATATCTATATATATCTATATATATATATATATATATATATCTATATATATATATATATATCTATCTATATATATATATATATCTATATATATATATCTATATATATATATAATATATATATATATATATATATATATATATATATATATATATACCTGTATATATATCCTATTTCTCCTATCTTTCCTGTCACTTCTTATTCCTTTTCTTTATGGCTTTACATTGAGCGACAAGCCAAATGGTTTCCTGTAAGCCAAGAAACCATTTACAATGCTGGGTGGTAACCATATAACGAAACCATACATGCTCCCTACGTTTCAACAAGTGGGTTGGTGGAGGGTTGGTGCCTCTCCCTGTAAAACAACTAACTCAGTGTCAAATGGCCACCCTTTGCGGGATTATGGTGTCTGGCAATAGATAGATAGATAGATAAATAGATAGATATATATACTGTATATATAATATATATATATATATATATATATATATTATACAGTAATCCCTCCACTATCCGATGTAATAGAGCCAAAGGCACGTCTGGAAAGTGGTCCTGTTCGGATATTGGGCACCAGCCTCCTGGACTGGTACTTATAGACCCTAACCCAGCCTAACTTTGAAAGCCACCTAAATAACTCCCTACCGGACATGCATAGCACCTATTTAAACCTATTTAAGGCCCTATTCACACCAATAATGGACATAAAGCATGAAATAAATGAAAAGGAACCAAAGAATGAGGAATTAGAAGTGACTGTGCCTCAGCCAGGGTACTTACATCACGTTTGTGGCTGCCTTTCTAAGGTTTTGGCAGTGGTGAAAATGCTCTTGAAGCACGTACAGTAATCCAGTGTTGTGCTGCACTTTATTCTTTGCACTGTGAGTTATAATTCTTTAACACTGCACATTGTTCTTAACTGCACCACTGCAGTTCTAACCGCTAGATAAACTGCCAATTTGCACTCCACAGTTGATCCTTTGCACTTTAAGTTCAAGTTTCTTAACACTGCACAACACTGTAAATTCCCATGTGGTCTAGAGGCGAGGTATTGCAGTATATTCACTGTTTACTCACAAAAAACGAGCACGTGTGGCTTCCAGCGTCTATTCACAATCAAAGTTAGAGAGAAACTATTGATGTCGGAGAAACAGAGTTGCCAGATCGCAACGGCCACATTACCAATCTCCTCAACTTTCATTACCAAATTTAACTTTTCATTACCAAATTTGTAAAGCTAGCATTTATTCTTCACTAATTATATATACAAGTGGAAATACATATAATCACTCTCCTTATAATTAACACCATGTTGATTATCTTCACACTATGTAGGGTAGCAGATTAATCAGAGAGAGCAAACAATCCACCATCTCCATCCTGTGTATCCTCATACACGTTAAAAATCCAATGGTAATGCATTATTCTCATTCATTACGAAGCGAATTTTTCATTACCAAATTAGCCCACATTAGGTAATGAAAAATAACAACCGGCAACCCTGACAGGGAAGGGGGGAGGGGGGAGGAAGGAAGGGGTGAAGGGGCCACGGTGTAAGCAGCTGTTTGACGCCGCGCGTCAATTTCAAATTACGGGTGGGAAAAAATTTGGATTTTGGGGGGATTTTTTTCTTTTTTTGGCCGTTTTCGGTTCCGATGGTCCAGGCCCACAATGTCCTGTAAGTGGGGATGTCTGGAAAGTAGAGGGATTACTGTATATATATATATATATATATAGTGGTCTTCCCACTTTCCGGACACCCACTTTCCAGACATCCCCACTTACCGGAAGTTTTGGTCCCGGGACCTACAGTATATACCCCAAAAAAAAAAAAAAAAAAAAAAAAAAAAAAAAAAAAGGGACCCACCCCGTTATTTGAAATCGCCGCGCGGCGCCGAAGCTGTTACACCATGGCCCCTTCACCCTTTCCTTCCTCCTCCCTCCCCTCTCCCCTGTCAGGGTTGTCATTTGGTATTTTTCATTACTAAATGTGGGCCAATTTGTTAATGAAAAATTCGTTTGGTAATGAATCAGAATAATGCATTACCAAATGGATTTTTCACATGTATGAGGATACACAGGATGGAGATGGTGCATTGTCTGCTGTCTCTGATTAATCTGCAAGCCTACACAGCATGAAAATAATCACCATGCTGTTAATTATAAGGAGAGTGATTACATGTATTTACACTTGTATATATAATTAGTAAAGAACAAATGCTAGCTTTACGAATTTGGTAATGAAAATTGAGGAGTTTGGTAATGTGGCTGTTGCGATCTGGCAACTGCGTTTCTAGATCACCACAAAAGTTGTTACCTAACTTCGATGGCGGGAGGATGTTTATCGTAGTGGAAGCCAGAAGTGCTCGTTTTTTTTTTGTGAATAAACAGTGAATAAGCTGCAATACCTCACCAGTAGAACAAACGGGAATTTACAGTGTTGTGCAGTGTTAAGAAATTAGAATTTAGAGTGCAAAGGCTTAACTGTGGAGTGCACACTGGCGGTTGAAACTTGTCGGTTGATACTGGCATGGTGCAATTAACAATGTGCAGTGTTAAACAATTATAACTCACAGTGCAAAGAATTACTCCAAGTGCAGCACAACACTGGATTACTGTACATGCTTCAAGAGCATTTTAACCACTGCCAAAGCCTTAAGAAGGTGGCCATAGATGTGGTGTAAGTACCCTGGCTGTGGTACAGTCACTTCTAATTCCTCATTCTTTGGTTCCTTTTCATTTATTTCATGCTTTATGTCCATTACTGGTGTGAATAGGGTCTTAAATAGGTTTAAATAGGTGCTATGCATGTCCGGTAGGGAGTTATTTAGGTGGCTTTCAAAGTTAGGCTGGATTAGGGACCCTGAAATACCAGTCCAGTAGGTAGGTGACCACTATCCGGACGGATCCAATTTCTGGACATGCCTTTGGCTCTATTACAATGGATAGTGGGAAGATTACTGTATGTATATGGGGCTGAAACATGGAATATGGGTGTAGCAGAGAGGAAAAGTTTGAATGTAATGGAGATGAGATGTCTGAGGAGTATGTGTGGAGTGACACGTATGGATCGAGTGCGAAATGATGAAGTGCGAAGGAGAACTGGAGTTGTTTGGGAGATGGCTGGTAGAGTTGAGCAGAGGGTGTTGCAATGGTTTGGGCATATGGAGAGAATGGATAATGAGCGATTGGTGAAAAAGATAACTAGATCTGATGTGAGAGGTGTAAGACTGAGAGGAAGACCACGAATAGGATGGATGGACAGTGTGAAGAGAGCGCTGGATGCGAGAGGGATGTCTGTTGAGCAAGGAAGAGTGGCTGTGCGTGACAGAAATAAATGGAGAGAAATTGTGAATGAATAAGTGATGACGCAGCCCTGAGGGGATATTCTCCCGCATTTGGTCTGATCAGCTAGTTAGGTCAGGTACGGGTAAGGGGATGGGTCTGTTATGATGTGGCAGGGGTAAACCAGTTCTGCTGTCGGGCTCTGCTGTGGATGTCACTGCTTGCATTGCGCAGTTGACCCTTGTGCGGTGTGATGCGGTGAGGATCTGTCCGTTCTCCCCTTTGGGGCTAAGATGCGAATGAATGTGTTTGAATGGATGAGTAAATGGAGAGTGAGTCGTCCTGTCTCGGCTACCTCCCTTTCCTTGAGGGAAGCAGCCTAGGTACAGTAGAACCTCTTTGGTCCGGACCCCTTTGATCCGGATATCTGTTAATTCGGACAAAATTTAAAAATAATAAGCTCCAAAAATATGTTGAAAGTAATTCTAAAGTCATTTTCAGTATCGGCGCGGAAAGTGATCGTCATTCGTTTAGTCTCGGACCACGCTAGGTCGCAACATGGGCGCCTGTTTAAACACACGCTAGCATTCATTCCATCAACTAGTTCGCCAACCATTTATATTTTTACGCTGTATTTCAAAAGTTAATCCTCCTTACCATGCCTCTTAATGCAAGTGTAGTTTCTGCAATGAATAAAGGTGTTAAAAGGAAGCATGTAACACTAAGTATTGCAGATAAAGTGAAAATACTGGATAAACTAGAGGCTGGTGTTCCGCCAGGAAAACTCGTGAACGAGTTTGGTATCAGCAGACAAACTGTGTCGGACATCAAGAAAAACAAAGATAAAATTAGACAGTTTGCTTTAAAATTTGATGTTACAAACAGTGACTGTGGTGAAAATAAAAGAAAAACTCTAAAAATGCCATTGGACAAGAATCTAGAAGAGGCTGTTTATAAATGGTACATACAGCAGCGATCATGCGGAGTGGTAGTGAGAGGAATTGAACTCCAATCTGCAGCAGAAAGGCTCGCCAAACATCTTGGTCATAACAATTTCAAAGCTAGCTGTGGATGGTTATGGAGATTTAGGAAACGACATAATATACGGAACAAGAAGGTGTGTGGAGAGTCCCTGAGTGCTGATGCTGCAGCTGTGGAACCGTTCCGAAAAAAACTGAATGGCATCATTGATAGTTCAGATTTACGTCTGTGTCAGGTTTATAATGCAGACGAAACTGGTATATTCTGGAGATCCTTGCCAGAAAATACCCAGGCATCAGTGAATCAAGCCAAAATCCCTGGGAGAAAATTAAGCAAGGAGAGAGTATCAGCACTCGTATGCGCAAATGCCGACGGCAGCCACATGCTCAAGCCTGTCCTTGTTGGCAAATCAAAACAACCTCGAGCTATCAAAGATATCATGCATGAGCTCCCAGTGCATTATTACAGCAGTGCAAATGCATGGTTTACTGGGGAGATAACATCAGACTGGTTTTACCATCATTTTGATCCTGAGGTACGAAAATATCAAACAGAGGTGCTTAAAATTCCCGCAGAATGTTAAGGCATTACTGCTTCTTGATAATGCCCCATCACACTCGAACATTGAAAAACTGTGTAGCAGAGATGGAAAAATTAGGTGTCTTGCTCTGCCACCTAATACAACCTCTCTTATTCAACCTATGGACCAAGGTATCATCGTGGCCTGTAAGAGACTTTACAAAAGAAAGTTTTTGGAGGAAGTAATGGTGGTGTTGGAATCGAGTGAGGACAGATTTGATGACACAAGGGGCAAGAGGACACTCGAAAATCTTAGAAATTACAACCTTAAGTCCATGATATTTAACTGGGCAAAGGCTTGCAGAGAATTGAAAACCACTACTCTATTGAATGCTTGGAAACAGTTGCTGTATTCAGACGATGTTGAATTTGACTTCGAAGGATTCCAGCCTCAGGATTATCATAAAACTCTGTTGGCTGCTGGAGAGACCTTAACCCTCGTGGATGTGGACGAATGGTTGGATGAAGATGGTGATGATCCTGGATGCCAAAACCTAACAGATAAAGAAATTGCAGACAGTGTTGTAGGAGCTGATAATGTTGATAGCCCTGATGATAACAGTGATGATGATGATGATCTCCCTGAAAAATTACCATTGTCACAAGCCCGGGAACACATGGATTGGCTAGTGAAATTCCTCGATCACTGCCCCTACAGCAACATGAAACCTTACTACGAGCATATGAGGACTCTACGAGATATAGTAATTAAGGAGCAGTGGAATAGGAAGACACAAACGAAGATTGATAATTTCTTCAACCCACGTCCTTCATCACGGTCTGCTTCTACAGAGCCTCAACCCTCCACTTAACACATAACTAGTAAGTAACCAGAATCAATTAATTTCTATATCAGTTTATTTCTGAGTAATTTATTTTATTTCTTATTATTTATAGCATCATGATTATAAATTTAGGTCAACTGCACCTCACTCCCCACGTTGAGGGACAAGTTGAGATTACGCACTGAGGGCTGTTATTTTACTATTCATTTTGTTGTCTTCGCAGGTCCTGTACCGCATATTGTAATCTGTTGCCCGATTTTATGTGAGTACAGTGCTGTTGTCATTTTATAAATTATGGAGGGGTCAGTGCAGTCAACAGATGTTTGGCCTTGTAACGCATGGATGCTCCAAAGTCTCTCCACACTACACCACCAGCCACCCGATGCTACCACAGCACAGTTTTTTGTAATTTTTCATCACAAGACTTCATTAGGGATGATTACTCGACGTGACAAATATTGGTTTCAATAGATTTTAACATACTGTATTTTGATGGGCATGCGGTATTTCTTGCTAGCAACATGAATGTAAAACAAATTGCAGAAACGTGTGAGCAACAGTACAAAGTCAGGTGTTTGCGTGGTTGTCATAGCAACCCTACACTCCTCAAGACAACGGTGCAGCAGTGCACCACAAGTGGATGTCGTAATGCTTTATTTTTTCATGACTGCCTAACAGTTCCTTGCTATGGATATGTCAAAAGGTAGCAATGATGGATGGTAACTCTGGCTTCGAACACTAGTACTGTACAATCATAATTTATATAAACTACTGAGGACAATTGTGGGCACAGGGCGACTGTGGCTACCCGTAGTTCCTCACCACACTACACTTTTTTTTTTTTTTTTTTTTTTTTTTTTTTTAACTCCACAGGAGTTTGCTTACACAAAAATGGGTCAGAATATTCTGCAGTGTTTAGTGATTACTGTAGATTATTTTTTGTACTTAAATGTGCTATACTTGTACATCAAATATTAGCTTCTTGCCCATATGGGTGTTATCAATATGCCAAAGATGACAATGTATTTTTTGCCTACATAAGTTTTATTTTTATTCAAAATATTAGTTAATTAATGAATTTTTTTTTTGCCTACACGGGCCGTAGTCACTTACTACAATTTATAATGTAGGCTAGTTTCTTGTCATGGCCTTACCTGTAAATTATGCAATACAAAACTATTGTACATGATTAGTTTGGTTATTTTAGTATCCTTTCATCTTTTGGAGTTACGTACGGTTGACATATGCCACATATGTTAATAATTAACAAACATACCATATGTAGACCGTTTTTGGTATGAACTGGAGATTACCCTGATGGTCCGGACAATCTGCTAATTCGGACAACCCTTCCCCCCATATAGTCCGAATGAGAGAGGTTCTACTGTATATATATATATATATATATATATATATATATATATATATATATATATATAGATGAAGATATACATGTACATATATATACTGTATATATATGTATATAGCGAGTCCTTAAATTACGAAAACTCGAAGTACGAATTTCAGTTGGTACAAAAGTGATAATGTTGGACAAATTCCACAATACGAAAGAATCTGTCTCGATGGTACGAAAAACGATACGAGAGGAAATACGAAAAATTCAAAATGGGCGAGCTGCACAGTGCCGCGCTCACTTGCGGCGAGAAAGTGAACTAACCCCTCTCTGGTAAACATATTTTCGCACGCTTCCCAGTCGAGTCACGTCCATCCTCTCAGCTTTGCTGTACGTTATGTTGTTTTTCGCTGTTCTTCACCTTTTCATATTTTCACCATGCCTCCCCAGCGCCCTGGATCATCTCCAGCATCCGGGGAACCAGGTGCAAAGAAGAAACAGCTTTGTACTCTCACTCTTGAAATTGTAAATACAGTAGTTAGATTGCTTTATTTACCGGTAAATGTACAATGAAAGACACAACTATCTTCCCAGTTTAGTCTGAAGAAAATTTACACCAGGCGAAATACAATGAAAACCCTGTTTCTACTAGTGCGTGTTTCAAATGGTTTGATTTTTCCATGCTATATTCGTCAGACTTTGGGAAGATACTTGTGTCTTTCATTGTACACTTGAAGCAGCAGAAAAACCTTACCAATTCAATGCATAATCCTCCAGCTTGTTTCTGTAATTTTCTGACAACTTTCCGTTAGGCAAATTACTTTTTCTTGCTGAAAAATTTCATCCCCATTATTATCGTCACTTTCTCCTACGATCATTTCCAGCGCAGTGGAAGAAACTCAACGTGCTCAAAGGTGGATATCGTTTTCCAATTTCCCAACTGGAGGTTAGGTTATGTTAAAATTATTAGGTACAGATAAGCTCGGTTAGGTCAGGTTTAGTTAAACACTAAGGGAAGAACACTCCTTGCCGCCATTATGTTAACGAAATAAACAAGAGTTGTCACACCAGAACAGCTAAAAATGACGGGGAAACATATTTAATAAGAAACGTTTACTGTATTTACGAACCCAGAAATAATCTGAAAAATATAACAGATTATCAGGAAGAACTGATTTGGTAAGGTGCTTTTACAGCTTAAAGTAAAACGTATGTTTAGCCCCCTCAATGGCTGTGGGTTCAGATATTAGCGTGCTCCTGTGGTCGGCCTTGGGACCATTTTTTCAAAGTTCTAAAATCAATTTCTTTTTCTTACATATGTGAAAAGACTCGTCTGCCACACCTGGCTTTTTTTTTTTTTTAATTATTTTTTCCCCTAAACCCATCCTGTGATTTGCTATGATTCGTGTAAGAATTAATAAAATTAGGATGTGTGTTACATCAGCATGTCTACATCGGCCGAAAACATCTGGGACAAAGTGAACTGTGAACACTAGACTGCTTGAGGTGGCAGAGTAGGGTCGTGTAAACACACCAGTGACCCTCATTCCCTTCCCATAATTACTCGTTTTTTTTTTTTTAGCTCACCCTAACTCAAAGTCACTGACACCAGTACAGTAAGGCGTTGTTCAGGGCCAGCAGCTGTGAAAGCGATAATGGAATACATTATTGTTTGTATCAGTCCTCTCTCTTTCACTCATACACATAAGAACAAACAAAAGAATGTGCAGTAAATGTACACTAAGGAGCAGAAATAACTGTGCTCAGTCGGTCCGAAATATATTGGGAAGAGTGATACCGAATGAAGAATGTGGAACTGAATGCTAACCTACGAGAACATGTGGGATGAAAGAGTAATTTTTTTGTGATTAGCAAACAATTTTGTTCCATATCGTCTCTTAAAATTGAAAAAACCCATAATCTTTCGTGTAACCATACCAATTCAGTTCATATTCCTCTACTTTGTCTTCTATATTTTTCTATTTTGAGGGTGGTAAACTATGTTCTCTTGCTGAAAGACACTTACTCAAAATTAGGGCGCATGTAACATAAGCACGTAAACATCAGCACTGAGTGAAGAGAACGTCTGACTCATGGGATGGTAGAGTAGGGTCATGTACACACACCAGAACTTCGTTCCCTTCCTGTAATTGTTCGCAGTTTTTTATAATTCCCTAACTCAATGTCATTCACATCAAAACAGTGAAGTGTTGTTCAAGGCCTGCAACTATGAAGGGGTTAATGGAATACTGTATGAAAATTTCAAAATGGGTGCGGTGCATGGAGCCGCACTCGTTTGCCGAGAGAAAATTAACTAACCCATCTCTGGTAAACAAATTTTCGTGAGCGTCTCAGTTGAGTCCACGTCCCTCCTCTCCTCACAGCCTCGTTGTACGTGAGGATATTTCCGCAGCCCTTCACCTTTTCGTATTGTTTTGCCATGCCTCCCAAGCACCCTGCATCATTTCCAGCATTGGAGGAGCCCGCTGCAATGAAGCACAGCACCGTACTCTAATTCTGAAAAGGAAATTGGAAATTATAAGACTCCATGAGGAGGGGCAGGGAGTCTCGGAGATTGGGCGTGCTTTAGGCCTTGCTGTTTCCACCAATGGAACTGTGATAAAGAAAAAGATGTACAAGAATATGGCCACCTCCTTCTCTACAATTGTATACAGGTATTGCTTACTTCTTAATGGAGGGGGGGTGAATTTTAGCTAAAGTTCCAAGGGGGTCCTGGGACGCATCCCCCCATTTATATGTATATTTAAATGGGGAAAATCGTTCCGATATACGAAATTTTGAATTGTTAAAATTTTTTTTGGTCCCTGTCTCTTTCGTATGTCAAGGACTCACTGTATATAAATATATATATATATATATATATATATATAGTTTATATATACAGTAGGCTCGCACAGTGCGCGAGAGATTGGGCTGTCCACGACCACGTGCACTGTGAAGTTGTGCACTGAGAATACATAATCTTATGAGAAAAATTACATATGGACAGTACCCCCTCATACCTGGACATTTTTTGGCCCTTAGAAACATAATAAAGGTTATATTTTTCAGACACTGTACTACAGATATAGCTACAATAACAAAAATATAGGTAGTCACCTTAACAACAGTTGACAACAGGCCTGATGGACTTAAATAACAGGGGTTCTGAGGTGCAGCAACACTTACAGCGCTGCACCTCCCGACGCACCCACACTTCCCTCCACAGACTCCTCTTGAGCACCTTCCCCAAGAATCTCAAAGTCACTCACTTCGGCCATAAACCCATCGAAGTCCAATGCTGACACTTCTGACATTGCATCCTCTTCATCCTCAACAGGAATAGAAGCAGACGATGTAGATGGTTCCTCAATTTCATTAAGATGAGCCCGGTGTGTGTAACTTGTTATGAGCGTCTGTCTTCTTCTGTTTATTTCTTGCCTGTTTGTGTAGAAACGGAAGAGTTTGTCAATACCAACCAGAACTTCCTCCGTTCTTAGGCTGCTCACTTCCTGTTCCTTCACCCCTTCCTTGAGCTTATCCACGGCAGCAAGGATTTTGCTTATTTTTGACATACACAGCTCAGTCCTGGCCTCCATCACACTAGGCTGCTCAACTTGACTCTGCCTGGCGTCAGGCTCTGCGTAAGCCTCGTCTATCCGTTACAACACTTCCTTGGGAGGCTGTTCCTCATTAGCAGCGTGCACTTCTCGTATGTCCGCCAATGTAACGTCCTCGAAACCTGGTACAGCTTGTGCTGCTGTCAGTGTTGCTGCCTCAGCCTCGGCAAGTGGTTGAATGGACGTCTCCTGGGTTGTGCATAAGTGAGGCACGAGCATTCGCCACGCATGGTTCACCATTGCAGGTGTAATCTGGTGCCAGGCTTCTAGGAGAAATTCAACTGCGTCCTTCACTGTAAAATTACGCCAAAATGCCTCAACAGTCATGGGACCTGTGGCGGGTCGGGATACAGCTGCTGGCGGAGATGGAATGGGAGCAGGTGCCTCATCGAGGTCTTTGTCGTGATCTTCTTGTAGGGCATGAAGCTCCTCTTGTGTGTCGGTCTTCCTGCGTAGGTGGTCGTACACTTACTTATGGTAGAAATGCTTCCCAGTGGCGATGAGTTCTTGATCCAGTGGCAGTACTAATGACGTAGTGCGGGGCGGCAGAAACGCAACACAACAATCCTTGTGCAGATCTTCTAGGTATGGAGGGTGACTTGGTGCGTTATCAAGCACAAGGAGCATCTTAAATGGAATGCCCAGTTCCTGACACTTGGCCCTGGCATCGGGGATGCAGTGCCTTGTTAACCAGTCTGCCATAATGTGCCCGGTCATCCAACCATTTGCAGACTTGTACCAGTACACGCCACTTGCGTCCATATTCGTGAGGTTTTTGTAGCACCTTGGGCATGAAGCTGTGAGTACAACAAGTGGCCTCATCTTGTGACTCCCAGACAGGTTTACAGCGAACATTACGGTCATCTTGCACTTCTGGAGCTTGCGACCAGGGGCTTGTTTCTGTCTTTTTGCGATGTAAGTTGATTTGGGTATGGCCTTATAATATAACGACGTTTCATCGACGTTGTAGACCTGGTCCTTGGTGTACTGTCCCTCTTCAAAAAGCGCTCTAAATATTGCAGGATAGTCTCTCGTGGCCAGCTCGTCGGCAGAGGCACATTCACCAGACACTTTGACGTAATGGAGTTCCTTGCGCTTGAGAAAACGGTCCAGCCATCCAACTGATGCCTTGAAAGGTTTTTCCACATTTAACTTACGAGATGCTGCCTAGTAAAAGAGTTGGGCTTGGTTCCGAACATATCTTCCATTCAGTGGAACACCTTCCTTCTCCTTCCTCATTATGAAGGTGGCAAGATAATGCTCCATAAGTGTCATCGCACGATTTTCCACCAGCGAACAGCCGTCTAGGTCACAGGCACCGTATGTCTTCACTACGGCCCTTATGGCGTCATGATTCATCCACACTGTTCTCATAGTGGATTCTGCCAGTCCCAGGGTTTTCCCGATGGCAGTGTTTCCTTGACCGTGCTCTCATCTCTAACTTGGTGGCGTGCGTCAGAAGCTTCTTAACTCTCGAGGGTTGGAGCCATGGTGCGGCAAAGTACAGGCAAGGACGGAGCAGCAAAAAAAAACACCACATGTTCTACACGACTGGTTAGCTGTAGAGAGTAGATCCGCACTGTGCACGAGCCAGGACTGGTATGGCGCGCCTGCTCCCTTGTACCCCAAGCTGTGCAGTAGAATGCCCGAGAATTTCTGCACATCAGCAGGACAAGAGGTCACGCATTGGGACAGGGGTGGTCGTGCAATAACAGAAAATGGCATTTCTGAGCCATTCCTTGCCTCTGCCTCGCGTTCTGTGAGGGAAACTCGCGCGTTCAAGGTTTTTGGTTATGAATTTTGGTCACTTGCGCACAAAGCGAATCGCGCACTGTGCGAGCCTACTGCATAAATATTGTTTCCTTTTTTTAAAGGCTCCAACATGCTTGCATGTGTCGGCCTTGGTCACCTAATGGCGGCTCTCCATGCTGCATGATCCATTGCAGCCTCCCTGTTCAGTCCCTTAACCTGGGGTCACACTTAATGTCCTCGTTCCATGTCGTTCTTGGTCTACCCCTCATAACCCCACCCCCAATATTAACACTACTCTCCTTCCTCACCCAATTATCATCCCCCATCCTCTCCACATGTCCAAACCATATCAATCTACCTCTCCTCATCACAACACAAATACACTCCAGTCCCATCCTACCTCTCAACTCTTCCATCGTAAACCCAGCCCCTCCGGGCCTTGGACGCAGGGACGCACTGCACATCCACCTAATCATTGTCATTTCTGTACGTCTGAGCCAGCGAATATCTTCCTCCTTCACTGCCCAGGTCTCATTACCATACAGTATTACACTCCTAACACATGCTGCAAACAAAGACCCCTTAGCATGTAGGGAGAGTCCTCTCAATGTCAGGAGAGGCAAGAGCTCCCTGAACTTCTTCCAACCACTTCTCACCCTAGCCACAGAGCTAGCTCCAGTCCCACCTCCAGTGCACAACATGTCTCCCAAATAACAAAACTCTTCCACACACTCAAGAGATTCTCCAGCAAGTTCAATCCTTTCACGGCTGACAATCTCCACCTGCTCACCCCGACACGCCGTACACATAAAATCAGCATTATCTCGCAGTCTACCTCTGATACCACTACATCTCTTATGCACCCATTTATCACACACACCGCACAAGATGGAATTACTTTCCACGCCCTTGTGGCAAACTGCACATGGCCACTCTCCCTTGTCTTTGACAGTACCGCCACCAACTCTAGATATCATCACTTTTGTTTTATCTGCATTTACCCTTAAACCCTTGTGCCCCATACCATCTCTCCACTTCCTAAACCTTTCCTTCGCCTCCCTTTCGTTCTCTGCAATCAACACCAAATCATCAGCATGCAACAACTCCCAAATCAACAAAAACAAAATAAAGATCCCTTCTCCTACCCAAACTGCATCTCATCAATATTGACTCTTTCTCTAATCATACCTTCTAAAACTCTCTCCATTACCTTCATTATCTGATCTAAAAGCTTTATACCTCTATAATTTCCTCTTTCCAGGCCATCACCCTTCCCTTTATACACATTTACAATTACACTCTTCAGCCAACCATCTGGGACAACACTCTCATAAATAATCCTATTAAACAGGTCAGTGATTAAACTCACCCCTATATTGCCTGAGGCCTGCAACATTTTGGCAGTCAACCCAGACACACCTGCTTCCTTCCCCACCCTCATCCTGCCTATTGCCTCACTCACAGTAGCAGTATTAATCAAAGGCCAAGGGCCAGACACTGGATCTGCTGGCTTCAAACCTTCCCTGTCCCAGTCAAACTCCTCATTCAACAACCAGTTATAATGCTCTCCCCATGCATCTTTAATATCCTCATTGTTCACCACTACCCTTCCTTCATCATTCTTCACACACTGCTCACCTATAATATCCCGATTATCCCTCTTCACTTGACCTACCACCCTAAATATCATATTTTTCCTTCTCCATGATTTAGGTTATCAAGTAATAGTCTCTATGACTCAGACTTTGCCCTGTATACCTCTCTTCTAGCCCTACGCTTGGCAGCTAAATATTCCTCTTTGCTACCACCCTTCTTCCATTCCTGGAAAAGCCTTCTTTTCTCCTTAACTGCAGCTTCTACACCCTTATCCCACCACCAAGTTACTTTATGTCTTGGGGGTCCTCTTGTCCAACCGCATGTTACATCAGTAATTCTCAAGAAATTGTTCTTGAGGGCTCTGTACTGTTCATTAGCGCCTCTGTCTACAGCTCCCTGTTCAGCCACCACTCTCCTCAACTCGCTATAGAAGGCATCCCTTACTACTTGGTTTTTCAGCTTCCATATTTTCCTCCTAGGTACATAAGTCCTCTTTTTCATCACTTGTTCTTTAAGCACCATATCACAAATCAATAGTTTGTGCTGCTGCAAACACTCCTCACTTCCTATAACTTTAACATCCCTCACTAACCTCCTATCGGCCCTCCTAACCAGAAAATAATCTACCTGACTGCTATTTCCCCCAGACTCATACGTAATTAACCTACTGTCTCTTTTCCTAAAATATGTGTTGCACACAATCATGTCCGTTGCCTCCCCAAACTCGAGTATCCTTTCCCCTTCTGCATTCCTTATACCATATGCACATCCCCCATGCACTCCTTCATAACCTTGTGCTGCTTCACCTACATGACCATTTAAGTCCCCTCCCAAAATCACCATCTCATCATCCCGCATACCACCCACTACACGTATTAAATCATCCCAAAATTTATCTTTCTCTGCTTCATCCAATCCTGCCTGTGGAGCATATGCCGATATAATCACAGCTATCTTTCTACCCAACAGAATTTTCACTACCAATATCCTATCGCTTACTCTCAAAACATTCATAACACATTCCACCAATTTCTCCGCAACCATCACACCAACACCTCCATATCAGTCTGTACCCCTCTCCCAAAATAACTTTTGGCAACAGTCCTTCCCAACAATCTTTCTGGCTGATCCACCTGTACCGGACTTCCTGCAAACACGCCACATCCACCCACCTCCTACTGAATGCCTCAACGACTTCCCCCGCTCTTCCCCTCAAACTTCCCACATTCCGTGAACCCACCCTCATCCCCATGGGTGATTTACTGTCCTCAGGCTTGCTTCGAAACTTATTTTGTTTTGTCATCTTCAGTATTAATAAAGGGGGACAGACATAGCACAGGTCCCACTCACTGCACAGTCCCAGGTCCAGGCAATGGATCTGGGACCCCTAGCCCACCAGCTTACCAGCGGGTGTGGTAGTGGCCTCGGAGCACCCTGCCAGGACAGCTACAGGGACACCTTCCAAGTGCGCCTTGGCACTGCAACTATCCCGCCATTATACACTCACTGATAGAGCAGCCTCCTGGGACGCTACTCCCAGGTTCGGGCCCCTCTCTATTGGGTGGAAGCGGCAGCCTGGGAACCACAATGCCCTGTACCCTCTAGCACAGGCTCGAGCCTCATCTCGCACTGGACCCACGATCTATGCCGGCGGAACCCCCGCCATGCCTCCCCCCAGATGTCCGCCACCAGGTAGCAGGTGCAAAGTTTTCTGGCTGCATGCCCTTGCTGTCGCCAACCCCTGTAACGTAGTGGGATACATTGTGTGAAATGTAAAGTGCATGTGGTGTAGTGCATAGATAGTTAGAGGAAATGTTTGGGAGACCATGCTGGTCTAAACATTTCCTCTAACTATCTATGCACTATACCACATGCACTTTACATGTCACACAACGTATCCCACTATGTTACATATATATATATATAAGTAATCCCTCCAATATCCGACGTAACAGAGCCATAGGCAGGTCAGGATAGTTGTCCTGTCCGGATATTGGGCCCCAGCTTATGGACTTGTACTTATGGACCCTAACTCAGAGAAATACCTATACAACTCCCTCTGGACATGCATAGCACCTATTTAAAACCTAAATCACACCAATAAGGCACATAAAAGACTGAAATAAATGCAAAAGAAGCATAAAATGAGGTTTTTGAGGTAGGTTCATACAATATTCAACATTCTGGGTACTTACAAGTCCCTGGCTCCTGGACTGGTACTTATGGACCCTAACCTAGCCTAACTCAGAAAAACACCTTCCTACTGCACATGCATAGCTCCTAACACCCTACTCACACCAATAAAGGACATTAAAGAGTGAAATGAGGTGTTTGAGGTAAGTATAGCATGGAAAAAAGTACAGTATGAAACATTCTGCCTACTTACAGCAAGTCCATGGCCATCTCGATGAATAACCGCCTCCTCTCGGACTCTGACAGTAAGAAGGATTTCCTGAAGCACTTGCAGTACACTGTTCATGAAGTCTTGCACTGAACTTAGTCAATCGCACTCAGAAGTCCGTTCTCTTCACAGTGCGCACTCTTGTCTAACTTATGCTCCATTGTAACTTACTAAGTGTTGCACTCTGCACTTTCACTTTTCCCACTCTTCTAACCATTTTCTAAATCAAAAACAAACAAGTCTATTTACGTTAAATTTTGTTCAAAAATTGTCTTCTCACTCACAACTGTAAATCCTTAACACAACACACTGTTTTTTTCACTGCACAACACTGTAAATTCCCGTGTGGTCTAGTGGAGAAGTTCTTGCTGTTTAATCAATGTCAGAGTCCGAGAGTATCAATGGCAGGTGACCTAGGGGTGCGTCGCCGTTGGGTCGTGATGATGGCTGTGCACTCCACTGCAGACGACTCTGAAGACAGCAGACGCAAACTCACGTCGAGCCCAGGTGAGTCCACCGTGGCTGATGTGCTGGGCTGTGACTCGGAGCACGAGGGCCTGTCTTGGGGAGGCAACGGAGTGGAGCCAGGGCTGGGCACAGCGGGGGTCACGGGCCTGAAAAAACTGTCAATCGTTGATTGATGCAAGGAACGACGATTCTGACCATTGATGATGCGCTGCATGAAAGCACGTACTTCCTCCACAAGTCCCAAGGGCCCCATCTCCCTGTCGCAGTCTGGGTGTTCCAGGTAGTCGAAAACGAACTCTAGGTGTTCCCGGAGTGCGATCAGCTTGAGGATGGCTGGAGTAGTGTCATGCTGAGAGGAGTCCACATCGTCGTCGCCGTCCTCGTCGGAATTTTCAAGCTGGGTACTGACACCTGCAACTGAAGATGTGATCTCGATATCAGACAATGTCTGATACCCAGGATCGCCCTCATCGTCATCCAACCACTCACGCACATTGTCCACATCAACATCGTCGCCATGCGTACGTAGACGTCCATGGAAGTCATCCACATCAAAACCTAGGAAATCGTACTCAACATCCGTTCCGAGAGGCAGACGAGACCAACCATTTTCTAGAGTCTTGACAGGGACTTCCTTCCATGCACTAGCCCAGTTGTAGATTGCAGACTTGATGTTGTAGGGCGAAGGTTTTCCAAAGTCCACTGGCCTCGCGTGTCCCGTCCCTCCCTGCGCTCGTCCTCATCCTCGAGAACAACCATCACCTCGTCCTGGAACTTCCTTCGGTATAGGCGTTTTGTTGCCACGATCATTCCTTGGTCCATTGGTTGGATGAGAGCAGTCGTATTAGGTGGCAGAAACATGCACCTAATCCGGCCATTCTCAGCCACCAAGTCCTTCTCGCACGGGTGGGCAGGTGCATTGTCGAGGAGAAGGAGGGCCTCTTACCTGAGTCGGTACGTGGATTCCCAGTATCTTCGATGTCTGGTAAATGTATGACCCTCCTTTGATGAAGTGGCGGTGGAACCAGTCTTTGAAGATCTGGGCTGTAAACCATGCCTTCAAAGAATGGTACCAGGAACGACAGGGAAGGACACATCCATCACCCCACGAAGACACTGAGGCTGCTTTGCCACTGCCAACAATAACGGGCTTAAGCTTTCGGTGCATGTCGCTAGCACTGGCACAACACAAAGCAGATATCCGTTGCTTGGAGAGCTTGCGGCCAGGTACACGCTTCTCCGTCTCCTCGGCTAGAGTGTTCGTTGGCAAAGAGCGATAGAATAAACCAGTTTCGTCAGCATTGTAGACTTGACCGAGAGTGAGGCCCTCCCTGTCGATCAAGCCCTTCACCTTGTGCCGAAACTCGTCAACTCCATCCTCGTTAGCGTCCAAAGCTTCGCCATGAGCTTTACGGTTGGTAAGGCCATGCCGTAACTTGAATGCAAAGAGCCAACCCTCGGATGCCTTGAAGTCTAGGGCGTCGTGAAGCCTGGCGAACTTCTCAGCAGCAGCCTTCAGCTCCGTACCACGTACCATCACACCAGCAGCACGTTGCTGTCGATACCAAATCAACGTGGAGCGGTCGACTTCAGCAAACTTGGGAGTAAACATCACCTTCCTCTCCACGTTGCGTTTGCTTCTCGACGAGAAGTCAGCCGTGTACTGCATGAGTTTGTCTCGGGATCTCTTGATATCGAACAAACTAGATCGGGCCAGGTTGAACTCGCGGAGGATGCAGGAAGAAGACCACCCCGTATCTACTTTCTCCAATATCTCCCGTTTCTTCTCCAGAGTCAACACCACTCTCATCCTCTTCTCAGGTGGCGGGGCCATCATCACACACACTAATAAGAGGCACGAGAGCAGCAGGAGTGCCTGCAGCAGGTAAGGCACCACCACAAAAGCGAGCACGTGGGCAGCCATGACAACGAGCGTGCACTCGCGACGAAGGAAAGTGGGGAGGATGCAGAGGCCCTCTATCGGATGTGGAGGGATGACGCGCCACAACAAAGCTGTCCTGCGCCCCGCGTGCCAAGTTCAAATTAGGGGCGGGAAAAATTCGGCCCCCCCCTCCCCCCGAATTTTTTGAGATTTTCAGATTATTTTGGGAATATTGGATCCCGGAACGATCATGTCCGGTTAGTGGGGATGTTCGGATATTAGAGGGATCACTTATATATATATATATATATATCTATATATATATATATATATATATACATACATATATATATATATATACAGTAATCCCTCTAATATCCGGACGCAATACGAACATCCCCACTAACCGAACCTTATCGTCCTGGGATCAAACATTCCCAAAATGGTGAAAATCCAAAAAAAATTGAAAAAAAAAATCGATTTTTGCCGTCCTAATTTGAACTTGTTCCTGTGAGGATTGTTTTGGTTCGTCATTCCTCCGACGTCCGATGAAGCGCGCTGCATCCTCCCCACTTAACTCTCACCACAAGACCTACGCTCTTCGTCATGGCTGCCACGTGCTCGCTGTGGTGGTGCCGTATTGCTGCAAGGCCTCCTGCTGCTCTCTGCCCTACTAGTGTGTGTGATGATGGCCCCGCCTCCTGAGAGTGGTGTTGACTCTGGAAAACGGGAGTGGAGAAGGGGATGCGGGTTGGTCTTCCTCTCATTCTCGCGAGTTCATCCTGACTCAGTTTGATATCAGTTAGACAAGCTCATGTACACACTCTCGTCGATATCATGAAAGGTTATGTTTACTCAAGTATGAGATCGACCGCTCCACGTTAGACAGCACGTGCAGCTTGTGATACGTGGACAGCTGAAGGCTGCTGCTGAGAAGTTTGCAAGGCTTCACGACCAGACTTCAAGGCATCATGGTCTTAAGTTCAAGTTGCGACATGGCCTCACTAAAGCATGTATGGACCTCGAATGGAGTTCACAGGTGATTTGATGGAGTTCACTCTCTCAAATCTATGGACACTGGCCTATTCTATCGCCTCCAACTCTCCGATGAGACCTTCCACTAAACATATCTGCTGTGTGCCAATGCTACGGCCACAGAAGCCCGTTATTGTTCCGTGCAAAGCAGCCTCATCCTTCGTGATGGATGTTTCCTGTCGTATGGTACCATTCTTTGAAAGCATGTTCACAGCTGTGATTTTCAAAGACTGGCACCATCGCTTTTCAGATCACATTACGAAGACACTGGAATTCCTGTGAAGGTAAAGTCCTTCTCCTCGACAATGCACCGCTGACTGCTGAGAATGGCCGTATTAGGTGCATGTTTCTCTAATACGACTGCTCTCATTCAGCAATGGACGAAATATCGTGGCAAGCGCCTGTACCGTCGGAAGTTCCTGGCGAGTGATGGTGGTTCTCGAGGACAAAGCAGCGTTCGAGGCAGCGGACTGAAAAACGTCAACATCGTCTGCACTGTCACTGGGCTTTATCTGTGAAAACTCTTGAAATGGTTGGTCTCTGCTCACAGTGTTCTCGATTTCTAGACGTGGATGACTTCATGCACGGTAGTGCGCTGAGCTACGATGTCGTGGTGGTTGGACAACATCCTTATCTTGTCTGATGTCAAGATCTTCGTTGCTGGTGTCAGTCCACGATCAAACCCTAGAAATCGTACTCCACATCTGTTCCGAGAAGCAGACGAGACCAACCATTTTCAAGAGTTTTCACAGGGACTTCCTTCCATGCACTAGCCCAGTTGTACAGCGCAGACTTGATGTTGTAGCGGCGAAGGTTTTCCAAAGTCCGCTTGCCTCGAGTGTCACGTCCTTCCCTGCGCTCGTCCTCGTCCTCGAGAACCACCATCACCTCGTCCAGGAACTTCCGACGGTACAGGCGCTTTGTTGCCACGATCACTCCTTGGTCCATTGGTTGAATGAGAGCAGTCGTATTAGGTGGCAGAAACATGCACCTAATACGGCCATTCTCAGCAACCAAGTCCTTGTCGCACGGGTGGGCAGGTGCATTGTCGAGGAGAAGGAGAGCCTTTACCTGGTCGCGAGGAATTCCCAGTGTCTTCGTCTGGTAATGTATGACCTCCTTGACGAAGTGATGGTGAAACCAGTCTTTGAAAATCACAGCTGTGAACCATGCTTTCAAAGAATGGTACCATACGACAGGAAGGACATCACCCACGAAGGCACCGAGGCTGCTTTGCACGGCCAACAATAACGGGCTTAAGCCGGTGCATGCCGTTAGCATTGGCACAACACAAAGCAGATATCCGTTCCTTAGAAAGCTTGCGGCCAGGTACACGCTTCTCCGTCTCATCGGGGGAGTGTTCGTTGGCACCGAGCGATAGAATAGGCCAGTTTCGTCAGCGTTATAGACTTGACCGAGAGTGAGGCCCTCCCTGTCGATCAAGCCTTTCACCTTGTGCCGAAACTCGTCCACTCCATCCTCGTTAGCGTCCAATGCTTCGCCATGTGCTTTACGGTTAGTAAGGCCATGTCGCAACTTGAACGCGAAGAGCCAACCCTCGGATGCCTTGAAGTCTAGGGCGTCGTGAAGCCTTGCAAACTTCTCAGCAGCAGCCTTCAGCTCCGTTCCACGTACCATCACACCAGCTGCACGTTGCTGTCGATACCAAATCAACGTGGAGCGGTCGATCTCTGCATACTTGGGGTAAACATAACCTTCCTCTCCACGTTGCGTTTGCTTCTCGAGAAGTCAGCCGTGTACTGCATGAGCTTGTCTCGGGAACGCTTGATATCAAACAAAGTCGACCGGGCCAGGTTGAACTCGCGGAGAATGCGAGAGGAAGACCAACCCGCATCAACCTTCTCCAATATCTCCCGTTTCTTCTCCAGAGTCAACACCACTCTCTTCCTTTTCTCAGGAGGCGGGGCCATCATCACACACACTAAGAGTAGGGCAGAGAGCAGCAGGAGGCCTTGCAGCAAGTACGGCACCACCACAAGCGAGCACGTGGGCAGCCATGACGAAGCGTAGGTCTTGTCGCGGTGAGAGACAGGCGGGAAGTGGGGAGGATGCAGCGGCGCTCTATCGGACGTCGGAGGAATGACGAACCAAAACAATGCTCTCACGCGGCGCGCGCGCAAGTTCAAATTACGGACGGCAAAAAATCGATTTTTTTTCCAATTTTTTTGGATTTTCGGACCATTTTGGGAATGTTTGATCCCAGGACGATAAGGTTCGGTTAGTGGGGATGTTCGGTTATTGGGCGTCCGGATATTAGAGTGATTACTGTATATATATATATATGTATATATATATATTATATATATATATATGTTTATATTTTTGATTAATATCCGAACATCCCCACTAACCACATAATTTGGGATCCAATAAAAATAGACCAAAAAAAGAATTTGATTTGAACTTGGCACGCGGGGCAGGACATTTGTGGCGCGTCATTCCTCCACTCCGATAGACCTGCATCCTTTGTGAGTGCACGCTCGTTGTCATGGCTGCCCACGTGCTTTGTGGTGGTGACCTGCTGCAGGCCTCCTGCTGCTCTCTCTATTAGTGTGTGTGATGATGGCCCCCACCTGAGAGAGTGGTGTTGACTCTGGAAGAAACAGGAGATATTGGAGAAAGATGCAGTGGTCTTCTTATCCTCCGCATTCAACCTGGCCCGATCTTGTTCGATATCAAGAGATCCCCAGACTCATGCAGTACACGCTGACTTCTCGTGAGCGCAGGAAGGTGATATTTACTCCCAAGCTGAATCGACCGCTCCACGTTGATTCTGGCAGCACTGCTGGTGATGGTGCGTGGTGCTGTGCTGCTCCAGGCTTCACGCCCTAGACTTCAAGGCATCCGAGGGTTGGCTCTTTCTTCAAGTTAGCATGCCTTACCAATAAAGCTCATGGCGAACGCTAACGAGAGAGTGGGTTTCGGCACAAGGTGAACTTGATCGACAGGGAGGGCCTCACTCTCGTCAAGTCTACAATGCTAGACTGTATTCTATCGCTCTTTGAGAACACTCTAGCCGAGGAGACAGCGTGTACCTGGCCGCAAGCTCTCCAAGGAACGGATATCTGCTTTGTGTTGTGCCAATGCGCATGCACCGGCTTAAGCCCGTTATTGTTGGCCTGCAAAGCAGCCTCACTTCGTGGGGTGATGGATGTCCTTCCTGTCGTCTGGTACCATTCTTTGAAGGCATGGTTACAGCCCAGATCTTCAAAGACTGGTTCCACCGCCACTTCGTCAAGGAGGTCATCATTACAGACGAAGACACTGGGAATCCCTGACCAGGTAAAGGCCCTCCTTCTCCTCGACAATGCACCTGCCCACCCGTGCAAGGACTTGTGGCTGAATGGCCGGATTAGGTGCATGTTTCTGCCACCTAATCACTGCTCTCATCCAACCAATGGACCAAGGAGTGATCGTGGCAACAAAGCGCCTGTAAAGTTCCTGGACGAGGTGATGGTTGTTCTCGAGGACGACACGCAGGAGGGACAGACACGCAAGCCAGCGGACTTTGGAAAACCGCCGCATCAAGTCTGCAATCTTCTGGGAGTCCCTGTCAAGACTCTAGAAAATGGTTGGTCTCGTCTGCTTCTCGGAACGGATGTGTACGATTTTCTATGACTTCCATGCATGTCTACGTACGCATGGCGACGATGTTGATGTGGATGATGTGCGTGAGTGGTTGGATGACGACGAGGGCGATCCTGGGTATCAGACATTGTCTGATATCGAGATCGCATCTTCAGTTGCAGGTGTCAGTACCCAGCTTGAAGATTCCGACGAGGACAGCAATGATGCGGACTCCTCTCAGCATGACACTACTCCAGCCATCCCCAAGCTGAGCGCACTCCGGGAACACCTAGAGTTCGTTCTCGACTACCTGGAACACCCGGACTGCGACAGGGAGATGGGGCCCTTGGGACTTGTGGAGGAAGTGCGTGCTTTCAGGCAGCGCATCATCAATCGTCAGAATCGTCGTTCCTTGCATCAATCAACGATTGACAGTTTTTTCAGGCCCGTGACCCCCGCTGTGCCCAGCCCTGGCTCCACTCCGTTGCCTCCCCAAGACAGGCCCTCATGCTCCGAGCCACAGCCCAGCACATCAGCCACGGTGGAGTCACCGCTCGACGTGAGTTTGCTCTTCAAGTCGTCTGCAGTGGGTGCATCATCACCACGATCGCACCCTAGGTCACCTGCCAGTGATACTCTCGGACTCTGACAGTGATTAAACAGCAAGAACTTCTCCACTAGACCACACGGGAATTTACAGTGTTGTGCAGTGAAAAAAACAGTGTGTTGTGTTAAGGATTTACAGTTGTGAGTGAGAAGACAATTTTTGAACAAAATTTAACGTAAATAGACTTGTTTGTTTTTGCTTTAGAAAATGGTTAGAAGAGTGGGAAAAGTTAAAGTGCACAGTGCAACACTTAGTAAGTTACAATGGATCTTAAGTTAGACAAGAGTGCGCACTGTGAAGAGAACGGACTTCTGAGTGCGATTGACTAAGTTCAGTGCAAGACTTCATGAACAGTGTACTGCAAGTGCTTCAGGAAATCCTTCTTACTGTCAGAGTCCGAGAGGAGGCGGTTATTCATCGAGATGGCCATGGACTTGCTGTAAGTAGGCAGAATGTTTCATACTGTACTTTTTCCATACTTACTTACCTCAAACACCTCATTTCACTCTTTAATGTCCTTTATTGTGAATAGGGTGTTAGGAGCTATGCATGTGCAGTAGGAAGGTGTTTTTTAGTTAGTCCATAAGTACCAATGCTGTGTAAATGTACCTCAAAACCCTCATTTTATGTTCTTTTGCATTTATTTCAGTCATTTATGTGCCTTATTGGTGTGATTTGGGTTTAAATAGGTGCTATGCATGTCCAGAGGAGTTGTATAGGTGTCTCTGAGTTAGGGTCCATAAGTACAAGTCCATAGATCCACAATATCCTGCTATGGTTACGTCGGATATTGGAGGATTATATATATATATATATAACATATATATATATATATGTAAATATGTTATATATAATAT
>NC_137019.1:28950783-29218283 GCF_032717465.1 Coenobita brevimanus
TCATTACAATTCCTGCCTGAGATTCAGATGTAGACAAATCCCTATCCAAACAGAAGTCTTACATCATCACCACCACTTCCCACCAACACAAATCCTATACATTCAAAAAATATCCAATTATCATATCCTGATCTGCTTTGAGTATCTTGCAGCAGCTTCATAGTGGTATATTCTGCACATCACACCTCAACATCATTACCGATGTTAAATAAAGTCACTATTAAAATATTAAAAATGACAGCCTGATTAGGTGTGTAGGTTAGACCGAGGTTATGGTGGTGGGATTGGCTGGAGATGCAGAATGAGAGACTGACTAGAAGTGTAAGTGAGGGGGGGGAGGGGTGGTGGGATTGGCTGGAGATGGAGAATGAAAGATTTACTAGAAGTGAAAGTGAGGGGGGGGAGGTGGGATTGGGTGGAGATGGACAATGAGAGAGTGACTAGAAGTGTAAGTGAGGGGGGGAGGGGTGGTGGGATTGGGTGGAGATGGAGAATGAGAGAGTGACTAGAAGTGTAAGTGAGGGGGGGAGGGGGATCAAGGATGAGATGGAGGGATGGGGCTGAGAGAATGAGAGACTGGCAAGGGGAGTGAATGTGAGTCAGGTAGAGGGGTAGCGGAGGAGAGATGAGATGATGAGAATGGAGAATGAGGAGAAACTGATAAGGCGAGTCTGTGAGAGGGACGGGGGACTATGGATGAGATGGAGGGATGGGGTGGTGTGGGATATGAGTGTGTGGTGTAGGTTGGTGAGAAAGTGGTTAGATGTCTGAGGACACGGTAACAGAGTTAATTCATTTGTGGCCACTGGTTACGGGATTAAAAGCATCTGGCAATAGATATACAGACAGGCAGGCTGAGAAAGATATATATCTAGTAGGAAAACTATAGAGAGAATATACACAATAACTATCTATCTATCTATAGCCCGACGCCTAATCCCGCAAAAGGGTGGCCGCAGACAAAACGCCTCCAAGTCACTTTGTCACCCACCATTTGACTCTCCTCCCCCAACTCACCCCCTCCCTCATATACCTCTCAACTCCATCCCTCCACCTCATCCTCGGTCTACCCCTCCCTCTCCCTCCCTCCACCTCACCTACATACACCCTCTTAGTCAGTCTCTCATTCTCCATTCTCTCCACATGTCCAAACCACCTCAGTGTATTTCTCCTAATCTTTTCAACCACATCCACATCTACCCCACAACGTTCCTTCATTTCTTCATTCGTCAACCTGTCCTTCCACGTCACTCCACATGCTCCTCTCAAGTAACTCATTTCCACTGCTCTCTACTCTTGACTTGTTCCCCTCTTGCAAGGTCCACGCCTCGCTTCCATACGTCAGGGTAGGGATCACAATACCATCATGCAGTGACTTAACTTCCATACTCACCTCCGCCCTATTTCTCATCACTGCTTTCAGTGTACCAACAACCTTTCTTCCCTGCTGTACCCTTTCACGTACTTCATCCCCCAAAGTTCCATCCTTACTCATCACACTACCCAAGTACTTGAATGCACTCACATTCTCCATATCCTCACCATCCAACCTCACTGCACACACTCTGTGACTTTCATTCCTCTCAAACACCATAACTTTACTTTTGTTTACATTAACTTTCAGCTTCCTCCTTCTACACACTGTCCCAAATTCATTCACCAAACCTTGCAACTCCCATTGATCTTCACTCAACAATACTGTATCATCAGCAAACAGCAATACCGGAAGCTTCCAAATCTCACCCTCATTCATTAGGGCCACCCCCACATCCACTGCCCTACCTTGCACCTCCTTTACAACCCCATCCATATATATATTAAACAGCCATGGAGACATCACACACCCCTGTTTCAGTCCCACATTGAGATAAAAAAACTCACTCAGCTCACCATCCACTCGCACCGTAGCCCTAGCTTCCTCATACATACTCTTCACAGCACTCAACAATTTCCCCTCCACTCCATATGAGGCGTCTAGAGCCAAAGGGGCATCCCCACCAATATACTGGTTTTGAGTTAGGTAGGGGAGACAACAGCCTTAACCCTCTTGTCAGTGACAGCACTGGTTGCCATACAAGATTCGGCCTTCTGGACAGTGGTAGAGGGGCTCAAAGTCACGTAGGTTTGTCCATGCTGCCGGGCGAACAAATCAGAGCAGGCAAGCATCTAAGCCACACTACCCAAACCAATCAGCATTCTCACTCTCTGCCACTCCCCCAGAGCAGCCAATCAGCAAGCGTGTGGTCCGCCCGGTGTGCTGGAGAGACTTCCCTCCCGTATTAACTGAGGTGTCTAATTATTACGTATTGGATTTTTACCCCATTTATCGTGGATTATTGGTGACAAGATGAACTGTTGTTATTGGGGTTGAAAGGGGGGTGACAAGATGAGTTCATCACATAGTTACAGTGAGGAGGTGGTGCCTATAACCTCTCGTAAGTGTCAGAAGTGTGTGGGGAAGTGGAAAAAGGTAGAAAGGAAGAGGAAAAGAGAGTGGTGAGGGGAGACAGCGGGAGGGGGCGTGGCACCGAAGAGGCAGAGTTGGATGTCGATCTCCTAGATGACGACCCCACCATTTAACCCCCCACTACCCCTTCTCAATTTACTTAAGCACTACACTACTTTTTTTTTTTTTTAGTGTTATTATTTCAATTTATTATGGTAGAGGAAAAATAATAACTGCATTGATTTCAGTTTTAGTTGTCAAAAACGTGAAATTACAGTAATAATTATTCGTTTATTAATATTAAGTGAACTGGAATCTTCAGTTAATAAAGTTTTGTACATTAATACATTCGTTGATGTTTTTTCTGCTATGTTTTTAAATCCCTACAATATGTTATTATGCCCATTTATAAATTGGGGGTTTGGTTTACTGCCTATTTTGTGGTTACGGTTATTACTGTTTTGTTTTTTTGGCTTTACATGTAGAGCATAGGCGCTGATGATCATTTTGATGTATAAAAGGTTTGTTTATTGCCTTCTGGTTATGACGTTGCCATAAACACAACTTTAAAGCGTCATAACTCAAAAGTACATTTTGGTGCCGATTCCCCTTTGGTTCTAGACGCCTCATATATATATATATATATATATATATATATATATATATATAATGTAAATACATATATATATATATATATATATATATATATATATATATATATATATATATATATATATATATATATATATATATATATATATATATATATATATATATATATATATATATATATATATATATATATATATATATATATATATATATACATATATATACACATATATTTATACATATTATATATACACATATATATACATATATATATATATACATATATATATATATATATATATATATATATATATATATATATATATATATATATATAAATCTATCTGTCTATTGCCAGACGCCTCAATCCCGTTTGGGATGGCCACAAACAAATCACTCTGTCCCCTGCCATTTCACTGCCCAGCTCCCAACTCACACCCCCCTCTCTCATATACCTCTCCACCCCATCACTCCATCTCATCCTCAGCCTCCCCCTCCCTCTTCCCCCATCCACCTCGCTCACATACACTCTCTTCGTCAGTCTTTCAGTCTCCATCCTCTCCACATAGCCAAACCACCTCAGTGTGTTCCTCATAACGCTTCCTATCACATCCACATCCACACCACAATGCTCCTTTATATCCTCATTCGTCAGCCTGTCTCTCCATGTGACTCCTCAGGCTCCTCTTATATAACTCATTTCCACTGCTCTCACTCTTGACTTGTGTCCTTCCAACAACGTCCAAGCTTCACTTCCATACGTTAGAGTTGGTATCACAATACTGTCATGTAGTAACTTTTTCACTTACATGCTCACTTCCCTGTTTCTTATCACTGTTTTCAAAGAACCAGCAACCTTTCTTCCCTGCTGTACCCTTTCAAGCACTTCACCCTCCAAACCTCCATCCTTACTCATCACACTACCCAAGTACTTAAACGTACTCACATTTTCCAATTCCTCACCATCTAACCTCGCTGTACAGTCACTGACTTCACCTCTCTCAAAGACCATCACTTTACTCTTCCTTATATTCACCTTTAGAATCCGTTTCTTACACACTCTCCCAAACTCATCCACCAAGCCTTGCAGCTCCCCTTCGTCTTCACTCAACAACACAGTAACATCTGCAAACAACAGTACAGGGAGTTTCCAAAGACAATCCTCTCTCATCAGGGCCACTCCAACATCCACTACCCTACCTTGTACCTCTTTTATTACCCCATCCATGTACAGATTGAACAACCATGGCGACATGACACATCCCTGTTTCAACCCAACTTTCAAAGAGAAAAATTCACTTAGTTCACCATCCACACGCACTGCAGCCTTCGCACCATCGTACATATTCTTCACAGCATTCAACAACTTCCCATCTACTCCATATATTCTTAATACTTTCCACAATCCTTGTCTATCCATCTTGTCATATGCTTTCTCCAAATCCATGAAAGCCGCATACAACTTCTTTCCCTTCTCTAGTAACTTTTCCACTCAAGATCTAAGAATTAATATTTGATCTACACAATCTCTTCCCTTCCTAAAGCCTCCCTGTTCTTCTCCAACTAATTTCTCTGTTCTTTCTCTAACTCTGTCAATAACTGTCCTACCATACATTTTTCCTATTATACTAAGAAGACAAATGCCCCTATGATTACCACACACTCCTTTTTCTCCTTTTCCTTTGTACAAGGGAATAATTATACCTGACTTCCAATCCTCCGGGACTCTACCTTCCCCCCAGGCCAATCTGCACATCTTCCACATCCCTTCTACTACTATCTCTCCCCCATGCTTCAGCATTTCACCACACACTCCAACAATTCCTGGGGCTTTCCCCGATTTAACTTTCTTCATTGCTTCCACAACTTCTATCCTACTGATTTCTTCCTGTCTTCTCACCTCCCTCCTTCTCCCAGCCATTCCCCAGCCACTTATACTCGCATTACTTCCATCCTCTATGTTCAACAATTCCTTAAAGTATTCTCTCTCTCTCTCTCTCTCTCTATATATATATACATATATATATATATGTAGGTTAAATTACGTAAAATTATTAAGTAGCTAAGCAAGGTTAGGCTAGGTCATGTGTATCAGTTGCCTCACCAAACTCCAGCCTACCACCCTTCTGATCGAGTTGTGAGCAGGCGTTCCTGTTGGATCATCGTCTACTAAAGGTCCAACCACACTGCCTCCTGTGAATATGGGCAGTGTGCCACTGAAAGTGAGTAGGCACTGTGTTGGAAAATTAGACTTTTGGATATTCAAGAAACTGAAATCTATGAAGATCTATGCATACAATGTAAGAAGCCTCACAGAAGATTACAAACCTGATAACCTTATGGCTGAACTGGAAAACATTAGTTGGGATATTGTAGGTTTGAGTGAGATCCACAGAAAAGAAGAAAAAGTAATTCAGGGCAAAGACAGCAAACACCTGTTTTACTACAGAGGAAGGAAAAATAAAAGAGTTAGTGGCTTAGGATTTCTAATTAAGAGAAATCTTGCAGACAACATTGTTAAATCCAGCAGTGTATCTGACAGAGCAGCATCTGTTGTCATTAGACTGTGCAAAAAATATACCCTGAAAATAATACAAGTATATGCACCAACTTCTCAGAGCTCAGATGAAGAAATTGAAACATTCTATGATGACATCTCCCAGATTATGGAAGAAGAAAAGACCACCTATACTTTACTCATGGGAGACTTCAATGCAAAAGTTGGGAAACTGAAAAATTGAGACGCATGCATGGGAAAATTTGGAGTGGGAGAAAGGAATGAAAGAGGAGAAATGCTCATAAATTTTGCTGAAATGTTTAACATGAGAATAATGAACACACTCTTCCACAAAAGAACAGGGAGAAAGTGGACCTGGAGAAGCTCAAATGGAGAAACAAAGAATGAAATAGACTTCATCATAGCAGATAAGAATAACACGATCACAAATGTCACAGTTATCAACAAAATAAATATAGGTAGTGATCATAGAATGGTGGGTTGCACAGCCAAATTCATTTTTAGAAGTGAAAGAAAGAAGATGATTAAAGATAAAAAGATATGCCCAATAAAAGTAAACGAAAACAAAGCAGCCTTTCAGCTGGAAATAAGGAACAGATTTCAGGCTCTAAGTAACGCTAAATGTGACACTGATGAGCTGAATGACAGACTAACAAAAGTGCTAAGAGAATCAGCAGAGGTAGTAGGAAAACCTATTACAGCCATAGACAAGAAATATTCAGAAAAAACACTGAAGCTTATGAAAAAATGTCAGGAAAAGAAAGTAAAAACAAAGAAAGACAAAAAACAACGAGCGGAATTAAATAAGCTTATCAACAAAAGACAAAGAGAAGAAAAAAGAAAGAGAAACATGGATCAGATCAAAGAAACCATCAAAAATGGAAAAAGTATGAAACAAGTCCGAAGTAAAATGGCACTAGGAAAGCAACAAATGACATCACTGAAAGAAAAAAACGGTGAAATCATTAAATGCCGAGATAAGATGGTGAAGAGAGTTGAAGAATTTTACAAAGAACTGTATGCATCAAAGACAGTAGTACCAATAGCTAACTTTTCAGTTGACAAAAGTGAAATACCTGAAGTAACACCAGACGAAGTAAATATTTCTCTTAAAAATGTGAAAAGAGGGAAGGCTCTGGGAGAAGATGGAATAGTAACAGATTTACTGTTGGATGCAGGAGTAGAAGTACAAAACAGGCTTGCTCACTTATTTACCCACTGTATCAAACAAAAGAAAATTCCCAAAACATGGTGTAATGTGACAGTTAATTTACTCTACAAAAGAGGTGACTCAAAAGACCTTAGTAACTATCGACCCATTAGCTTATATTCGGTCATTTACAAACTCTTCACCAAAGTCCTTACGAACAGACTAACAACAATTTTGGAAGAGAACCAACCTCGTGAACAGGCAGGATTCCGAAGCGGGTATTCAACCACCGATCATCTACATACAATGAATCAGCTAATTGAGAAAACTACAGAATATAATAAACCACTGTGCTTAGGTATTGTTTAATATGAAAAGGCTTTTGATTCAGTGGAGCACATAGCGATTATACATTCACTGTGAGAACAAGGAGTGAATGAGAACACTGTAAAACTGCTCGAAAACATATATAGAGAGGGAACTGCTACAGTTAAATTACATAAGGACTCGGAAAAAATTAAGATTGAGAAGGGCGTGCGTCAGGGAGATACAATTTCACCAAAATTATTTACAGCATGCCTAGAAAGTATTTTCAGAAAGCTAGACTGGGAAAATAAAGGAGTGAACATAGATGGAGAAAAGCTAAACCATTTAAGATTTGCAGATGACACTGTCCCAATCTCAGAAACAGCGGAGGCATTGCAAGAAATGTTTAATGACCTGAATAGAGAAAGTCTGAAAGTAGGACTGAAGATGAACCGGAGTAAAACTAAAGTAATGTTTAATCCACAAACACCAAAGAGCATCATCAGGATATGCGATGAAATTCTTGAAGAAGTTGAGGAGTACAACTACTTGGGACAAATACTAAAATTAACAAAAGATCATGACTGCGAAATAAAAAGACGCATTACAATTGGATGGAATGTTTTCGTTAAACATAGAGACATTATGAAAAGTGGCTTGCCAGTTTGTATGAAACGAAAAGTATATAACGAATGTATAATTCCAGCTATTACGTATGGTTGTGAGACCTGGAAACTGACAAAATCAATGGAAAATAAATTAAACCGTTCTCAGAGAGCAATGGAAAGGTCAATGTTGGGAATATCTTTAAGAGACAGGAAAAGATCAACTTGGGTGAGAGAGTAGACTAAAGTCAAAGATATTACAGAAATTATAAAAGAACAGAAATGGAGGTGGGCAGGCCATATAGCAAGAATAAGGGATAACCGATGGAGCAAGAGGCTGACAGACTGGACACCAAGAGATTGTAAGTGAAGCAGAAAAAGGCCAGACAGGAGATGGAGAGAAAGAGAAATTTGCCGGGAAAACATGGGAAAGATTGGCTCAGTCAAGGAATTCATGGAAAAGGTTGGGGGAGGCCTTTGTTCAGCAGTGGACTAGTTATGGCTGATGGTGATGATGATGATATATTATATATATATATATATATATATATATTTTTTTTTGTTTTTCGTTTTTAAAGGCTCCAACATGCTTGCATGTGTCGGCCTTGGTCACCTAATGGCGGCTCTCCACGCTGCACGATCCATTGCAGCCTCCCTGTTTAGTCCCTTAACCCTAAGGTCACACTTAATGACCTCGTCCCATGTCTTTCTCGGTCTACCCCTCATAACCCCACCCCCAATATTAACACTTCTCACCTTCCTCACCCAATTATCATCCCCCATCCTCTCCACATGTCCAAACCACCTCAATCTACCTCTCCTCATCACAACACCAATACACTCCAGTCCCATCCTACCTCTCAACTCTTCCATTGTAAACCCAGCCCCTCCAGGCCTTGGACGCAGGGACGCACTGCACATCCACCTAATCATTGTCATTTCTGTATGTCTGAGCCGGCGAATGTCTTCCTCCTTCACTGCCCAGGTCTCACTGCCATACAGCATTACACTCCTAACACATGCTGCATACAAAGACCCCTTAGCACGTAGGGAGAGCCCTCTCAATGTCAGGAGAGGCAAGAGCTCCCTGAAATTCTTCCAACCACTTCTCACCCTAGCCACAGAGCCCCACCTCCAGCACACAACATGTCTCCCAAATAACAAAACTCTTCCACACACACAAGAGATTCACTCAAGAGATCTACACACTCAAGAGATATTGGATAATGGATGGATGGATGGATGGATATACAGCAGTCCCTCATTTATGCAGACACTCAGTATCCACGTATATAATCCAGATGCTGGACCTTGGCTCTGATAAACCATTGTCCGAATCTACTTGCTATTCTCCGGATATGAAAGTCCCTGAGAACTTCGGCCGGCCAGTCAACACGTTGAAACATTCGGTATTGTGGCCACTGGGCTCAAGGCATGAGCAGGAAGTAGTCCATAACCCACAACCAGAGCTAAAATGTCTGTCCGCCCCTGTACTGAATGGTCAAAGCTGCGCACTCGTCCGATCACTCTTAACAGACCTCATGCACCCAAACAATACGACTGTAACCCGCAAGCAGTGTCAGAATGTCCATACGCATCCCCACCGATTGTCGAATATCGCGCGGTCACAGGGCTAAGTCTTTCCCAACTGCCATCACCATCCAACACAGACCACAAGCCTAGAGTACATGTCCAGCGACAGCGACCATCCGGCTTTCTGCCAAACGTCGAAAGCCACATGATCACCGTGAGCTAAGAGCCAGGATTCCAAGGGTTTGAATGATGAGTAAATGGAAGCATGGCCCATTAGACTGGGCAAATTTGGGCTGTCTGGACACTGCTAGTCCTCACCCTACCCAAGGGTGGGAAAGGAGGTCTGGATGATGATGATGAACGATGATGGGACACCACGTATCCTCAGTACGCTACAAGCTATGGTTGTGAGAGGTAGTGCGTCGCTCTTCCCTCCTCGGGTTTTTTCCATGCAGGGAGTTTTGGGTGATTTTCACCCTGAGTTGGCGATAGTGTATACAGTGAGTCCTTGAAATACGAAAACTCGAAGTACGAATTTCCGATGGTACGAAAGCGATAAGTGTAGGACAAATTCCACAATACGAAAGTATCTGTCTTAATGGTACGAAAAACGATATGAGAAGAAATACGAAAAATTCAAAATGGGCGCGCTACACAGCACCGCACTCGCTTGCGGCGAGGAAACGAACTAACCCCTCTCTGGTAAACACATTTTCGTGAGCTTCCCAGTCGAGTCACGGCCGTCCTCTCCTCTCAGTTTCGCTGTAAGTTACCCTGTTTTTCACTGTTCTTCACCTTTTCATATTTTCACAGTGCCTCCCAATCCCCCAGCATCATCTCCTGCATCAGTCAAGGAAGTACCAGAGGTGCAATAGGGTGCCACCATGTGACTTAGCGCCATATCAACGACATGAATCTCCAGCTGCAGCACAGGTCTGTACTTAACTGTACCATGTACTAATACAGTAATCCCGCATATTTCGCGGTAGTTACGTTCTTGTAACCCCCGCGAAAATTCAATTCCGCGAATACTCTATTAACAATTGAATCATACACTTGTATCCACCATGCTGCCCATCACACAGTCCACGTCCATACTGATTGCGAGACAATTCGCCGTCAGACAATTCCCCGTCAAAACATGGACGATTCCCCTTCAGAACAATTCGCACCCTGGACGATTCCCCGCCATTCTATAAATATACTAATCAATACTTTCATCAATATACTTATTATTAATTAATCAATATTTTAATAACTATATTTCAGGGGGATCCAGCAAAGTCTATGTTCAGTAGCGTAGGTTCTGGATATTACTTATTAGTTGCACCTTTAGTCAATAATTAACTTGTTTCTTCCTCGCTGTAGTCGCCTTTGAATTATATTCTAGTGTAACCCATAGCTATCTTCATTAATGAAGGCGAATTGTTTTGTGTTTGTTGTGACTGCGAATTGTCCCGAAACCTCCATACTCATTCCGAAATACCTTCTTACAAGATTGAAAGCACATACTCCATTATGAAGGAAAAACGTAAACACCGTACTGTAATACACAATTATCTACACATTTATTCACAAAACAGTACAAAATAAAAAGATGCATTAACTGGTGATAGCAAACACTCGCACGGTCGTTTCTTAGCTTGTCCAGTAACACAGTTTTCTCTGCTAAGGTCATAACTTTTCTTGATCGTTTTGTCACTTTGGAGTTCTTACTAATTGTATTATTAGCCTTTGGTGAGGCTGGCTTACGTCCTGGGGCCATGTGGAAAGCAAGTGGGAGGCAAGAGGCTCATATCATAGTGTGGTTACAAGCACACCAGCCACTTACGACAGTCAGGCGTGGACTGGTCCGACTGAGGAATGCGGGACAGAGAGCAGTGTTGCCATATCCAAACAACGAAATTATGCTAGGGCAATGAAAAAATTATGCTAGATTGAGCAAATTTGTTCCAAGTAAAAAATGAATTATGCTAACTTGAAGCTAAATGATAAAATTCTATACATATTAAAATGCAACATATTAATTATGTATTGTTTACTATGAAAATATTAAAATGAACCTACATACTGTAAGAGGATAAATATCGGTATCTGCCCATACTGCTTTTTCCCACGAAACTTACGTTTTTCTGATGGATTTTGATGTGATTCATTCGATTTTGAGCATCATTTCCGTCGGAAATAACCAGATTTTGAGATATGACCCCCCCCCCATCCCCCTGAAATAATGGGGGATCTTTGGGGAATCGGGGGTTATAGGGAGGGGGGGAAACACAGAAAATGGTCATTTCCGACTGAAATGAAGCTGAAAATCGAATGAATCATACCAAAATCCATCGGAAAAACCTAGGTTTCATGGGTAAAGTACAAAGCTCAAACTTATCCTAACCTAACCGAACCTAACCTAAAACCTAACCTAACCTAACCTAATCCAACCTAACCTAACCTAATCCAACCCAACCAAGCCCAAACTGAAAGTAACCAACTATTCAAACATCTTCTTACCTTATTCGTCTCTCTCTCTCTCTCTCTCTCTCTCTCTGATTTGTAGCTTTTATAAAATTATTCCAAAAATATTCCATTCCATTCTAAATTATGCTAGAATGATTCTAAAACTTCTAATATGCTAAAAAATATTCCAGACTCGAAAATTTGATCAAAATTATGCTAAAAGAATAAAATTATGCTAGATATGGTAACACTGGCAGAGGGGCCACGGGGAAGGGACAGAGGGTGGCGTGAGTTTACCGCGCTACAATTGGAAGCTGCGGGAATTTCAAATTTTTTGTTTTCTGTATATTCAAGGATATTTTTGTTGAACTTATCAATGCTAAGAAAATCCGCGAGAGGGCAAAACCGTAGACAAAAAATCCGCAAAAAATGCGGGATTACTGTACTACAGTAATTAGTTGTATGTTTTATTGTCTGTACAATAGTACAGTACTGTATAAGTGTACTGCATATTTCTAAAAAGGAAGGGTAAAGTTTTAGTGGGGGGTCCAATGGGGTCCTGGAATGCATCCCCCCCTTTATATTTCAATGGGGAAAATTGTTCCGATATACAAAATTTCGGATTACGAAATTTTTTTTTTGGTCGCTATCCCTTTCTTATTCCCAGGACCCACTGCAAAAAGGCTATGAGCCCACCACTAGCACCCTGTCAGCACTGACTGTGTGTCTCTCCAGGTAAGTAATAATGTGCTTGGAAGTTGTCAGCAACATTTATTTATACTAAAAATAAATAAAAATCAAGTAATGTCCAAAAAAACAAGGGAATTTATCTATCTATCTATTGCCAGATGCCTCAATCCCGTTCAGGGTGGCCACAAACAAATCGCCTCCATGTCGCCCTGTCCCCCACCATTTCACTGCCCTGCTCCCAACTCACACCCCCCTCTCTCATATACCTCTCCACCCCATCCCTCTATCTCATCCTCGGCCTCCCCCTCCCTCTTCCTCCCTCCACCTCACTCACATACACTCTCTTCGTCAGTCTCTCACCCTCCATCCTCTCCACATGGCCAAACCACCTCAGTGTGTTCCTCATAATGCTTCCTATCACATCCACATCAACACCACAACGCTTCTTTATATCCTCATTCATCAGCCTGTCTATCCATGTGACTCCACACGCTCCTCTTAAAAACTCGTTTCCACTGCTCTCACTCTTGACTTGTGTCCTTCCAGCAACGTCCAAGCTTCACTTCCATAAGTTAGAGTTGGTATCACAATACTGTCATGTAGTAACTTTTTCACTTCCATGCTCACTTCCCTGCTTCTTATCACTGCTTTCAAGAAACCAGCAACCATTCTTCCCTGCTGTACCCTTTCAAGCACTTCACCCTCCAAACCTCCATCCTTACTCATCACACAACCCAAGTACTTAAACGTACTCACATTTTCCAATTCCTCACCATCCAACCTCGCTGTGTAAAGTGGAGGGACTGTAAGAATATGTTCTGGAAAGAGGTGAAAAGAGTAAGACAGGGTGGAAGTGAAGTTAGCAGGGGAGTAAAAGATAAAAATGGTAGATTACTAGTGGAGAAAAAGTGAGCAGATGAAGAGAACACTTTAAGGAATTGTTGAACATAGAGGATGGAAGTAATGCGAGTATAAGTGGCTGGGGAATGGCTGGGAGAAGGAGGGAGGTGAGAAGACAGGAAGAAATCAGTAGGATAGAAGTTGTGGAAGCAATGAAGAATGTTAAATTGGGGAAAGCCCCAGGAATTGATGGAGTGTGTGGTGAAATGCTGAAGCATGGGGGAGAGATAGTAGTAGAATGGATGTGGAAGATGTGCAGATTGGCCTGGGAGGAAGGTAGAGTCCCGGAGGATTGGAAGTCAGGTATAATTATTCCCTTATACAAAGGAAATGCGGAAAAAGAAGTGTGTGGTAATCATAGGGGCATTTGTCTTCTTAGTATAATAGGAAAAGTGTATGGTAGAATACTTATTGACAGAGTTAGAGAATCTATCTATCTATATACCGAGGCTGCTTCCCCCGAGGAAAGGGAGGTAGGCGAGACAGGATGCCACACTCCCCATTTACTCATCCATTCAAACACATTCATTCGCATCTTAGCCCCAAAGGGGAGAACGGACAGATCTTCACCGCACCACACCGCACAAGGGTCAACTGCGCAATGCAATCAGTGACATCCGCAGCAGGGCCCGACAGCAGAACTGGTTTACCCCTGCCACATCATAACAGACCCATCCCCTTACCCGCACCTGACCTGACTAGCTGACCAGACCAAATGCGGGAGAATATCCCCTCAGGGCTGCGTCATCACTTATTCATTCACAATTTCTCTCCATTTATTTCTGTCACGCACAGCCACTCTTCCTTGCTCAACAGACATTCCTCTCGCATCCAGTGCTCTCTTCACACTGTCCATCCATCCTATGCGTGGTCTTCCTCTCAGCCTTACACCTCTCACATCAGATCTAGTTATCTTTTTCACCAATCGCTCATTATCCATTCTCTCCATATGCCCAAACCATCGCAACACCCTCTGCTCAACTACCAACCATCTCCCGAACAACTCCAGTTCTCCTTCTCACTTCATCATTTCGCACTCGATCCATACGCGTCACTCCACACATACTCCTCAGACACCTCATCTCCATTACATTCAAACTTTTCCTCTCTGCTACACCTATATTCCATGTTTCAGCCCCATATAATGCAATCGGTACCACAACACCCTCATACAGCCTTCTCTTTACATCCATTCTAAGCGAACGATATCTAAACACTTTTTTCATTCCTCCCAGCACCTTTCTTACTTCATTTATTCTAAACTTCACTTCTGCATCTATTCTTCCATCCACTTCAACATGTGACCCTAGATATTTAAAACACTCTACCTCCTCAAGCAACTCGCCATTCAAAACTATATTCACCCCCCTACCATCTACCAACCTCGTACACTTCATCACTTTACTCTTATTCTCATTTACTTTCAATTTCCTCTTTTCACACACCCTTCCAAACTCCTCTACCAACTGTCTCAATCTCTCCTCTGAATCAGCCACCAGTGCAGTATCATCTGCAAACAGCAGCTGCTTCAGATTCCACTCTCCACCATCAACATTCACCAGACTCAGACCTCCACCTAAAACTCTTGCATTCACCTCCCTTACAACACCATCCATGTAAATATTAAACAACCAAGGCGACATCACACATCCCCGTCGCAGCCCCACTCTCACGGGAAACCAATCACTCAGCGCATTTCCCACTCTTACACACGCTCTACTATTTACATAAAAACTTTTCACCCCTTTTAATAACCTACCATCAAGTCCATACAATCTTAAAACAGTCCACAAAGCCTCCCTATCAATTCTATCATACGCTTTCTCTAAATCCATAAATGCCCAAAACACATCCTTGCCTTTCGCTAAATACTTTTCACACACTTGTCTCACAGGAAACACCTGATCCACGCATCCCCTCCCTCTCCTAAAGCCACACTGCTCATCACCAATCACTCCCTCTGTACCCTCTCTAACTCTCTTAATGAACACTTTACCATACACCTTACCTACAACACCCAACAGACTTATACCCCTAAAGCTAGTACATTCATACTTATCACCCTTGCCTTTATACAACGGGACCACACAAGTACTTGCCCAGTCAATTGGCACCATACCTTTCACAAAGCACACATTCAACAATCTTACTAACCAGTCAACAATAGTCACTCCACCACCCTTCAGGCATTCCACAGCACACCCATCCATACCTGCAGCTTTCCCTGTTTTCATCTCCTTTACTGCCTTCTCCACTTCCTCCTTCGTGATCAAGGAATCATTCAACTCTCCCAACACATTTATTCCTTGCACCCTTCCATCTGCCACAATCTCAGCCACCCTTTCCTCCTCTACATTTAACAATCTTTCAAAATACTCTGCCCACGTCTTCCTTACTGCACCCATCTCAATTAACATCTTTCCATCCTCTGCTTTTACTCGTTCTTCCTTCCCAGACTCTCCCTTTCGCACCCTTTTCACCACGTTCCATAACATTTTCTTATTCTGTTGAAAATTCTCTGTCAGCCGCCTACCCCACCTCTCATCTGCTGCCACTTTAGCATCACGCACAGCCCTTCTCGCCCTATTCCTCTTTTCCTTATACCTTTCATATGACAACTCATCCTTCCTCTGCAGCCACACTTCATATGCACGTCTCTTCTCAGCCACAGCCATACTTACTTCCTCGCACCACCATTCACTTCCTTTTCTTACACCACCACCCACACGTCTCACACCACACACCTCTTCTGCATGCCCCACCACAGCACTCTTAAACAACTGCCATTCCTCCTCCACACTGCCATTTTCCCGATCTTTCACTGTGTTCCACTCATCTTTCAATTTCTCCTGATACTCTATCTTTTTCTCTCTTTTATCCAGCTCACTCACTTTCAAAACCTCCCTGCCACACATAACCCTCCTAGCTCTCACCCATCTCTTACCTACTCTTAACTTTCCCTCCACTAGGTAGTGGTCAGACATACCTCCACCCTCCCCTCTCAGAACTCTCACATCCAACAATCTTCCTATTACATTCCTAGACACAACCACATAGTCCATCAAAGCTCTATCAACAACCCTTCCACCCTCCTGTCTCACCCATGTATACTTATAGATATCTTTCTTCTCAAACAAAGTATTTTCAATCACCATCTCTCGTTCAACACACATCGCTATCATTCGTTCCCCATTTTCATTTCTTCCAGGTACACCATGCATACCAACTACACCTTCAACTGCTACATTTCCCACTCTAGCATTCAGATCTCCCATCATTACCACATTCACATTCGTTCCAAAACTCTGTAGACACTCATCAACATCATTCCAGAATGACTCCCTCTCTTCTTCATCCCTTTCACTACCAGGCCCATATGCACTCACAAACACCTACAACTCACGTTCAAATTTCGCTTTCACCCACATCAGTCTCGATGACACCTCCTTCCATTCAGTCACACACTGCTGTACTTCCGGACTCACTAACAAGGCCACACCTTCTCTTGCCCTTCCTCTATCAACACCTGACAATCTTCCATTCACACTTCCAAACATAGACTCACCCTCCCCTTTCATCTTCGTTTCACTCAAAGCTAACACATCCAACTTTCTTCTCACAAACATTCTCCCAATCTCCTCCCTTTTAGCCTCAATCGTACTACATCCACGCACATTCATAGACCCAATCTTCAGGGTACGGGGATAACTCCATCCCCCAACCTTTTCTCTGGCCTGTCTCTTTTTAGGAACTAAAAAACAGAGGAGGAGGTCCCTAGTCCCCTCACCCCGCCCCTTTTAGTCGCCTTTTATGACACGCAGAGAATACGGTGGCAGTATTCTTCCTAACACAACCTGGCCGCAGAGTAGTAGTACCACCCCATAGTGCGGCCAGATTGTGTCCCCCCCGCCACAGGAGGGGACACAATCTGAAAGAACAGAGAAATTAGTTGGAGAAGAACAGGGAGGCTTTAGGAAGGGAAGAGGTTGTGTATATCAGATATTCATTCTTAGATCTTTAGTGGAAAAGTTTCTAGAGAAGGGAAAGGTGTATGCTGCTTTCATGGATTTGGAGAAAGCACATGACAGAGTGGATAGACAAGGATTGTGGAAAGTGTTAAGAATATATGGAGTAGATGGGAAGTTGTTGAATGCTGTGAAGAGTATGTACGATGGTGTGAAGGCTGCGGGGCGTGTGGATGCTGAACTAAGTGAATTTTTCTCTTTGAAGGTTGGGTTGAAACAGGGATGTGTCATGTCTCCATGGTTGTTCAATCTGTACATGGATGGGGTAATAAAAGAGGTACAAGGTAGGGTAGTGGATGTTGGAGTAGCCCTGGTGAGAGAGGATAGTGTTTGGAAACTCCCTGTACTGTTGTTTGCAGATGATACTGTGTTGTTGAGTGAAAACGAAGGGGAGCTGCAAGGCTTGGTGGATGAGTTTGGGAGAGTGTGTAAGAAACGGAATCTAAAGGTGAATGTAGGAAAGAGTAAAGTGATGGTCTTTGAGAGAGGTGAAGTCAGTGAATGTACAGCAAGGTTGGATGGTGAGGAATTGGAAAATGTGAGTACGTTTAAGTACCTGGGTAGTGTGATGAGTAAGGATGGAGGTTTGGAGGGTGAAGTGCTTGAAAGGGTACAGCAGGGAAGAAAGGTTGCTGGTTCTTTGAAAGCAGTGATAAGAAACAGGGAAGTGAGCATGGAAGTGAAAAAGTTACTACATGACAGCATTGTGATACCAACTCTAACGTATGGAAGTGAAGCTTGGACGTTGTTGGAAGGACACAAGTCAAGAGTGAGAGCAGTGGAAATGAGTTATTTAAGAGGAGCCTGTGGAGTCACATGGAGAGACAGGCTGACGAATGAGGATATAAAGGAGCGTTGTGATGTGGATGTGATAGGAAGCGTTATGAGGAACACACTGAGGTGGTTTGGCCATGTGGAGAGGATGGATGGTGAAAGACTGATGAAGAGAGTGTATGTGAGTGAGGTGGAGGGGGGAGGAGGGAGTGGGAGGCCGAGGATGAGATGGAGGCACTGGGTGGAGAGGTATATGAGAGAGGGGGGTGTGAGTTGGGAGCAGGGCAGTGAAATAGCGGGGGACAGGGCGACTTGGAGGCGATTTGTTTGTGGCCACCCCAAACGGGATTGAGGCGTCTGGCAATAGATAGATAGATAGTAAACACAAAAATACAATTTATTTGACATTTAATAACAGTTTCTTGTGTCATTCATGATCAATACATCTTTAACCCTTAAAATGTGATGCTCCTGCCAAGAATAATAATCAAGAAAGTGCTACATTACTTTATGGATGTATGGTATTAAGAACTTCTTGCCACCTCATTACTGTGCATCAAAGTCATGGATAACTTAAATGGTGGCACAGTTTGACAGTAAGCCATAGTGTACTGTGTATCACTGCTGTATTGAAGATAACAAAACACTTTTTAGAGAGGTAAAAAAAGGACCTTTGAGAATATTCCTGATTTGCTTTTCACCAACACTTAAAGAAGGGGGATTTTTAAGCATCGTTTTGAGTAGATTCCATTTGCACAATGCAAAGTACAACTTGGAAAAACATCAGCCATGCAAAATAATGCTAACAGTATGACACTTTATACACACACAGCCAGAAACATTAAAAATGAAGATTTGAGTCTTGGCACAATCATTACCTTTTAGCTGGGGTTTGCAGAGTCCACATCAGATCCTCTGGTGAACTGACTGCAAGCTGCCTTGTACATGTCTAGTTGCTCTTTCATCACACACCTGAAGCATGGATCATTTCATTACATACAGAAGAGTGAACTGTCTGGTGGACACATACTTCATGTTACATCAAAGGAACCATTAGATGTCACTGGCCTGGAATCAACAGATTAATGTGTACTTCCTGAGGAAATATACAAACCAGTAAGGCTTAAATGCAAAGTATTCCTAAAACAAAGATATAAACAGCAATTGTTATTACATTATTTAAACACTGACCGAAGGTAGTATGTGGTGGCAACCATCATTCACTCATCACATGTAAGGTAGTGCTGCCTACTTCTCCCTTCCCCCTTCTCATTTTAATTCTGCATCTGCTTACTTCTACCTTACCTTCCTACCAGTTCCTATTTGCCTAATCTTCCTTCCATATAAGGTAGCTGTCGGTTGAGTGACAAGCCATATAATACTCTATAACCCAGGAAACCATTACAGCTCTGGTTGGTAACAATGTAACCAAATTACAGGGTGAAGTGGGGCTTGCTATTGTGCCCATTTTAACTGGGTGGAGAGATACCAATGTGGCACTCACCCAGGAATCAAACCTCCATGCAGTTCCTTGCACCTTCCTGGGGTGAGGCACTGTCAGCCACAAGGGAACATCAGTTCACTGCACTGGACATCCTTGCAGAGTTGGCTGCTTGCCTGTAATTGATGGGTGTACTCGCCCAGACAGACTGAGGTTGATCAGCATCAGAAAGCAACCACTGACTGTATCATGGATCTAGCAAGTCCTTTGTGGTGAATATGGGGTGCCAAGTTACTCAGCCAAGTGTCACCTCTGCACCACCAAACAACAGCCAGCTACTGATTGCTCTTGCACTTGTTTCCTAATATAGATTGGATGTTTCTAACGTCAGCCTAGCACTGGTGCACTGACTTGTTCTACATTCTGTCACCGCCAAAAGCTTCTAGAATCATAGGACTGACTTATCCAACATTCTGTCACCACCAAAACCCTCTAGAATCATAGGACTGACTTACTGTATGTTCTGTCACGGCCAAAACCCTCTGGAATCATAGGATGTTAGAAACAGCAATTGCATTGGAGTCACAGTGATACATAACCTCTCCACTTCAATATGTTTTTGGATAAGCTGAATACTTGTGGTAGGTGGGGGCACTCTCCATCCACTCACTAAATGTAGTGCTGCTCTCGGGTGTCTGCCCTTTCCTCTCCTCCCTCCATTCCTTCCTTCCTCTTCTGTCTTTCTTTATTTCACTCTTTTCTCATCCTTCTGCCTTTGGATGACTTTACACTCCCTCTTTTGTCGTTCTTTCCTCTTCCTTCTGCCTATGGGTGACTCTACACTGAGTGACAAGCCGAATGGTTTCCTGTACACCCGGAAATCATTTACTACGCTGGGTGGTAACCATATAACCAAATTATGGCGCCTGGTGGTTTAGTGGGTAAATAAGGCGCTCCAATTGGTTGGGGTTTATTGCTCATGTAATGCCACTCAGGGATGACTGAGGCTGGTCACTCATCTTGAATGTCAAGACCAACTTGCCTAGCCCTGGGCTCCTACGCTCCTCATGGGGCAACGTAGGATTGGATGATGGATGGATGGATGGATAAGCTGAATACATTCGTCCTTTGATATCCATAATAATAAGGATAGGACAACATGAGCCTAGTTCAACATATATTATTACAAGCATAACCTTGCATATTCAAACACAAGTCTTGACAATCTTAAATAATCTAATCTAACAAATCAATATAACATAACCCAACCAAATAAAACCTAACCTAACCTCTGATCCAAACCAAACCTAACTTTAGCAGGCCACCAATACCAAACCTAACCAATACCAAACCTAAGACAATCTAAACTAACATTTATTTAACCATAACCTAGCCTAATCAAACCTAAAACCTACGGAAACACACCCAAACACATTGACATATCATAATTTAGGTTAGATTAGGATAATATTTCTGCATTAAATGAGTTATTTAAAGCGGAAATACAAGAACTAAAAGTCTCTCACCACCGCCTTACATTCAACGGAATCAATTGTTTTTGTTGACGAATTATCACTAGACCCGGCACATTGCAACACCTTGATCCATGATGTGTGTGCATATCTAACCCACAGAATGCATACCTTACTGTATACAGTAGTCCTTCAATTATCTGACATAACAGAGCCAAAGGCATGTCTGGGTGGTGGCAATGTCCAGATAATGAACAATATCCCCCTACTGTACCCAGACCCTACCTATACCCTACATCCAACCTATACCTAACCTATTTGTACGGTACCTTTGCTTACCCTGGCAGTGTTTTCTGGTCATTCAGGCATATTTAGACACCAAAACACACATAGGAATAAAGAAAATTCTTAACACCAAGAAATCCATGCAAAAAAATCATTGAAAACCAAAAAACACCCTGGCTATACACTACTGTATGTAAAGTACCCCTTCTAATTTTGGCAGTGTTTTCTGGTCATTCTGCCATATTTAGACATCAAAACACACACACACAGGAATATCCAAAATAATTTTAAATACCAACAAAATCATGCAATTTTTTTTTTTTTTAAAACCAAAAAACACCCTACCTATACACTACTGCATGTACAGTCCAGTACCTCTCCTAATTCTGGCACTGTTTTCAGGTTAATCTGCCATATTTAGACATCAAAACACACATAGGAATATCCGAAGTAATGCTAAACACCAAGAAAACCATGGGAAAAAAAAAAAAAGAAACTACCTATATGTAAAGTACCCCTCCAAATTTTTGCAGAATTTTCTGGTTGTTCTGCAATTCTGAGACATCAAAACACACATAGGAATATCTTTATTAATGTTAAACACCAAGAAAACAATGCATAAACAACAAAAATCCACAAAAAAACTAAAGACAGTTGGAAAATCAGTTACCTTTGTGACACAAATAATAGCTGCTTCCAAGGAAAAAAAAAAAAAAAAAAATCCAGGCCAAACATGCCATCAGATATTGGCTATATTGGAATAAATGGTATACCATCATCTTTGCTGGTGTTTATACTATAAGATAAGCTAATAAAAACACAGAAAACTGATGAACAAAATTAACAAAACTGCAGTGAGAATAAATGGTGTTCAAGAGTAAAACTTACCTTCATATAACTTCCCACCATCCTCGTGCAAAATTTTGCCTGCACCTTGCAAGAGTTAAGCATATGTCTAGATGCAGAATTTCATGAGCTTTCTCGTGGATTTTGCAGAATTTTGATATGACAGATAGTATTCGAATAAACTGCCAAAAACTTTACTGAGTCACATGTCAGAGCTTTCAACGCGAAGGAGGAGAGGGACTAAGGGAGTGAGGGGGGGAACCGGGAGGTCTGGCTAGCAAGGTGGGGAGCACGGGAAGGTATGGAGGAAGGATGGGAGGGGAGGGAGAAGCAAGGCTATGTGCAGGATTTTCACTCTTCTGTCACAAAGAAGACAGGCTCTTTCACCTGACTTGTGGCCTGTGGTCTGTCTTACACGCATGTTGGCGGTTGGGAAACACAACTCTCTGTGACTTGGGCGACTTTGGATGTTCAGTGTGGAGACAGACAGGCGCTTTCACCTGACTTGTGGCTTGCAGTCTTTGTGAGATGCGCGACAGCAATTGGGAAAGGCTAATCCCTGTGGCCAAGTGACTTTGGACGTTCGGTGGGGACGCGTACGGATGTTTTGACACTGCTTGTAGGCTACGGTCAATATTACTCGGGTGCTGGAGGTTCATAGGGAGTGATCGGACCAGCACATGACTTTGACCATTCAGTACAGAGGCAGACAGACATTTTTGCTCAGGTTGTGAGTTATGGCCTATTTCCCGTGCATGGCTAGAGCTCAGCAGTCACGATACTGAATGTTTGAACATTTCGGTTGGCTGGCCGAAATTCTTGGGGACGTCCTGAGAGTAGTAAGTAAATTCAGATAATGATTTAATAGAGCCAAGGTCCTGTATCCAGATAATTGACAGGTCTGGATACTGCACATTAGGATAAATGAGGGGTTACTGTTTTTTTGATAATACACTTTCATCTAAGTCAGCATTATTGAAATTTTTATTAATTTGTAAGGCCGTCAAGTGATTTGGTTCTGACCGTTGCTGGCCTTCACACCAGTCACCTCAACCAGTAGCTCTGTTCCAAACCATGACCTTTGTGTGTGTTCTTACCTAATTGTTCTTACTTAACCGTATCTTTACAGGAATGGGTCAAGCTCGTACTGTCCCGTGTTTTGCACCATTTTTATCGTACATATCCTCAACTCCTTGGCGTCAGTTCATGTCATGTGATGTGCAGTTGACAGACGATAGTACATGTCATATGACGTTTTCATTTCTGGGGGATATGTTTGAACTTCCTAGTGCGCCAAATTGACTCAAAGTATTGTCACGGCCTGTCTGGTGCACGGGGTGACGCTGGCTGGTGGTGGTATGGGGCAGGGGTGGAAGTGCAGACTAGCCATGAAGAGAGAAACGTGGTGGAGGGTGGTGGGAGGCCTGCATAGGGAGAGTGTGACCTTGAAAGCTGGCAACAGAGAGTAAGTATGCACTTTTGCTGTGTTTTTTGCCATTTGTGATTGATCTGTAATGGGAAAAAAACATATCTGAGGGAAAATCAAAATTCCAAAAACTAGCCTGCTTCTGGGACGTGGATAGGTTGATCCACCCCCGGCTGCTAGGGGTTAAATTTATGAATTGTTTTGACACACACTATTTCATTTGGTCATGCATTCCACCGATCAACTGCTGTATTCGGGAAACTAGATTTCCTTACGTCTTTACCACCTCTCTTTCTATGAAGTTTTTTACAGTGTCCTCTTGTGTTACCTCCCCATTTGTTATATACTCATATATGTCTACTTTCTCTTTTCCTGTCATGCATTTATATAGCATAATCCTACCTCTTTCCTTCTCTCTTGTAATGTTTTGGTTAAATTTTTCTAGTCTTCCTTCATAGCTTAGATCCCTTAAGCTTCGTGCCTATCTTGTAGCAGCGCTTTGTATCTTTTCAATCTTTTCTGTGTGTTTTTTTGAGATGTGGATTCCAGCCTACTGATACATACTCCAGGGTTTGTCTAATGGATGATGTGATTATCTTTCTCAGCATGTGTTAATTTATATATATGAATGCTACTCTCATATTTGCAAGCACTGTGAACATGTTCTATACTTTCTCACTGATGTGGTCAGCCGGATATAGTCTGTTGTTGACAATCACCCCTAGGTCCTTCTTTTCTGATATATGCAGGGTTGAACTTCCTACCGTATAATCCCAATCCGGTCTTTTTCACTTTTACCAAACTTCACTACATGGCATTTGTCCACACTGAACTTCAATTGCCATCTACTGCACATTTCATGAAGCTTATCTATTTCTTCTTGTAGCTCTCTGCAAGAGTCTATGTTTGTAATTCTCCTTTGTATTACTGCATCACCAGCAAACATACTTAGATAGCTTCCTTTCCAGTGTTCATGTCAATGTCAATTATGTATACTAAAAACATAATTGGTGCAAGCATTTAGCCCTGTGGGACTCCACTAGACACTTTTCTCCATGATAATTTCCCCTTAGTGCTGTTCTCATTTCCTTTTCTGAGAAAATCTTGGATCCAACAGTACACACTACCTTGGATTCTTCCCAGATGGCAGAGTTTCCATAAAAAGTCTTTGGTGTGGTACTCTGTCAAATACCTTTTTGAAATCCAAATAGATACAGTACTGTTTACCCAACCATTTCTTTTCTGTACTGTTTCTGCAACTCTATCACATTAGCTTAATTGATTGATAACACGTGATTTTCTAAAACCGAACTGTCTTTCTGTTATTTATTTTATATTTTTCCAGATGATTTACCCAAATTTTTCTTATCAACTCTTCTAATATCTTACTTACAATGCTGGTTAGTGATACTGGTCAGTAGTTAGGTGGATTTTGTCTATTTTCTTTCTTGAAGAGGAGAACAATGTTTGCTTTCCTTCAAATATCAGGTACAGTCAAATCCCATAAAACACGTTTATAAGCCGCGGTTTTCTAATCCACGGCATGGTTCCCACTCAGAACCGTAAGTAGCAGAAACCACAGTTATATGCTTAAAACGTGGACTTTCGGTGCCAAAGTGATGCATTTCCGTTGAGATTTCCATGGTGCGTGCCTGTACCGTAAACCGCGGCCATTAGCCATTTACAGGCATGCACGACAAACAGTGAGAAGCCAATTATACCCTTCCTGGTGGCAAGTGTGCGCACTACTTCCCTCCACTGTATATTCCTCCACCACCCACTGGGAGAGAGCGCAGTTTCTGAGGACTACCTGTCCCTTTTTTTTGTCCCCTTACTTGCCCTTGCAGCGTGATACAATGCCAGACCACAACCAGCCTAAGTGCTAGCCTTTGAGAGAAATGAGGAAAGGTGTAATGAGTTTGTGGCCTGTATGGAAAAAGCAGCGGCGTTTTACAAGGAAATGCATAACAGGAGTGTTAATGAGCATCACCAGGAGCTGATCACCTGCTACTCTGCCTAGGTAGGAGCACAAACTGAGCCACAGCCTGGCCCTTCGCACCCACTCGACGACACGGGAACAGCTGAGAACGACAATGACACAGCTTCATTTATCTCTGCAATGGACTTTGAGGGGTTGCTGAGGGAGGCTGAGGAGGAAGAAGCAGGGCTGAGGCAGCAGCAGCTTGAGGCACCACCACATTCACCTCATGCTGAGGCCCTAGTTTGCCTCTTGTCTCAGAACCCCCACCCCCACCCATTCCACTTAAGCATTGTCGTCGGTTGAGGTCAAGTAAGACCCTTTAATATTGTTTATTTAATGTCTTGTATTTTTTACTCCCAATAATACAAGCACTGAATAATTATATTACTTGAGTGTGTGCTAATGTTTGCTGGTGACTAGCTGGGTGTAGGTAGGGTGGTATGTGGCAACTTGGCCAACAGGCCAGAACCATAAGTAATTTTTCCCATAAGTTATGCTATTTATAAACCACGGAATTTAAAAAGCACGGTAGTGGTCCAGAACCATACTGCCACGGATCAGATGACTCGACTATAGTTTACATCAGAAGGTGATCCGGGAACGAGTGTTTACTCTGACTGAGTCACCAATTTTATGTTTCTCTTCCTCCCTAAATACACAAAAAGATAATACAAAATACTGAAACAGCCTGGTGGGGGTGGGACCCTACCTTTGATAATAAAATTTAAAACAAGGTTCTTACAATTATTACTCCTGGCTGGCAAAACAGATTAATTACTGAGCTGTAGGGGAAAGACTGGCTCACCTTACCAGTTGATAATTATGTTAATGAGCTAAGCATGGTTGTGCAAGCGAAGAGCTGATTTAATAATACTAATGACTGGAAAATGAAAGATGGTTTTTACATTCAATCAAGCTCATAGGAAAGTGCTGTGAATCTATTATAATACAACAAAATAAATGCTTATGTTACAAAGGGAACTTACGGAAATAAATTCACTCACACAATCAAGCTAATTAACACTCAAATCTAGAAAATGGAATGAAAATACTGGACAGTAGAGGAATACGGGGTCACGGCTGCGAAGAGACAAAGTGAGACTGCTGCTCACTGGCCACTGCACTTCACACTGTTCAGGACATCCGCTACTTGCCAATCACCAACTCAGTGGGGAGATATGGGGGTCACTGAACTGCAAGAGACTGGGTGATCAAGCTCCCAAGACGTGGTCTTCAGTGTTCATTGCTCTTGCACTGCTCTTGATGTCCTCCTCTAGTGGCTGCATCTCACCAACTGAACTGTTTCTCATGCTGGCAGGCTTGCTATGTGGGAAATGGGTGAGGCTTGCTGCCCTAAGTCTTTACTGAGATGTGTGAACGACATATGATAATTTGCTCGGTGAAACAGTTTATGTATAAAGACGGTCACAACAACAACAAATGTTTTGAAATTCTGTTCCGATCAGAGTGCTGTCACAGGATGGTTAACTGACTGAGTGAACTGCACTGGGTTTTCACTAATGTTTGTGAGTTCCCATAATAATACAATGTCGTGAATTCATGACAGTTTACCTTGTCTTAAGGTTTCCTTGAATATTTAATACAGTAAAACTCCTGTAATCCGAATGGCAGGGGACCAGGGGTCTTTCGGAGTACTGTTTTCGGGGGACTACTGGGAGGGACCCCGGAAAACATCAGAAATATGTACATGGTCATTAAATACACACTTAAAATTATATGGGTTATTGTTTTACTCACTGAAAATGCATAGAACTGTAGATGAATAGTTGCAGGTAGGTACATCCAAGTCGAAAAGCAAGTCCAAGCCAGATAAATCATTAGATAGAACCCAGAAAAATTTGAAAAAAGCCCAGAAAAAAATATAAAAATTTTTGCCTTGAAACATTTGAAGTATTGAGATATTTGGATTGTTGGTGGTCGGATTGGAGGACTTTTACTGTATATTGGCCTGCTTAATTTTACACACTCGAGTAATACCCAACCTGAAATCTCATCAGGACCACTTGCTTTTCCTTTGTCTAATTTACTCAACTTTTCCTGGATCTCATGTTCCAATGCATATATCTGTTGCTATGTGTGGGCATGCTTGTTCCTTTTCATCTCTCTCAAATCTACTTTCTTCAAGAAAAACTTATGGGAATGTGTGTGTGTGTGTGTGTGTGTGTGTGTGTGTGTGTGTGTGTGGGTGTGTGTGTGTGGGTGTGTGTGTGTGGGTGTGTGTTTTGGGGGGGAAGCAGTCCACTTTATACAGTGGGAAACACAACTGGTTGGGTTGATACAAAAATGTAAGGTAGCTTTGGATAAATTAGCACCGATAGGGGTAATTTTGTGCCAAACATACCAGTCTAAGATGTTGTCCATCTCTTTGCTGCTGTGTGGGATTGTATACACAGTTCACCAACACTGTGACAAATGTTTATCCCTCAAAAGCTCGAATGATGACCATGGCCCTCATGAAACAGGTAGTCAGGGCAGTTCAGACATTGGCACTAGATGCTCTGTGTTTCCCACCAGAGTTTGATTCCCACCCATTTTCTGTAGTGTCCAGTGTGTGGCACAGCCATATTTGGAGGTGGATGAGCTACACTGTCTTTCATGGGAACTAGGAGGGACTAGAGCAATGCTGTCTGAATCCACATGGTTCGATCTGCTTGCTACCACAAGCAGCTGCCTGCCTAATGCCATCTCCACCACTGTCTTGCCTCCCACTCATGCCAGGAAGGACGTGAGTGATCTTTCAATTGGGAGAGTTGTTGAGATGATAGTGTCATCATTATCGCGTGGAGAGATGACGTTTGTGAGCAGGAGATACTTCACAGAGTGCAAAGCGACATTTACCGGCCACCCCTTGCGGACTCCCACCTCCTTTCAATCGCTTAATTGATGCCTATGCCTCACCATTCTCAAACCACCACACATATCACCCCAGCATAACGCTTTGCGGATGTGTAGGGAAGTGTATCATATTTGAAGTCTGATTTTTTTTTTTTTATACAAGGAAGAAGGAACCAAAGGACATGAACACACAAACTGTTCCCTCACAGAAAAAACAAAAACAAAACAACAGAAAGTCAATTTCAAGATCTGTTCATTTAATTTCAAGATGCCTGGACACACTGTATTTGAAAGACTGGAGATCATAGGCAGCAGGAAATACAGATAGAGGGAGACAGTTCCAGAGCTGACCTGTTGAATACATGAAGGACTGGGAGTAATGGTTAACTCTGCATTAAAGAGTTGGACTGAAAAGAGACGAGAGTTTGCTGCTAGACGGCTGCCACAGTCCTGCTGTAGTGGTGGAGAGATGCAAGCAGACAGTTCAGAAGAAGTGACCACTGATGTGGCAACTGAAAGAGATAAAGATGCAACAGTGCAGCAATAAGACAGAGGTTGAAGGGAGCCTAAGAGGAGGAGTGTTTATGAGACAAAAAGCCTTTGACTCCACTTTGTTGAGAAGAGCTGTATGTGGGAAGCCTCCCCAAACGAGAGTTGTAATATACACAGGTGAATAAAACCCGTGCATAAAGTCAACAACTGTGCTGAGGTAAAGAAGGCTCGAAGTTGGCTTAGCACACCTAATATCTTGGAAGCAGATTTTACAAGAAAGGTAATATGATCTTTCCAAGATAAATCCCAAGAGAATAAAACCCCAAGTACACCCATACCCCAATTTCCAGCAGTGTTGTGTACCGGTGGGAGTGTTCAATCAGCGAGTATGTCGGATATCGAAGCAATTTTCCCTGTAAGATATTCAAGAAACGCCAGAGATGTGTTCCAGGCCCAAACCCAAACTCTCATATACCTTACTCAATCAATGAAGACTGACACAGAAACATCATAAGTAATGTTATCATCCTCATAAACAATACTACATCTAAAACATGAGACATCAAACACCACCATTCCCAACCCTCTAACTATCGTCCAATTGCTTTTAACATCCTGTATCTCAAAAGTTTTCGAGTCTATTCTTAATAGAAATATTTTAAAGCATCTTTCCTATCACAACCTTCTTTCTGATCGTCAGTATGGGTTCCATTAGGGACGCTCCACTGGCGATCTTCTCACCTATCTTTCAGACTCCTGGTAATCCTCCTTTCGGGACTTTGGCGAAAGCTTTGCCATTGCACTTGACATCTCAAAGGCTTTTGATCGAGTCTGGCATAAAACTTTAATTTCCAAACTGCCCTCTTACGGTTTCTATCCTTCTATCTGTGCCTTCATCTGTAGCTTCCTTTCTGGTCGTTCTATAGCTGCTGTTGTAGACGGCCATCGTTCTTCTCTTAGATCTATCAACAGTGGTGTTCCTCAGGGCTCTTTCCTATCACCAACTTTCTTCCTTTTATTCATCAATGACCTTCTAAGCTGTACATCTGACCCTATCCACTCATACGCTGATGACTCCACCCTTCACCTTTCCATTCGATTCCCACAATGTCCATCTCAGCAGTTACTTCATCAAACAAGGGATGAGGCTATGGCACACCTAATGTCTGACTTGGCTCGTATCTCTGACTGGGGTAAAAATAATCTGATTGTTTTTAATGCATCAAAGACTCAGTTTTTTGCACCTATCAACCTGACAATATCTTCCACAGGTATACCCACTAATGTTTATAATATTCAATTTAATCCTGCATCATCCTTGAACATGCCTGGGGTTTCATTTACTCGGGACTTATCTTGGAAAGATCATATTACATCTCTTGTAAAATCTGCTTCCAAGAGATTGGGTGTGCTAAGCCGACTCCATTCCTTCTTTACCCCTGCACAATTGTTGACTCTATACAGGGGTTTTATCCGCCTGTGTGTGGAGTACAACTCCCATGTGTGGGGACGCTCCCCACATACAGCTCTTCTCAATAGGGTGGAGTCAAAGTCTTTTCGCCTCATTAACTCTCCTCCTCTTACTGACTCCCTTCAACCTCTGTCTCTTTGCCGCAATGTTGCATCTTTATCTCTTTTCTTTCGCTACTTTAACGGTCACTGCTCCTCTGTACTGTCTGCATGCATTCCTCCACCTCTACGACGGGGGCGTAGCACCCGTCTAGCAGCAAACTCTCATCCCTTTTCTGTCCAACTCTCTAATGCAAGAGTTAACTGTTACTCCCAGTCCTTCATTTATGCAACAGGTAAACTCTGGAACTGTCTCCCTCTGTCTGTATTTCCTGCTTCCTATGATCTCCAGTCTTTCAAACGCAGTGTGTCCAGGCATCTCAAAATGATCGGATTTTGAATTTGGCTCTCTCTTGTATTGTTTTTCTCTTGGAAGGAACAGTTTTGCAGGCTCGTTGGCTTTGGTTCCTTCTTCCTCACAAAAAAAAAAAAAAAACATGCAGGAAGGTAAGGCGGGTGGTACGTGCAGTGTGAGAAGCTTCAGGGCAACTGACAAGTGACGGCAGGCAGCTGGCAGCGTGCCAAGCGGGGTGGGGGTGGGCAGGGGGATGAAAAGTGAGGCAAGCAGAGGTGAGAGGGTGGGGGAATGGGGTGGGAGACAAGAAAGCCAAGCTACCCTACTACCCCCTCCCCACCCAGTCTCTGTCATTCACTGATTCACTCTCTCACTCTCAGACTCACTCACTCACTGACTCATTCACTCACTCTCTCACTGGCTGACTCTCAATGACTCACTCTCTCACTGACTCACTCCCTCACTCACTCATTCACTCCCTCTCTCACTGACTGACTGACTCACACTTACTCACTCACTCTCTCTCTCACACACACACACAGGAGACAAGCTGGGGTGGGGGAGGGTGGGTGGCTAGGGAGTTAGACAATCGGGGGTGGGGGACGATGGAGCAATGGACAGTGCAACATGCCTGGCAGTGATGAGCGTGGTGGGGGATGGAGGAGAGATGGGGGGAGAAGAGAGGGGATGGAGGGAGAGGAGGGAGAGTCGTATGCACAACCACATCCCATTCAGACATGCTCGTTTCAAACCTTGGGAGGGGTGGAGTGTGCGGACTAGTGAACTGATGGCTGTTTGGATTGTGGGAATGTTTCCCCATTTTTTTGTTCGGTCTAAAGAATTGTGGATTATCGATGCATCAGAAATCAGGGCATGGCTGTATGTTCAGAGATGATGTGGGATTGAGCTGGATACTATTAAAAGTAAAGGATATTCCTGAGGAAGATTTTGTTGGGTTAATAGATGTACGAACTGAGTTTTTGATGCATTAGAAAACAAAATTACTTTTACTCCAATCAGAGATGTGGGCCTGGTCAGACATTACGTGTGCCATAGCCTCATTCCTTGTTTGTTGAAGTAACTGCTGAGACGGACGATGCGGGAAGCAATTGGAAAGGTGAAGGGTGGAGTCATATGCGTATGAATGGATAAGGTTAGGTGTACAGCGTGTCACTGATGAATAAAGGGAAGAAAATTGGTGATTGGACAGAGCCCAGAGAAACACCACTACTGATAGCTCTAGGAGAAAAACGGTGGCTGTCTACAACAGCTGCTTTAGAAAGACCAGAAAGGAAGCTACAGATGAAGGCACAGACTGAAGGACAGAAACTGTAAGAGGGTAGTTTGGAAATTAAAGATTTATGCCAGACTCGACTGAAAGCCTTTGAGATGCCAAGTACAATGGCAAGGCTTTCGCCAAAGTCCCCAAAAGAGAATGAACAGGAATCTGAAAGGCAGATGAGAAGATCACCAGTGGAGCATCCCTGGCAGAATCAATACTGACAATCAGAAACAAGGTTGTGACAGGAAAGATGCTTTAAAATTTTTTTTGTTAAGAATAATATTTGACTGTAGGCTTTAAAAAAATAGATAGCTAACCTGTTGAGCTAAGACACTAATCCCCCTCAAAGTATGCCCATATGACTTGACATATATAGCCCAGTGTTTTTCTACTGCCTGAAGCATTTTTCAAAGTCGGTTTGTGGTATCTCTTGCAGATGCATTCGTCATGAGCTCTTCTCTCGGATGAACATTGCTCAAGACATGTTGGGGTGTGCTAATTGCAATTCAGCCTTTCTAAAGACTTTCATCAATGGAGATGAGACTTAGGTTTAAGGGTATGACCCAGAAACTAAAGCACAGTCATTTTAGTGGATGCAAACAGCCCCCCCCAAAAAACAGAACACATGTCTGCAGCAAGGTGAAGCACATGTTGAGTTTTCTTCCGATTACTCTGGTGTTGTGCATCACGAATATGCACCAGAGGGTCAGTCTGTCCACAAACATTACTAGCACGATGTAATTCGTTGTCTTTGTGATGTACTTTGCAGAAGAGGCAAGACCATCAGAAAGGGGCAAGTTGCATGCTGCACCATAACAAGATCCCCTGCTCATTCTTCTCAACTGATTCTAGAATTTTTGACCAAGCACAACATCCCGCAGGTCTGGCAGGCTCCCTACTCACCAGACATGGGTCCGTTTGGTGATTCCCCAAGCTCAAAATTCCACTGAAAGTTCCCGATCTGAGATGGGAGAAGAGATCATGAAGAATGCAACGAAGCACCTGCAGGAAATACTGAAAACTGAGTTTGAAAAATGTTTCAGGCACTGGAAAGAACGCTGGGCTATGTGTCTCAAGTCAGAAGGGGCGTATTTTGAGGGGGATTAGTGTCCTAGCTCAACAGATTAGGTATTTATTTTTTTCTTTTTAGAACCTAAGATCGAGTACTGTCTGAACAGACCTCGTATGTGGTGTAAATTTGTACATAAAAATATGGTATAGTGAAATGATGAAAATTTCTGTGAACAGAATAAGTGTTTATGAAAGTAATGACTGATGCTCATTTAGTGAATTAAATTTGTACAAAAAAATATATATATATATATAGCAAGCTACAGAAGATGTGGAAAACTACAAATAAGTGTTACAATATCCAACAATTTATTATTTGTGATCAGCCTGTTGAGAAGTAAGAAACTAATGCTTCAGAAAAATATGGGTGAAAGAACGAAAAGACCTAAGGCATACCTAAAGTGATGTTACACAATGTGAGAAAACTCACTCGGAAGAAAGTAAAAGTGGTCTTTTGACACACAAGGAGTGGTGATTTATTCATGCAACAGTGTCAGAAGGCAGTGGATGGGAGTGTCATGTTCAAGTGGGACAAGGAGGTGTGAGCATGTGCAAGCAGGGAATCACCACCTGGCCAAGGCAGGCATGCGGCCTGCGAGCTGTAATGATGGAGTCAAGAGCTCATACAAACACAGCCTTCTGCGATCCCTCAAATTGCCTCCATTCATGACCTCCTACCTCCTCGATGCTTCCACCTAGAGATATGGAGACACTTGCAATGGAGAGATGAAAGACTGGTGAATATACTGATCTGTAATTGAAAGCTCTATGTGCCGAAGTTATGAAACTATGACTGCTTGAAATAGTTTCGTTTTGTTTCGTTTTTAAAGGCTCCAACATGCTTGCATGTGTCAGCCTTGGTCACCTAACGGCGGCTCTCCATGCTGCACGATCCATTGCAGCCTCCCTGTTCAGTCCCTTAACCCTGAGGTCACACTTAATGACCTCGTCCCATGTCTTTCTCGGTCTACCCCTCATAACCCCACCCCCAATATTAACACTTCTCACCTTCCTCACCCAATTATCATCCCCCATCCTCTCCACATGTCCAAACCATCTCAATCTACCTCTCCTCATCACAACACCAATACACTCCAGTCCCTCTCAATTCTTCCATCATAAACCCAGCCCCTCCAGGCCTTGGACGCAGGGACGCACTGCACATCCACCTAATCACTGTCATTTCTGTACGTCTGAGCTGGCGAATATCTTCCTCCTTCGCTGCCCAGGTCTCATTACCATACAGCATTACACTCCTAACACATACTGCATACAAAGACCCCTTAGCATGTAGGAAGAGTCCTCTCAATGTCAGGAGAGGCAAGAGCTCCCTGAACTTCTTCCAACCACTTCTCACCCTACCCACAGAGCTAGCTCCAGCCCCACCTCCAGCACACAACATGTCTCCCAAATAACAAAACTCTTCCACACACACAAGAGATTCACCAGCAAGCTCAATCCTTTCACGTCTGACAATCTCCACCTGCTCACCCCGACACGCCGTACACATAAAATCAGCATTATCTCGCAGTCTACCTCTGATACCACTACATCTCTTATGCACCCATTTATCACACACACTGCACAAGATGAAATTGCTTCCCACGCCACTGTGGCAAATTGCACATGGCCACTCTCCCTAGTCTTTGATAGTACCGCCACCAACCCTAGATATCATCACTTTTGTTTTATCTGCATTTACCCTTAAACCCTTGTGCCCCATACCATCTCTCCACTTCCTAAACCTTTCCTCCGCCTCCCTTTCGTACTCTGCAATCAACACCAAATCATCAGCATACAACAACTCCCACGGGAGTCCATTTCTAAACTCGCGTGAAAGGGCTTCAAGTACCATGATAAACAACATGAGACTCAAGACTGACCCCTGATGCACACCAACATTCACAGAAAACTCATCACTCAAATCTCCATTCACTCTTACCTGGGTGTGAGCACCCACATACATAGCCATAACCACCCTAACCAGCCACTCCTCCAAGCCAAGCTTTCTCATTGCCCACGTCACCACCTCTCTAGGGACTCTGTCAAAGGCCTTTTCCAAATCAACAAAAACAAAATAAAGATCCCTTCTCCTACCAACATATTTTTCCTGAAGCTGACGAACAATGAATATAGCATCAGTGGTCCCCCTGCCTGGCATAAACCCAAACTGCATCTCATCAATATTCACTCTTTCTCTAATCATTCCTTCTAAAACTAATAGTCTTCTTTATAAAAAAGGTAAGCACTTGGCTCATAAAGTCCCCTAGCTATGGGGGTTAGCACCTTCTTCTTCTTGAGTTAAAGGGCATTGTAGGCAGTAGTCTAATTCACCCCCACCAGGGCCATCTCAGGCTACGGGACCAAGGGTAACTTGCGGACGTCACAGCCGGCGTAAGCGCCCCGACTGCCTCAGGAACTCCAGAGTGTGGATGATGACAGCAGCTCGATCCGTGATGGCCAGACCGCAGCCCCTTAACAACACTGCGAGAGTGAGGGCAGTGATACCCATGGAAGCCAAGGCATCTTTGAGCCTCACACGGAGGGCGTGAAAGCACGGGCATTCTAACAGGAAATGGTGGATGGTGTCTTCAACATTCAGGCACCACTAACAATTAGGGCTTGGAGCTAGATTTTTCCTAAATAAGTGGGATGCCAGACCTGTATGACCTATTCTCAGACGCACCAGTCTTGTATCTAAGGCTCTGGACGATGACCACGCCCATGGATTGGAGGAGGAATCTTGTCTATAATGCCCTAGGGTGGTACGGCAAAGACTTGCTTGCATAGTTGAGTTTCAATGGGAGTAACAAGACTGTGGGATAAAATGGGAGAAGCTGCCAAAATCTAATGGGTAAGGTTCCACAGAGCAGGAAGAATGTGCCATAGTAGCTGCTCTATCAATAACCTCATTAGTTCGTATACCCACGTGGGAAGGGATTCACTGGAAATGCATGGAATACCCACTGGAGTTCAAGGACAGAAGGATGGATTGGATCTCAAATACTAACTGCCTATGTGTAGAGGGGGATAGAGAACTTAAGAGTGAGAGGGGCAACTGGGAGTCAGAGAAAACAACTATTGGCTGGGGGGTATCATATCTCTAACAAACTGTAAGGCCCCTAAAATAGTATACAACTCAGAGGCCACCACAGCATGGTTCCCATCTAGTCTCCAGGTTCAACAAATGGAAAGGGCCTCAACAAACATGGCTGCAGAGGATGATGGCGGTGTAATGGAATGGGAGCCATCAGTGAAAACCTGGAGGAATCCTTGATAACGAAGGGAGACAAGTTCTTTAAACAAGTTAGGGGCAAAGAGATCATTACTAGCTTTACGGCAGGGGACGTGGAGGGTGAGACTAAACATGGAAGGCAGAGGGGACCAGGGTGGGATAGGGGAGACAGGGTAGACTGGGGAAGGAGTAGGAGGAGGGAGGGAGAGAACAGAGAAGAAGCAAAGGGCACAGACAAGGAAAGGGGCATGGGAACAGAGAGGCCAGGAAGGAGCGAGGGGGTCAACAGGAGAGTAGGTGAAAAGCACACGGAGAGGATGGGATGGGGAGAAGGACATGATGCGATGATAAGTCATACAGGTATGATGATGTCTGGCCCATGCTAGTGGCAAGACACCAGCTTCCGCATGTAAGAACACCACTGGGGAGGACCTAAATGCCCCCAAGGCTACCCATAAAGTGTTGTTCTGGATGACTTCCAACCTACCCAAAACTGACGGGAAGGCCGAACTGTAAATATCGATGCCATATTGTATCATGCTCAAGATGTAGACACTATAGAATTTCAACAGAACTACCTGGGAGGCCCCCAAGCATGTCCCAACTAAACTTTTCATTATGTCAGGCGTTTCAAACACGAGGATATTAAATACTCAACGTGGGATTTCCACGTTAGGACAGGTCTGTCCAGACGGAGGCCTAGAAAAGTGTGTTGGCGTCGCAAGGGAGCCGGGCTACCTCCCAAGGAGATATAAGGAAGAGAGGGAAAGCTATGCTTGAGGTAAACACATCAATGCACATTTTTCAACATTAACCTGCAACCCCCACCTGCCTAACTATGGCAGGAGAGCATCCACCCCAGCTTGAAGGTACTATTGAGCCTCTAACAATGTGGGAGCTGTACTGAGCAGTGTAGGATCATCTGCATAAACGAGAGAGGTGGTGGCTGGGGGCCTGGGAGATCTGATAGAAGCACATTATATAAAAATGGACTCAAGACAGATCCCTGAGGAATGCCGCGCCTAACATGACGTGGTGCAGACATGCCCCCTCCCACCGACACAGAAAACTGCCTAGCCATCAAGTAACTGTGCAGCCACGAGAAGGGGAACTCCTGGATCCCCATAGATGCCAGTTTGTATAAAATAGCCTCATGGCATGCAGAGTCGAAAGCACCGGCTAGATCCACAAACAGTGCCAGCACGACTCCCTTATTGTGATACGTTTCCTGTATCTGATGCTCTAATTGATGTAAGACATTACCCGGTTTTGGAAACGGGAGAAGGGTAGTGACTTTACAAGGGTCCAGGAAGTCGCTTGTCGACCAACTGGTTTTATAGATATCCAGGAGGATGTTGCGACCTGACAAAGGGAGATTGGTCAGAAATTCATATGGGATGAGATCCAGCCCAGCTGCCTTGTGAGGGGCCAATGCTGAGATAGCCAAGGATAACTCTCTTGATGTAAAAGGATCCACCAAGCCAGATGGGGGTCTAGCAGCCTCTGCATCTCTACCGCTGTCGTAAGAAGGTTCAGGTTGGGGAGAGAAACAGGAATGCTAAGCTTGGAACCAAAAAAGGAAGCCAAAAAGTCCGTCTTCAATGCAACACTTAATATGTCTACTCCATCCTGTCGAAGAGTGAAGGAAAATGAGGACACCTTGCCTCACATTGCCCTGAGGAACCTCCATGTACAGGTAGACGATGTGGAAAATGAAAGGGATGCAACAAATGATGACCAGACCTCCCATTGGGCAGCTGCAATGACACAGGTGCATTCTGCATTCAGGCATTTATAGAGTAGCATATTGTTAACTGACAAGCAATAGCGCCATGCATACCATGCTCTGCGTCTGGCCATTACTGCCTTTCGACAAGCCTCTGTCCACCATGGCACCCCACAACGACGAACTGAACGGCATGTCACTATTGTGAATGCACGATGGGCTGCCCTCACTAGCCATGATGCAAAAGAGCAAGCCAGTCCCTCAAGGGGGGGGTTAGCACCTTAATAATAATAATAAAAAAAAACATGGAAAACAAACTTCAAGAATCCGTGTAAAATGTGATGTGGTAAGGTTTTGCTGGTGCTTAAATTAACCATAGCTACATTCACCTCAGTAAGTCAACAGTCAGATGCAAGGCTAGTGGCTGGGCGAGGGTTCAATGGGGTACATGTACCCAGAAACATGTTAAATACTCACCCTTCTTGTGCCCTTGTCACCACTTCCTCTTAACCTAACCATGCCTGTGTGTGTTTCTGGTACTTGCCACAGCAGAGTGTATGTATTTAGTGGGTCTAAACTGTCATAAAGGGGGAAAACTGGGTTTGCACTTAGGGTGCCCAATGCCTATCTATTGCCAGATGCCTTAATCCCTTATACAGGGTGGCCACAAACAAATTGCCTCCATGTCACCCTGCCCCCCGCCATTTCACTGCCCTGCTCCCAATTCACTCCCCCCTCTCTCATATACCTCTCCACTCAATCCCTCCATCTCATCCTTGGCCTTCCCCTCCCTCTCTCCCCCTCCACTTCACTCACATACACTCTTCTCATCAGTCTCTCACTCTCCATCCTCTCTACATGGCCAAACCACCTCAATGTGTTTCTCCTAATGCTTCCTAACACATCCACATCCACACCACAATGCTCCTTCACCTCCTCAGTTGTCAGTCTGTCTCTCCATGTGACTCCACAGGCTCCACTCAAATAACTCATTTCCACTGCTCCCACTCTTGTGTCCCTCCAACAACATCCAAGCTTCTTTTCCATACATCAGAGATGGTATTACAATACTGTCGTGTAATAACTTTTTCACTTCCATGCTCTCTTCCATGTTTCTTATCACTGCCTTCAGGGAACCAGCAACCTTTCTTCCTTGTTGTAACCTTTCAAACACTTCACCTTCCAAACTTCCATCCTTACTCAGCACACTCTCCAAGTACTTAAATGTACTCACATTTTCCATCTCCTCGCCATCCAACCTCACTGTACATTAACCGACTTCACCTCTCTCAAAGACCATCACTTTACTCTGTCCTACACTCACCTTTAGATTCCATTTCTTGCACACACTCCCAAACTCATCCACCAAGCCTTGCAGCTCCCCACCGATCCTTCCCACACCATCCAGTCCCCCAACTCCTCCCATTCCAACCCATCCTAATCCGTCCCTGTGTGGAGTACAACTCTCATGTGTGGGGAGGCTCCCCACATACAGCTCTTCTCAATAGGGTGGAGTCAAAGGCTTTTCGTCTCATTAACTCTCCTCCTCTTACTGACTCCCTTCAACCTCTGTCTCTATGCTGCACTGTTGCATCTTTATCTCTTTTCTATCACTACTTTAATGGTCACTGCTCCTCTGAACTGTCTGCTTGCATTCCTCCACCTCTACGATGGGCGCGTAGCACCCGTCTGGCAGCAAACTCTCATCCCTTTTCTGTCCAACTCTCTAATGCAAGAGTTAACCGATACTCCCAGTCTTTCATTTATGCAACAGGTCAACTCTGGAACTGTCTCCCTCTGTCTGTATTTCCTGCTGCCTATGATCTCCAGTCTTTCAAACGGAGAGTGTCCAGGCATCTCAAAATGATCGTTTGTTCGTTTTTAAAGGCTCCAACATGCTTGCATGTGTCGGCCTTGGTCACCTAATGGCGGCTCTCCATGCTGCACGATCCATTGCAGCCTCCCTGTTCAGTCCCTTAACCCTAAGGTCACACTTAATGACCTCGTCCCATGTCTTTCTCGGTCTACCCCTCATAACCCCACCCCCAATATTAACACTTCTCACCTTCCTCACCCAACTATCATCCCCCATCCTCTCCACATGTCCAAACCACCTCAATCTACCTCTCCTCATCACAACACCAATACACTCCAGTCCCATCCTACCTCTCAACTCTTCCATTGTAAACCCAGCCCCTCCAGGCCTTGGACGCAGGGACGCACTGCACATCCACCTAATCATTGTCATTTCTGTACGTCTGAGCCGGCGAATGTCTTCCTCCTTCACTGCCCAGGTCCAGGTCGGATCATGAATTTGGCTCTCTATTGTATTTTGTTTTTCTCTTGGAGGGAACTGTTACTGCAGGCTCGTGGCCTTTGGTTCCTTCTTCCTCTCATTAAAAAAAAAAAAAAAAAAAAAAAAAAAAAAAAAAAAATACTCAACCCTTACCTCCATCACTACCTCCTCCTACCCCTTCCCCTCCGCCCACACCACCTCCCCTCCGTGCTGCAGCAGCCAACACACATCGCACACACAACATAAACATTCTTCAGTTAAACATAGATGGCATAAACACCAAAATACAAAAACTCACACGATTCATCAAACAACAGAACATACACATTGCCATCTTACAAGAAACAAAACTACACAGAGCACATAAAACACCGACATTTCATAACTTCACCACCATTTGACAAGACCGAGCCGACGGCAGTGGCGGTGGACTCATCACCCTGGTACACAAATCCATCAACTTTGCAGATACCAGTGCACACACAAAGTCACTTCTCCCCCCACTTGACACCACAACAGAAATACAATAAATTAAAATACGCACTGGTAACAAATCATACATAACAATAGCTAACGCATACATTCCTCCCCCAGTCGTCCCCCACAGTACCACACAATTACTCTCCACAGATACACCACATCACTAACATACCCAACATCATCCTGGGTGGTGTTTTCAACGCCAAGTCGTCGGCCTGGCATGTCAACAACCCTGACACAGACAGAGGGCTGGTACTACAATCCCAGACAGATCATCTTTTCATACTTAACAATCTACACCAACATACCCATATCTGACACCAAGCCCTCTTCCTCCCATCATCCACAGACATCACCTTCTGCTCCCCAAACCTCGCCCCCACTACATCATGGAGAGTGGTCAAAACCTTAGGCTCTGATCACCTCCCAATCATCATCACTACCAAAACCAGAATCACCCCAGCTGGCCACAAACACACATACACTAATTATAAGAGAGCCAACTGGGAGGCTTTTGTAACTGAAAGAGAACAACATTTCGAAACACTAAACAGTACACCCATCACAAACATCAACACCGCTGTGCACACTTTCAATACAATTATACAAAATGCAGACAAAAGACACATCCCTAGAGGCAACAGAAAGACACACAACCCCAACTTCACACCAGAAATTCAAGGCCTCATCAGACAACGGGACACACTGCGACACTCCCCAACACCCCATACACAAGACACCGTACAACAAATACAAGAACTCAACACTCAAATAAACAATAAAATATCAGAACAGCAAACACTAAACTGGAAAAATTACCTCCAAACACTTGACCATAAAACAAACATCAGCAAACTCTACAAAACACTAAACAGCATCACACTTTTCAACAGCAACACCACACAATCACACGCTACCATCACAACAACAGACACCATACCCTCACACAACCAACAAGCAAATGCTCTCATCAATCACTTTTCACAAGTCAGCCATCTAAACCCTCATCCTGAAGACCGACGTATCATCCGACGTAAAAGACAGTTCCCCACAGACCCACACTACGCACCTTTCACTTGCAACCAGACAAAGCACATCATTAACAACCTCAAGCACTCATCTGCCTGTGGACCAGACAACATAAGCAACATTCACCTTAAACACCCTGGACCACAAGGCATACAAGCACTCACCAACATATCAAACTACAGCTACTCACACAACATAATACCCAACACCTGGAAGCATGGCATAATCATCACTATCCCTAAACCCAACAAAGACCCCACATTACCCTCCTCACACTGCCTCATCACACTCCTCTGCACCCCCTCTAAAGTCACTGAACAACTGGTACTACAACTAGTCACACCTCACATTCCCCTAGCCCAGTCACAACATGGCTTTAGGCCACTACACATCACAAACACCCTTCTTACAAACCTTACACAGAGAGTTTTCGATGGCATAAATTCACCTAGGCCACCACACAGAACACTCCTAATCACACTAGACATCAGCAAAGCTTTTGATGCCATCCCCCGCCACAACCTCACAAACAAAATACTCAACACAAAAATGCACAATAACACAAAAAGATGGCTGGCAAACTACTTAGCTGGCAGGTGTGCACACGTAACATTTGCTGGTCAGTCTTCTAACATCAGAAACTTCACAAACGGCATCCCCCAAGGATCTGTTTTGTCCCCTACACTCTTTAACCTAGACATGCACAACATACCCACACCCCTCACACCACAGATACACATAGCTTCCTATGCAGATGATATAACACTTACATGTACGCACCAAAATGCAAACACAGCTACACACATCATCCAACCTTAGTTCAACATACTACACGAATGGTTCACCACAAACAGGCTCAAAATAGCCCCAGCCAAATCTACAGTGACCCTTCTCACAAACTGGACAGCAGAACACAAGTCACATCCCACACCTCACCATAAACAACACTCCCCTACCACACACAAACACACACACACACAAAATCCTTGGTGTAACATACAATATATCAATGTCATTTAAACAACACATCACAAACATTAAAAATAAAATAACACAAAGACTCAATGCCTTGAGGTCACTTGCCCATACAACATTCGTACACAACAAAGAAAGCACCACCATAGTATACAAACAATACATACGTTCAGTGATGAATTATGCAAGGCCTGCCTGGGCTCCTAACCTCACCAAAACACACTACAACACTCTACAGACCATACAGAACAAGGCCCTAAAAATAATCATAGGCTGCACAGCTACTACACCCACAGACCACCTACATCAAGAAACCAAAGTCCTCAAAGTCAAGGATCACCTAGACATGAGAGGCACCCAGTTTCTTGCTGCTGCCTCCACAAACCCACAACGTCTGCTATATTACATGGCAGCACATCCACCCACACCACGGAACATCAAAATAACACCCAGCACACGATACCCTACACAAATACAGTACTGTCATCTCTACCCCCTCGCCCACCTCAGACCAGCTTCCAGAAGCACATCCACACACAGATCACTCGCCGCTCCATTCAGTCACTTAAAGACAACACACAGCTGCATGCATGGCCTCCTGACATTCACCCTTCTGAATCCTATCTCCTTCATGAGGACAGGGTCCACTTGGCCAGGCTGAGATGTGGGCACAATCAAGCCCTCTTAAGCTACCAGAAGAGGCTAGATGACTCCGTCACTGATGCCTGTCCAGGTTGCAACACAGCACCTCATATTATTAAGCACATTATGGAAGACTGCATTGCACACAATCACCTACGCCAACAACACAACATACACTCTTTAAGAGCTCTGTGGGAAAGCCCGGTCCCGGTCATGGCCTTCCTAAGGGACTCGGGGCTGTTCGGCCAGACTGCCTAGGGAACAACTACTACTACTACACAGGAGTTTCCAAACACTGCCCTCTCTCATTAGAGACACTCCAACATGCACTGCCCTATCTTGTATCTCTTTTATAACCCCATCCATGTACAGATTGAATAACCATGGAGATATGACACATCGCTATTTCAATCCAACCTTCAAACAGAAAAACTCACTCAGTTCACTATCCACACACACTGCAGCCTTAGCACCTTCATACATACTCTTCATAGCATTCAGCAACTTCCCATCTGCTCCATATATTCTTAATACTTTCCACAATCCTTGTCTATCCACCCTGTCATATACTTTCTCCAAATCCATGAAGGCCGCATACAACTTCTTTCCCTTCTCTAGACACTTTTCCACTACATATCTAAGAATGAATATCTGATCTACACAACCTCTTCCCATCCTAAAGCCTCCCTGTTCTTCTCCAACTAATTCCTCTGTTATTTCCCTAACTCTGTCAATAAGTAGCCTACCATATACTTTTCCTATTACACTGAGAAGACATTGCCCCTACGATTACCACACACTTCTTTTTCCCCTTTCCCTTCGTACAAGGGAATAATTATAACTGACTTCCAATCCTCCGGGACTTTACCTTCCTCCCAGGCCAATCTGCACATCTTCCACATCCATTCTACTACTATCTCTCTCCCATGCTTCAGCATTTCACCACACACTCCATCAATTCCTGGGGCTTTCCCCATTTGACTTTCTTCATTGCTTCCACAACTTCCATCCTACTGATTTCTTCCTGTCTTCTCACGTCCCTCCTTCTCCCAGCCATTCCCCAGCCACTTATACTAGCATTACTTTCATTCTCTATGTTCAACAATTCATTAAAGCGTTCTCTCCATCTGCTCACTTTTTCTCCCTTCTCAACTAGTAATCTACCAGTACCAATTAGGATAAATCCCGCACGTACTGTGTATTCATAACGCCAATTCCGTTATCAAGCATCATGTTCAGCACCTGTTATGTGTGACAACCATTCGATAAGTGTACATTGCTCACACTCCTAGCTGCAGACTGAGTTAACTGTCAGTCATCATTACTGTTGACAAAGATGGTATCTGTTGGCACATCCAGTATTGACAGTCGTGAGGTACTGGGGGTTGGGGTCTTAGAGGATGTACTGCTGGATCCTGAGGCTATATATAGAACCTGGCTGAAGATGTTGATGCTACAGACTCACTGGAGGTCTTTGACTCTGTGTGGAGTCTCTTGGCAGCACTAGAGGGCACAGGTTTGAAAAACTGGGAGATCTTACCCTGGATCTTCCTTGACTGCTTCATCTGCATTAGCTCCAACCTGATGAGTCACATAACCTCAAAATTCTGAGCCAGAGGTCCTATAGCTATATCACGGTCAGGATGCTGTCCGCAGCCAGAGATGGTCCAGGTGCTGCCGCCTGCTCCTCCTCCACTTCGTTTTCCTCCTTTGCCAGGGTCTTCACTTGTAGTTCAACCACAATCTCCTGTTCCATCTAATGATGGTATCCAGGCACACCAGCATCCTCATTCAGCCACTTTTGCAGTTCCTACGAGAGATTCTTCTGCCCTGAAGCTACCAACATTTCTCCCATCCACGGTGGCTCAAACCCCTCAAAATTATGCAGCGGTACTGGAGTCTTAGGGGTTCTGCGGGGTTTGCATCACCCATTCTTGAGCAAGGCAAGGCATTTTCTTTCATGCCTCTGCCCATTAGAAGATGGCATCCTTGATGGCGTATATCTTGAAGTTGTGTTGGGTTTACTTACCTCTGGTGTCCTCATAGTCTTCCTGGTACACTCTATCCTCAGTCACAATAAGGCACTGGTGCAGGTAGAGGTTTCTGTCATAGCTCTTTGCACTCTCTGTAACTCACTGATCCACTGCCTGGATAAAGGCAGTTTTGTTGGCTGGCAGAACAAAGCCTTGATTTGTCCATCCCTGTTGCAGAGCTGTGGTGGAAGGATGGGTTGGTGTGTTGTCCAACAGAAGCACTACTTTCACGATGTCAGGACTGATGCCATACTTTTTCAGTGCTACCTCACAAAAGGGTCGAAGCTGTGGCAGAACCGGTCATGAATGATATCCTGGGAAAACCAGGCAGACTCTAGTTCCCATGGTACTCCATGGGAAGCAGGAAGCTTGGCAATGATGTCCTTGAGTGACCAGGGTCACTTGCTCTTACATACTGACTGACTGTCGGCGATGAGAGCACTCTGCATTGGCACAAGCCAGAATGGGGAGACGCTCCTTCATTGTCTCATGCCCTGGAGTGCAGCCAATATTTTTGGAAGCCTGGGTATTTTGTGGGATAGCACATCAGAAGAGCCCAGTTTTGTAAGCACTATAAATTTTAAACTTATGAAGGTCCTCATGTGTGGTAGGAGGGGGTGTCCATCATCCACCCACTTATTGATAACCTGTTTTGGGGATAGCTCTACACTGAGTGGCAAGCCAAATGTTTTCCTGTAAACCAGGAAAGCATTTACAATGCTGGGTGGTAACCTTATAACCAACCAACATGTGTTCCCTACGTGACAACAAGTGGGTTGGCGGAGGAAAACAGCTAACTAAAAATATGAACAAGAAGCCTCGGACCAGGACTGACCAAAAGTTGACGACTAAGGACCGAACAAAGGACTTGGTAGGGATAGCTACGTGGAATGTAAGGGGTGCAAATGATGAGGTGAAAGAAAGATATTGTCCAGGTGCTTGAGGGTGTGAAAGTGGAAGTATGTGGTTTAACTGAAACTTACTGGAGAGATGAATGTGTGAGAGAATGGGAGTATGGATGTGGTATATGTGTGGGAGTAAGTGAGAATGAGAAGGCAAAAGAGGGAGTGTGTATTGTGCGTAACAGATGGAAGGAGAATATGAGAGAGTATGGATTAGTTGGCTCTAAAATTATGCGGGTAAGAGTGAAAGGTGAACTACAAATGTGGGCGATAGTGTGTGTGTATGCGCCAATGCGAAATCATGCAAGCAGAGTGTGAGAAGAGTTCCGGACAAATGTGGGTGCGTGCTTGCAAAAGTTTGAAAGCAATGAGAGAGTGTTTTTGATTGGAGATATGAATGGAAACTTAGAGAATGTGAAGGGGGATGTAGTAGTTGATGAGTGGGGTGTGTGTGCAAGGATGGAGGAGAATGGTAGTGCTTTAATGGACATTTGTGCCAGGAGGGGGATGGTGATAGCTATTATCCTCTTCAGGCACAAAATGATCCATAGGTATACGTGGTGAGAGATGAGAAGGGTGGATGTGAACTGAATGAACGGAAGGCAATGATTGATTATATGTGAGTGGATGAAAGGATAAGAAAGTGTGTAATCGATCCAAGAGTATATAGGGTTGGGGGAGTGGACTTTCGGACCACCACTTGGTGGTGGTCAGAATCAAAGTCCACACAATATAGAGATACATGTATAGGAAAAGGGAAGGAGAGGAGGGAGTAGTTCTTACAAGGAGGGTAGAAAAGTTACAAGAGGATGGAGAAAAGTCAGAATATAAGAGGGAAGTGGAGGAGCGATTGGGTAGATACAGATTGGAGCAGATGGGGGACGTGGAAGGTGTGTGCAAGATATTCACAAATGAAATCTGTGCAGCATGTGAGGTGGTGTGGGCTGAAGAGAAGACGAAAGGGGATGCAAGGAACAGCACGGTGGACTGACGAGGTGAGAGAGGCTGACACAAAAGAAGATAGCATATAGTGAGTGGATGAGAAGCAGGAGCGTCGAGGGGGTTGAGAGACGGAAGACAGAGCTGTATGTAGAAAGGAAGAGAGAGGTGAAAAGATTAGTAAGAGAGAGTAAGAAGAGAGTGGATGAGGAATTTGGAAGGAATTTGAGTGTAAAGTGGGGGGAATGTAAGAAAATGTTCTGGAAAGAGGTAAAGTGAGTTAGACAGGGTGCCAAAGAAGTTAGTTGGTGACTGAAAGATAAAAATGGTAGATTACTAGTGGAGAAGGGAGAAAAAGTGAGCAGATGGAGAGAACAATTTAATGAATTGCTGAACACTGAGAATGAAAGTAATGCATGTATAAATGGCTGGGAGAAAGAGGGGTGTGAGAAGAGAGGAAGAAATCAGTAGGATGGAAGTTGTGGAAGCAATGAAGAAAGTTAAAATGGGGAAAGCCCCAGGAATTGATGAAGTGTGTGGTGAAACGCTGAAGCATGGAGGAGAGATAGTACTAGAATGGATGTGGAAGATGTGCAGATTGGATGGATGTGGAAGATGTGCAGATTGACCTGGGAGGAAGGTAGAGTCCTGGAGGATTGGAAGTCAGGCATAACTAAAGAGGAGTCTCTTTTATCCGAAATTCTTTTAACCGTAATATGCCATTAACCATAAGTTTTACTAAAATGATCTCATTTAGATTAATTGCAAAAATCTGAAATCTATCCAAAAATCCAAACACAGCAGGCTTGTTTCGTGCCACTAGCATTAGTTTATGGTTACGCCACTAGTCACTACAGCGAGCATTGGTTGCGCCAGTGAATTACTTAATTGTTTTGCTGAAGGTTTATTTAAGTTTATTTGAATGAAGATTGATTTAAGTTGACAGTTTATACTACAGTTACAAAAGAGCAGTTACATACATAGTTACTGCAGTACAGGGTATTAAGTGTTTTGGTGATAGTTGAGTGGCTTTTCAGTTGCTGGTGGTGGTGGTTGGCTAGACGTCGCCAGAAATGGGTGATGGGCGAGTACCATACTGTTCTCTGGTATCCTACATATTATTACAGTATCTTTTATCCGAAAAAATTGATTAAACGAAACTTTGAAAGTCCCATGATTTTCGGATAAAAGAAACTCAACTGTATTCCCCAGTAAAAATGAAAAGGGGAAAAAGAAGTATGTAGTAATCATAGGGGCATTTGCCTTCTTAGTGTAAGAGGAAAAGAATATGGTAGGATATTTATTGACAGAGTTAGGGAAATAACAGGGGAATTAGTTGGAGAAGAAATGGGAGCTTTTAGGAAGGGAAGAGGTTGTGTAGATCAGATATTCATTCTTAGATCTTCAGCGGAAAAGTTTCTAGAGAAGGTAGAGAAGTTGTATGTGGCCTTCATGGATTTGGAGAAAGTATATGACAGGGTGGATAGACAAGGATTGTGGAAAGTATTAAGAATATATGGAGTAGATGGGAAGTTGTTGAATGCCATGAAGAGTATGTCTGAGGGTGCTAAGGCTGCTTTGAGTGTGATAGTGAACTCAGTTAATTTTTCTATTTGAAGGTCGGCTTGAAACAAGGATGTGGCTGTCTCCATGGTTGTTCATTCTGTACATGGATGGGGTTATAAAAGAGATACAAGGTAGGGCAGTGGATGTTGGAATGGCCCTAGTGAGAGAGGGTAGTGTTTGGAAACTCCCTGTACTGTTGTTTGCAGATGATACTGTGTTGTTAAATGAAGATGATGGGGAGTGGCAAGGCTTGGTGGATGAGTTTGGAAGAGTGTCAGAAATGGAATCTAAAGGTGAATGTAGGGAAGAGTAAAGTGATGGTCTTTGAGAGAAGTGAAGTCAGTGAATGTACAGTGAGATTGCATTGGGAGGAAATAGAGAATGTGAGTGCATTTAAATACTTGGGTAGTGTGATGAGTAGGGATGGAAGTTTCGAGGGTGAAGTGCTTGAAACGATGCAGCAGCGAAAAAAGGTTGCTGGCTCCTTGAAAGCACTGATAAGAAAGAAACAGGGAAGTGAGCATGGAGGTGAAAAAGCTACTACATGACAGTATTGTGATACCAACTCTAACATACGGAAGTGAAGCTTGGACCTTGTTGGAGGGACAGAAGTCAAGAGTGAAAGCAGTGGAAATGAGTTACTGGGTAGTTGAGGGTAGCATGTGGAGTCACACTGACAGACAGACTGACAAATAAGGCAGAGAAGGAGTGTTGTGGTGTGGATGTGGATGTGATAGAATGAGTTAGGAGAAACACATTAAAGTGGTTTGACCATGTGTAGAGGATGGAGAGTGAGAGACTGATGAGGAGAGTACAGTATATGTGAGTGAGGTGGAGGGGGGGGGGGAAGGGGAGGCCAAGGATGAGATGGAGGGATGGAGTGGTGAGGTATATGAGAGAGGGGGGTGTCAGCTGGGAGAAGGGCAGTGAAATGGCAGAGAACAGAGCGACACAGAGGTGATTTGTTTGAGGTCACCCCTTATGGGATTAAGGTGTCTGGCAGAAGGTAGATAGTAGTAGCAGTAGAAGGCCCTCATTTTCCATCAGCTTCTAAAGACGCTGGATGAACTGAACAGCTCCACGGCATTGACACCGGCACTGAGTATCTTCCCAGTTATGGCCTCGTTAACAATGCCGTCGGAATGCTAAACACCAACAGCCGGCCATCACTACACCTGAAATATTTGACTGCAAGGTGAGCAGCAGGCCTTTGTGCTGTGAGTTGAATGTCCAGGCCACACACAGGGACACCCTCAGCTTGCTCCTGCATGTATCACTTACACACCGCTGCACTGAGTTTCTCGTTGAGCAGCTTCCTGGTCCTGAATACATCCTTCCCCTTCGTTTCCTTTTTAAAGGCTCCAACATGCTTGCATGTGTCGGCCTTGGTCACCTAATGGCGGCTCTCCATGCTGCACGATCCAGTGCAGCCTCCCTTTTCAGTCCCTTAACCCTGAGGTCACACTTAATGACCTCATCCCATGTCTTTCTCGGTCTACCCCTCATAACCCCACCCCCAATATTAACACTTCTCACCTTCCTCACCCAATTATCATCCCCCATCCTCTCCACATATCCAAACCATCTCAATCTACCTCTCCTCATCACAACACCAATACACTTCAGTCCTATCCTACCTCTCAACTCTTCCATCGTAAACCCAGCCCCTCCAGGCCTTGGATGCAGGGACGCACTGCACATCCACCTAATCATTGTCATTTCTGTACGTCTGAGCCAGCGAATATCTTCCTCCTTCACTGCCCAGGTCTCACTACCATACAGCATTACACTCCTAACACATGCTGGATACAAAGACCCCTTAGCATGTAGGGAGAGTCCTCTCAATGTCAGAAGAGGCAAGAGCTCCCTGAACTTCTTCCAACCACTTCTCACCCTAGCCACAGAGCTAGCTCCAGCCCCACCTCCAGCACACAACATGTCTCCCAAATAACAAAACTCAAGAGATTCACCAGCAAGTTCAATCCTTTCACGTCTGACAATCTCCATCTGCTCACCCCGACACACTATCTATCTATCTATCTATTGCCAGACGCCTCAATCCCGTTTGGGGTGGCCACAAACAAATCGCCTCCAAGTTGCCCTGTCCCTCATAATTTCACTGCCCTGCTCCCAACTCACAACCCCCTCTCTCATATACCTCTCCACCCCATCCCCCCATCTCACCCTCGGCCTCCCCCTCCCTCTTCCCCCCTCCACCTCACTTATACACTCTCTTCGTCAGTCTTTCATCCTCCATCCTTTCCACATGGCCAAACCACCTCAGTTTGTTCCTCATAACGCTTCCTATCACATTCACATCCACACCACAACGCTCCTTTATATCCTCATTCGTCAGCCTGTCTCTCCATGTGACTCCACAGGCTCCTCTTAAATAACTCATTTCCACTGCTCTCACTCTTGACTTGTGTCCTTCCAACAACGTCCAAGCTTCACTTCCATACGTTAAGAGTTGGTATCACAATACTGTCATGTAGTAACTTTTTCACTTCCATGCTCACTTCCCTGTTTCTTATCACTGCTTTCAGACAACCAGCAACCTTTCTTCCCTGCTGTACCCATTCAAGCACTTCACCCTCCAAACCTCAATCCTTACCCATCACACTACCCAAGTACTTAAATGCACTCACATTTTCCAATTCCTCACCATCCAACCTCGCTGTACATTCACTGACTTCACCTCTCTCAAAGACAATCGCTTTACTCTTCCCTACATTTACCTTTAGATTCCGTTTCTTACACACTCTCCCAAACTCATCCACCAAGCCTTGCAGCTCCCCTTCATCTTCACTCAACAACACAGAATCATGTGCAAACAACAGTACAGGGAGTTTCCAAACACTATCCTCTCTCACCAGGGCCACTCCAACATCCACTACCCTACCTTGAACCTCTTTTATTACCCCATCCATGTACAGATTGAACAACCATGGAGACATGACACATCCCTGTTTCAACCCAACTTTCAAAGAGAAAAATTCACTTAGTTCACCATCCACACACACTGCACCCTTCGCACAATCGTACATACTCTTCACAGCATTCAACAATTTCCCATCTACTCCATATATTCTTAACACTTTCCACAATCCTTGTCTATCCTCCCTGTCATATGCTTTCTCCAAATCCATGAAAGCTGCATACAACTTCTTTCCCTTCTCTAGACACTTTTCCACTAAAGATCTAAGAATGAATATCTGATCTACACAACCTCAACCTCTTCCCTTCCTAAAGCCTCCCTGTTCTTCTCCAACTAATTCCTCTGTTCTTTAACTCCGTCAGTAAGTATCCTACCATACACTTTTCCTATTATACTAAGAAGACAAATGCCCCTATGATCACCACACACTTCTTTTTCCCCTTTTCCTTTGTACAAGGGAATAATTATACCTGACTTCCAATCCTCCGGGACTCTACCTTCCTCCCAGGCCAACCTGCACATCTTCAGCATCCATTCTACTACTATCTCTCCCCCATGCTTCAGCATTTCACCACACACTCCATCAATTCCTGGGGCTTTCCCCGATTTAACTTTCTTCATTGCTTCCACAACTTCCATCCTACTGATTTCTTCCTGTCTTCTCACCTCCCTCCTTCTCCCAGCCATTCCCCAGCCACTTATACTCGCATTACTTCCATCCTCTATGTTCAACAATTCCTTAAAGTGTTCTCTCCATCTGCTCACTTTTTCTCCCTTCTCCACTAGTAATCTACCATTTTTATCTTTCACTCCCCTGCTAACTTCACTTACACCCTGTCTTACTCTTTTCACCTCTTTCCAGAACATTTTCTTACAGTCCCTCCACTTTACACTCAAATTCCTTCCAAATTCCTCATCCACTCTCTTCTTACTCTCTCTTACTAATCTTTTCACCTCTCTCTTTCTTTCTACATATAACTCTCTCTTCCACCTCTCAACTTCTTCCACGCCCCTATTTCTCATCCATTTATTGTATGCTTTCTGTACACACAAAATCAGCATTATCTCGCACTCCACCTCTGATACCACTACATCTCTTATGCACCCATTTATCACATACACTGCACATGATGGAATTACTTCCCACGCCCTTGTGGCAAACTACACATGGCCACTCTCCCTCGTCTTTGACTATACCGCCACCAATCCTAGATATCATCACTTTTGTTTTATTAGCATTTACCCTTAAACCCTTTTGCCCCATACCATCTCTCCACTTCCTAAACTTTTCCTCCGCCTCCCTTTCATTCTCTGCAATCAACACCAAATCATCAGCATAAAACAACTCCCATTGGAGTCCATTTCTAAAGTCGCGTGAAAGGGCTTCAAGTACCATGATAAACAACATGGGACTCAAGACTGAACCCTGATGCACACCAACATTCATGGAGCACTCATCACTCAAATCTCCATTCACTCTTACCTGGGTGTGAGCACCCACATACATAGCCATAACCACCCTAACCAGCCACTCCTCCAAGCCAAGCTTCCTCATTGTCCACTTCACCACCTCTCTAGGGACTCTGTCAAAGGCCTTTTCCAAATCAACTAAAACAAAATAAAGATCCCTTCTCCTACCAATATATTTTTCCTGAAGCTGACGAACAATGAATATAGCATCAGTGGTCCCCCTACCTGGCATAAACCCAAACTGCATCTCATCAATATTCACTCTTTCTCTATTCATACCTTCTAAAACTCTCTCCAATATCTTCATTATTTGATCTAAAAGCTTTAAACCTCTACAATTTCCTCTTTCAAGGGCATCACCCTTCCCTTTATACACATTTACAATTACACTCTTCAGCCAATCATCTGGGACAACACACTCATACATAATCCTATTTATCAGGTCAGTGACTAAACTCACCCCTATATCGCCTGAGGCCTTCAACATTTCGGCAGTCAACCCAGACACACCTGCTGCCTTCCCCACCCTCATCCTGCCTATTGCCTCACTCGCAGTAGCAGTATCAATCAAAGACCAAGGGCCAGACACTGGATCTGCTGGCTCCAAACCTTCCCTGTCCCAGTCAAACTCCTCATTCAACAACCGGTTATAATGCTCTCTCTATGCATCTTTAATATCCTCACTGTTCACCACTACCCTTCCTTCATCATTCTTCACACACACTGGTCACCTATAATATCCCGATTATCCCTCTTCACTTGACCTGCCACCCTAAGTATCATATTTTTCCTTTCCCCATGATTTAGGTTATCAAGTAATTGTCTCTGTGACTCAGACTTTGCCCTGTATACCTCTCTTCTAGCCCTATGCTTGGCAGCTAAATATTCCTCTTTGCCACCACCCTTCTTCCATTCCCGGAAAAGCCTTTTTTTCTCCTTAACTACTGCTTCTACACCCTCATCCCACCACCAAGTTACTTTATGTCTTGGTGGTCCTCTTGTCCAACCGCATGTTACGTCAGCAACTATCAAGAAATTGTTCTTGAGGGCTCTGTACTGTTCATTAATGCCTCTGTCTACAGCTCCCTGTTCAGCCACCACTCTCCTCAACTCGCTATAGAAGGCATCCCTTACTGCTTGGTTTTTCAGCTTCCATATTTTCCTCCTAGGTACATAAGTCCTCTTTTTCATCACTTGTTCTTTAAGCACCATATCACAAATCAATAGTTTGTGCTGCTGCACACACTCTTCACTTCCTATAACTTTAACATTACTCACTAACCTCCTATCGGCCCTCCTAACCAGAAAATAATCTATCTGACTGCTATTTCCCCCAAGACTCATACGTAATTAACCTACTGTCTCTTTTCCTAAAATATGTGTTGCACACAATCATGTCCGTTGCCTCCCCGAACTCGAGTATCCTTTCCCCTTCTGCATTCCTTAGACCATCCCTCACTAACCTCCTATCGGCCCTCCTAACCAGAAAATAATCTATCTGGCTGCTATTTCCCCCAGACTCATAAGTAATTAACCTACTGTCTCTTTTCCTAAAATATGTGTTGCACACAATCATGTCCGTTGCCTCCCCAAACTCGAGTATCCTTTCCCCTTCTGCATTCCTTAGACCATCCCTCACTAACCTCCTATCGGCCCTCCTAACCAGAAAATAATCTATCTGACTGCTATTTCCCCCAGACTCATACGTAATTAACTTACTGTCTCTTTTCCTAAAATATGTGTTGCACAAAATCATGTCCGTTGCCTCCCCGAACTCGAGTATCCTTTCCCCTTCTGCATTCCTTAGACCATCCCTCACTAACCTCCTATCGGCCCTCCTAACCAGAAAATAATCTATCTGGCTGCTATTTCCCCCAGACTCATACGTAATTAACCTACTGTCTCTTTTCCTAAAATATGTGTTGCACACAATCATGTCCGTTGCCTCCCCAAACTCGAGTATCCTTTCCCCTTCTGCATTCCTTAGACCATCCCTCACTAACCTCCTATCGGCCCTCCTAACCAGAAAATAATCTATCTGACTGCTATTTCCCCCAGACTCATATGTAATTAACTTACTATCTCTTTTCCTAAAATATGTGTTGCACACAATCATGTCCGTTGCCTACCCAAACTCGAGTATCCTTTCCCCTTCTGCATTCCTTAGACCATACACAGATCCCCCATGCACTCCTTCATAACCTTGTGCTGCTTCACCTACATGACCATTTAAGTCCCCTCCCAAAATCACTATCTCATCATCCCGCATACCACCCACTACACGTATTAAATCATCCCAAAATCTATCTTTCTCTGCTTCATCCAATCCTGCCTGTGGAGCATATGCCAATATAATCGCAGCTATCTCTCTACCGAACAGAATTTTCACTACCAATATCCTATCGCTTACTCTCAAAACATTCACATAACATATTCCACCCACTTCTCCGCAACCATCACACCAACACCTCCATATCCGTCTGTACCCCCTTGCCAAAACAACTTATAGCAACAGTCCTTCCCAACAATCTTTCTGGTTGATCCACCCCTGTACCGGACTTCCTGCAAACACGCCACATCCACCCACCTCCTACTGAATGCCTCGACGACTTCCCCCACTCTTCCCCTCAAACTTCCCACATTCCATGAACCCACCCTCATCCCCATGGGTGATTTACTGTCCTCAGGCTTGCTTTGAGACTTATTTTGTTTTGTCATCTTCAGTATTAATAAAGGGGAACAGACACAGCACAGGTCCCACTCACTGCACAGTCCCAGGTCCAGGCAATGGATCTGGGACCCCTAGCCCACCAGCTTACCAGTGGCTGTGGTAGTGGCCTCGGCGCACCCTGTCAGGACAGCTGCAGGGACACCCTCCAAGCGCGCCTTGGCACTGCAACTATCCCACTATTATACACCCACTGATAGGGCAGCCTCCTGGGGCACTACTCCCAGGTTCGGGCCCCTCTCAATTGGGTGGAAGCGGCAGCCTGGGAACCGCAATGCCCTGTACCCTTTAGCACAGGTCTGAGCCCCATCTCGCCCTGGACGCATGATCTATGCCGGCGGAACCCCCGCCACACCTCCCTCAAGAAGTCCGCCAGTAGATAGCGGGGGCAAAGTTTTCTGGCCGCATGCCCTTGCTGGCGCCAACCCCTGTAACGTAGTGGGATACAGTGTGTGAAATGTAAAGTGTACAGTATGTGGTGTAGTGCATGGTTAGTTAGAGGAAATGTTTGGGAGAGTATGCTGGTCTACTCTCCAGGTTACTGTCACACTGAAAAGGTCAGCAAAGGGGAATGGTTAGATAGAAGGTAAAACAGGAGCTCCAGCTCTCCCTATCACCAGCATTCCCATTCCCCTCAGGAGTACTACCCTGTTCAGCCTGTGCTACGGCCTCCTCCTTCCATCTGCATTTTTGCTTTATCACCTTTGTCTTGTCCTTTGCCATCAGGATGACTCAGAGAGTCAGCCACTCAGGGCCATAAATGCAAATAGGGTTGCCCCTGATCATGCCTTTCTCATGCGCCTCAATCACTTCCATCTTCTTCACAATGGGCATAAGCCTCCTCTTTGCTTTTTCAGTAGAGGATATGCTAGAAAGTTTCTGATAAAATGACATTTTACATAATCCCTATAGTTTTACTTGGCGCACTCATGAAATGCGAGACAAGCAGGTGCAGATGTTGACGCAAAGAAAGAGCTAAACTTGGGTTGACCACATAAACTACAATGAGTCCACAGTCTGTGATCCTGCCTGGGCCTACTGGAAGTAGCCCCTCCAAAAGCCCGATGCATCACCACTTCCCACATGCTCCCCCCAAACTTAGCTCAAGTGTATGCGAAAAACCACCGTCAACGTTGCTAACAATATTCTGAGTCACCCTGTGCATAGGGAGAAATACGGCAGGGCCGTGTCATACACTCCATGTAACGGATAGTACAGGCCATCCTCATTATAATGTTGAGATGTGTTTGGGAAAATCCATCGTTGAGCTGGGGTATCGTTGAATGGGGACGTTATAAAATAGAAAGTATAGGGATGTGTTCGACAGCCTTGGGATCTAATCTCTCCAACCAAGTCCAAAACCCACCCAAATGAGTCCACAAACAAGTTTTTTTTTTTTTGTGAGGAAGGAACCAAAGGCCACGATCCCAGAATAATTGTTCCCTCCAAGAGAAAAACAAAATACAAGAGAGAGCCAAATTCAAAATCCAATCAGTTCGAGATGCCTGGACACACTGCATTTGAATGACTGGAGATCATAGGAAGCAGGAAATACAGACAGAGGGATACAGTTCAAGAGTTGACCTGTTACATAAATGAAGGACTGGGAGTAACGGTTAACTCTTGCATTAGAGAGTTGGACAGAAAAGGGATGAGAGTTTGCTGCCAGACAGGTGCTACGCGCCCATCATACAGGTGGAGGAATGTATGCAGACAGTTCAGAGGCGCAGTGACCATTGAAGTAGCGATAGAAAAGAGATAAAGATGCAACAGTGTGGCGAAGAGACAGAGGTTGAAGGGAGTCAGTAAGATGAGGCATGTTAATGAAACGAAAAGCCTTTGACTCCACCCTATTGAGAAGAGCTATATGTGGGGAACCTCCCCACACATGAGAGTTGTACTCCACACACAGGCGGATAAAACCCGTAGTCAATAATTGTGCAGGGGTAAAGAAGGAACGGAGTCGGCTTAGCACACCCAATCTCTTGGAAGCAGATTTTACAAGAGATGTAATATGATTTTGCCAAGATAAGTCCCGAGATAATGAAACCCCAAGCATGTTCAAGGATGATGCAGGATGAAGCTGAATATTATTAAACATTAGTGGGTACTCCTGTGGAAGATCTTGTCAGGTTGATGGGTGTAAAAACTCAGTATTTGATGCTTTAAAAACAACCAGATTATTTTTACCCTAGTCAGAGATATGAGCCAAGTCAGACACTAGGCGTGCCATAGCCTCATCCCTTGTTTGTTGAAGTAACTGCTGAGATGGGCATTGCGGGAACCAAATGGAAAGGTGAAGGGTGGAGTCATCAGCTTATGAGTGGACAGGGTTAGATGTACAGCTTAGAAGGTCATTGATGAATAAAAGGAAGAGAGTTGGTGATAGGACAGATCCCAGAGGAACATCACTGTTGATAGATCTACGAGAAGAACAATGACCGTCTACAACAGCGGCTATAGAACGACCAGAAAGGAAGCTAGAGGTGAAGGCACAGATAGAAGGATAGAAACCGTAAGAGGGCAGTATGGAAATTAAAGATTTATGCCAGACTCGATCAAAAGCTTTTAAGATGTCAAGTGCAATGGCAAAGTTTTCGCCAAAGTCCTGAAAGGAGGATGACCAGGAGTCTGAAAGGTAGGTGAGAAGATCGCCAGTGGAGCGTCCCTGACGGAACCCATACTGATGATCAGAAAGAAGGTTGTGATAGGAAAGATGCTTTAAAATTTTTCTGTTAAGAATAAAAACTTTTGAGATACAGGATGTTAAAGCAATCAGATGATAGTCAGAAGGTTGGAAATGGTCACCCTTCTTTGGGAATGGCAGAATGAGAGCAAACTTCCAGCAAGAGAGGAAAGGTACACGGTGACAGACAAAGGTGAAAGAGTTTGCCTAGGCAGGGTGTAAACATAGAAGCACAGTTCTTGAGAACAACAAGAGGGGCTCCACCAGGCCCATGTGCTTGTTAGCATCGAGGCCTGTGATGGCAGAAAATACATCAGCTGAAGAAATTTTAATGTCAGCCATGAGGAAGTCAGAGGGGGGAAGTGATGGAGGAACAGCACTGGAATTGTCTAAGGTGGAATTGGAGGAGAAAGTCTGTGCGAAGAGATCTGCTTTATCAGTAGAAAAAACAGCTACAGAACCATCAGAGTAGAAATGAGGAGGGAAGGATGATGAGGTAAAGTTGTTAGAAAGGTTTTTGGCAAGGTGCCAGAAGGAGCAGGAAGAATTCCAATTGAAGAGTTCAGAGCATTTAGTGCGGATGAAATTATTTTTAGCAGAGCAAAGGACAGACTTAGCACCATTACGGGCAGAAACATATAAAAGATGTGATTCAGGGGTGGGTTGGCTCCGGTACCTTTTATAGGTCCTCTCCTTGTTGCAAACAGCATTAGAACAGGCGTGATTAAACCAAGGCTTTCTCGCATTAGTCAAAGGACATAAGAAAGGAATGTACACTTCCATGCCCGAGAGAATAACCTCCGTAATGCGCAAGGCGCACTCAGATGGCTCCTGGCCATGGAAGCAATACTCATTCCAGGGAAAATCAAAGAAGTACTGCCTGAGGGCCTCCCAATCCGCAGCTCCAAAGTGCCACAGACGATGTTTCTTTGGAGGGTCCACAGGCCGTACCGGAGTGATAGGACAGGTTAAGGTGATAAGGTTATAATCGGAGAAGCCCAACGGAGAGAAAAGATTAACAGTGTAAGCAGAAGGATTAGTTGTAAGGAAGAGATCAAGTACGTTGGAGCTCTCTCCAAGGTGGTCAGGGACATGGGTAGGGTGCTGTACAAGCTGCTCTAGGGCATTAAGGATAGAAAAGGTGTAGGATTGTTCACCAGGTGGATCAGTGAAAGGATAGGAAAGCCAAAGGTGGTGGAGAACATTGAAATCTCCTAGCTAAACTGAGCCTGAAAGCAGTTTATAACTCACTTAAACCCAAAAATAAAATCTGAATATCATAAAAAATAAGTTGGAAAAAAAGCAAACTTACTAAACTGAACCTAAAAATGACTGTTCACCCCACGTATGACAAAAAGACATTAATCTAAGTCTAAAAACAGTTTATAAATCAACTTAAACACAAAACTTAAGTATAAAATAAAACAAAAATCAGTTTCAAAAAGCCCACGGAAAAAAAAAAAAAAAAAAAAAAAAAACGGATACCTGCAGACTGGCCATCAATAGGTGGGGAAGGGTGTTAATATTTTATATCGCTAAGGCGACAGATTGTATAGCAGGGTATGACTGTATGTGCTAAAGGTAAAAAAGTGTCAGATGGGCTCTGAGTTGTTCAGAAGGTCCATATGATTTTTCCCCATTTGTCTGGAGGCCTTCAAAGTGTCTGTTAAATCTGATATCTGGTGTGATAAGGTCCATGAAAGCGAGGGTCTACTGTATATCGAACTACTGGATACACTGTCAGCCTCTTCCTCTAATTGGCTCAACTTAGCGAGGGTTCACTGTGCGACTATATTTGATTTGTATGAAGCTCACTAATACATATTACTGTGATGCCATGGTTATGGGTAAAAGACTAACAAGGTTAGAAGAAAACAAAGTCAATGTAGTTAAGGGCCAGAGAGTGTCCCATTAACCCTTTAAACGCGGCCATGTACAGCCGATCCCTCCCGTGTGGCGGGGTTGTAGCGGGGTCTGAGTACCTGTGGGAAAATATTTGCCAAAAATCAGAGATTAACCCTAGAACATTAAAATTTTTATGGCATATAGTACTTACATTCAGCTTTCTCCTGAGACAGGTGTTGAGCCTTCGTGGACTACCAAAGGACTTGTGGAGACTTGCAAAGTTGGGTAACAAAGTCTTCACTTTCACACCTCCAGCAACCCGGTTTCCCCTCTACCACAGCCTCAATCTGTCACAGTACACTTTATACAACAACATACAGGTAGTTTGGAATCCGTATTTGTACAATAAGCACTGAAAATAAGGCTACAATCAATGAAGCGTACGGCCGACATGCAGCGCGGCGGCGGTCTTCCCGTCACTGAACACACATTTCCCTTTTCACAGCTAAATACACGTATACTACATTATTTTCCTTCATAGTACTTCGCAAAGGCTCACTTGGCATTATTACGGCCCTAAAAATCACTGTCACTGCCAGTATTGTGAAGCAGGAATGAGAAAGACCACCGCGGCGCGATTTTATTCTACCTTCCGGCAGGCACTTTATTCTCGCTCCTGTCAGCCACTTGCACTTCATTTCTATCGCTCACTTTCACTCTCGCCGTCAGTTTAGTGCCTTATTCATCAGTGTCACTGTCAGAACATAGAATAGAAAAATATGCTTTCAACTTCTTACACTGGAGTGACTGTCACTCTCAATACTTATATTATTACTATCCCTTTGCGGGATTAGGGCGTCGGGCTATAGATAGATAGATAGATAGATAGATAGACAATTATTTACACTGAAATCACTGTCACTGTCAGAGCTTTTACAACCACATACACTAATTTACACTCATCAGACTGTCACTGTCAGTACGTACAAGAAAACTAAACACTAGTATCACTGTCACTCTCAGTATTATTTACAAGATTCTTACCCTTATTTTCAATATCTAGTCAGGCTGTGGTAGTCAAAGAAACACGGGTAAGCGCAGAGGGGAATTTTGCACTCTTTGCACTGCAAGGAGATGCACCTAAATGTTCTGTCTTGCCTGGTAGTGTGGCTGCACACATGACACCTCCTCAGTGCTTTTCCCCTCTTGGCAGTGCTAGGCAGTGGCTCCAGGTGGTGTCGCTGAAGGTAGTCCTGGCACTGTAGGCGGTCTGGAGGTGTGTGTGAGTGGCGCCTGGGACCTGATGGCAGTACCTGCCCAAAACGCTGAAGCAGCTGGTACACACAAGTCTTAGAAAAACGTCGGAGAGAGTAGTTTGCTGGCTTCCTGTTCTTGATCTTATACAGGATGAAGGCATTCAGCATGCACATATCAAGCAAGTGCAAGAACACCTTCCTGCACCAGCGACAGTTCCTCCTCAGGCAGTCTATCTCTCCGATCATCATATCAGACTTGTCCACCAGCCGCATATTGACGTTGTAGACAATAACAGCATCAGGCTTCATCACAGGATCGCCAGTCCTTCTGTCGACCTTCCCTGTGGCTTGCATTTCCCCCTTGTGAACTGTGGTGAGCACATTCACGATCCTCTTGTCGTGCCACCTGATCGCCAGCATTTTGTCCGATTTTTTCAGGTGCACGTCTCCCCGCTTTAATCCTTCAGCCTCGGGGAAGGCAGGGTAGTGTGCCCTATTGCTCCGGACAGTGCCACAGGATCCGAAGCCGTGTTCTGAAAGGTACTTGGCGAGTTTGGGAGCTGTATAATAATTGTCCATATACAGGACATGATTCCCGCCAAAGTACTTTTCCAAAAGCATTTTCACCACAGAACCAGAGAATCCAAGGGGGTCAGTCTTGTCCAAGTCCACATTGCTGGCGGTGTAGATAACGAAGTCTAGGATGAACCCCGTCTTGCAGTCGCACAGCACGAAAAACTTTATTCCAAAGCGGTGGCGTTTGCTAGGAATATACTGCACGAACCGAAGACGGCCCCTGAACAAAACCAAGGACTCGTCAATCACAACTTTCTTGAAGGGCCGAAGGAACGTCATAAACTTGTCCTTGATCAGGTTCAGGATTCCCCTCACTTTCCATAGTGGGTCAGTTTGGGAAGGCTCATCGTTGTTGGCAAAGTGAAGGTACGTCATGAGTTGCCTGAAACGATCACGACTCATGTACTTGTTGAAGATGGGTGTGGGGCAAAGATCGTCAGCACTCCAGTACTCCTCGAGCTTGTGCTTCCAGTTATGTGGCATGAGAAGCATCAAGCCGATGAATACAAATAGTTCCCGGATCGTAACAGGAACCCATGCTGCCATCTGCGATGTGGATGGCGTTGCAGCTTCACCTTCACCTACACGAACTGCAGCAGATTGCCCTTCGTACCTGTTCGTCTCGGTAAAAATCTGCTCCATGACTTCGTTATCCAGGAAGGCCAACAGGTAGTCCAGACATTCACCATCCTCGGGGACAGGGAAGTCAGCCTGTATCCCACACCCACTGGCATCAAAGGGCAGATCCTCTGGCACAAAATCTGAGCCCTCAGACCACACGAAGGCATCCAGAGTGCCCTGCCTAGGATGGGAGGGGGTGGGGGCAGCGGGGGGTGAGGCAGGCCGTGTGGCAGTGGGTGAGGCAGGCGGTGAGGCAGGCCGTGTGGCAGAGGCTGTGCTAGGTCGTGTCGGTGTGGTGGTGGTGGTGGTGGGGAGATAAGGAGAAGGTTCAAGGTCACTCGCAGTGGCCTGAGTGGTGAGTTGCCTAGTGCGAGTAACCTTACCACTAACTCTAACACTAGGCGACACTTTCCTACTCCTACCAGCACGAACACGGGGCCTACGGAAACCTCTACGCAAACCAGACTGCTTACTTCCCTTCCGAGGTGGTGAAGGAAACTCCAAAGACTCTGGAGAAAGCACAGCTGAAGATGACGATGAGAGAATGGGGCTGGGAGTCCGTGGCGGTATGGCGGCGGCGTGACCTGGTGTAGAGGACAATGGCCGGTCTGAGGAAGACAATGGCTGGGAACCGGGGTCACCACTTCGCTTCCTCTTGGCCCCCTTTCCATACACTAGTCCCCTTTTCACTGGAGCCTTGCCTGTTGAGGTGCTGGGCACAGGAATTGTCACTTCAGGCACCTCAGACTCAGCACTCGATAGAGTGTTTGACTCGGCAAGGCTCAATAACACTCCGACGTCACTACCATAATCCATTGACGCTTTCAACAATTCAATGCCTATAGCCAAGTCACTAAGGCCCTTAGCAGTTCCTAGTAAGGGTTTGGACGGGGTAGAGGTCACAAAGCCCTTTTTCCGAGGGCTGGAAGGCACAGACTCGGAAGAGCTTGAGTGAGACATGGTGTCACCTTCAAAGATTGCGGTAAACTGACGCTAAACAGGGGCAAACCGCGGGAAAAAATGCTAGTGTGACAACTGGGGAAACAAGCGTTTCCAATTAGCATAAAGTGCTTGCTAGAGGAAGGCGCAGATTGACACGTCTGGGCTGTCCGCGCGCTGCCATATCGCATGACGAGGGGGGGCCGGGCAGCGGTGCGTGGGTGGGTAAAAAAAATGATACTTGGCAACAACCGAGGTCAGTGGTACAAAGGTCAAGTGTGCTAAAAGTAGCTAAAGGGTGGCGGTACTGATAGACAATACCAGCTGGAGCCTGCTTGCCCGCGGTTATTCAAAATTTACTAGAATCGCAAACGCAACAATCCGCTGTTATGTCCTTTTCGCCGAGCGTCGCAAACGCGACGATCCGCGTTTAAGGGGTTAAGGAAATGTATGAGGTCTGTCCAAAAAGAAACTGAACTTTTTAAATAGCGCACCAACTAGCTGGCGTGGCATGATCACAATGGGAGTTCTGTATAGCGGCAACTTTGGGCTTTAGTCAAACGCAAGCCACTTCATACCAGGTCACTTAGTCACTGAGGTACACGTGCTTGAGTGAACATGGTGACTGTTGCAAGCTGAACAATGAAGGACCTTGAAGAGCAATGCGTCTGCATGAAATTCTATTTAAAATTGGGAAAACCTTTTACTTTTCAAAAAATGTCATAACAGGGAGTGAAATATGGATGTACAGACATGATGTTGAGGGGGGGGGGGGGATGTAGCCGTTGCAGTGGGTTGGAACATCATTACCATGACCAAAGACAGCACCTCAAGGTCGCTCAAATGTGAAGGTGTTGTTCGTTGTATTATTACTGAATGGGCATCATTCACCATGAGTTTGTTCCACATGGTCATACAGTCAATAAGGAGTTTTACTTGGATATCCCGAATTGTTTGAGGGAGGCAGTGCAAAGGAGGATGGACAAACAAAAGCTGAGTCCTGCACCATGATAATGCACCTTCCAATATATTACCAATATGCTGGGAATCGAACCCGGGACTCTCAGGTGAGAGCCAGGCAGCATACCACTACACCACGACCCGGTAAAAGTTATCTCACATTGTCAGAATCTTGTAACCAATGTCCCTCCGCCCCCAACTGTGGGCCTGAAGAGGATGAGATACCCCCCTGGCACTCGGGCAAGCAGATACTTTTAATCTATCTCAAGCACTTATGCAAGTTCGAATGAAGAGAGAAACCTGTTTTGTACACAGGAAAAATCATCCATTATATTACCAATATGCCGGGAATTGAACCCAGGACTCTCAGGTGAGAGCCAGGCAGCAGACCACTACACCACGACCAGGTAAAAGTTACCTCACATGGTCACAATCTTGAAACCAATGTCCCTCTGCATCTACTTGCCCGAGTGCCAGGGGGTGATCTCATCCTCTTCAGGCCTACAGTTGTGGGCAGAGGGACATTGGTTACCCCCAACTGTGGGCCTGAAGAGGTTAAGATCACCCCCTGGCACTCAGGCAAGTAGATGTGAAGGGACATTGGTTACAAGATTGTGACAATGTGAGATAACTTTTACCTGGTCGTCGTATAGTGGTATGCTGCCTGGTCCTCACCTTGAGAGTCCCGGGTTCGATTCCTGGCATATTGGTAATATATTGGATGATTTTTCCTATGTACAAAACAGGTTTCTCTCTTCATTCTGACTTGCCGTAAGTGCTTGGGATTAATTAAAAGCATCTGCTTGCCTGAGTGCCTTTGGGTTATCTCATACTCTTCATGCCCACAGTTGGGGGTGGAGGGACATTGGTTACAAGACTGTGACACCGTGAGATAACTTTTACCTGGTTGTGGTGCAGTGGTATGCTGCCTGGCTCTCACCTGAGAGTCCAGGCTCGATTCCCAGCATACTGGTAATATATTGGATGATTTTTCCCGTGTACAAAACAGGTTTCTCTCTTCTACAGTGCACCTGTTCATGCACTGCACCTAATCTGTGACTTTATGGTGAAGCATGAGATGACTGTCATCCCCCAGCCACCCTACTCTCTGGATTTGATTCCTGCAGATTTTTTTTTTTTTTCATTTTTGTTCTCAAAATTGAAATCCACCTTGAAAGGCTGCCAATTTCAGACAACAGAAGAGATGGAAGAAAATTTGCCCTAATGCACTAAACATACTATCACTTAAGCATCTGTACCTTGATGACCGAGTGACGTGGCATGATGAAGCTGGTGTTACATTAAAGCTCAAACTTGCCAATATACAGCACTCTCATCATGATCATGCTATGTCAGCTAGTTGGTGCACTGTTTAAAAAGTTTGGCTTTCTTTTGGACAGACCTCGTATTAACTGCCCAAATTCTGAAATCCAGGCTTTTAATACTTAAAATTTTTACAGCAATTGTATGTGCATATGCGCCAACACAAGATCGTGCAAGTAGGGTAAATGAAAAGTACTGGACACATGTGGAAGCGTGTATGGAAAAGTTTGAAAGGAATGAGAGAGTGTTTTTGACTGGAGATATGAATGGAAAGGTAGGGAATGTCAAGGTGGATGGAGTAGTTGGTGAGTGGGGTGTGCCTCCAGAACTGGATGAGAGTGGCAGTGCTCTAGTGGACATTTGTGCAGGGAGGGGGTTGGTGATAGCCAATACCCTCTTCAGACGCAAAATAATTCACAGGTATAAGCGGCGAGTGACGAGAAGGATGGGTGATGACATGAATGAACGGAAGGCAACCATTGATTGTGTGTGTGTGGATGATAGAATAAGAAGGTGTGTAATGCATGCAAGAGCATATAGAGGTTGGAGGAATGGACTTTCTGACCACCACTTGGTGATGATGAAATTCAAGGTTCAAATGAAATGTGGGAATAGAAGAAGGGAAGGACAGGAAGAAGTGCTTCATACAGGGAAGGTAGAAAGGTTGCAAGAGGATGGAAAAATGGCAGAATATGAGAGATAAGTGGGGAAGTGATTGGGTAAATGTGATTTGGAGCAGATGCGGGATGTGGAAGATGTGTGGAAGATGTTCACAGAAGAAATCTGTACAGCATGTGAGGTGGTGTGTGGGGTGAAAAGAAGACGAAAGGGGATGCAAGGAACAGCATTGTGGAATGAAGAGGTAAGACAGAATGTGGCACAAAAGAAGAAAGCATATAGTGAGTGGATGGGAAGCAGAGGCATGGAGGAAGTTGAGAGACGGAAGAGAGAATTACATGTTACTGTAGTTTGTATACACTATGATGTTAAATGCTTTCTTGTTGTTTTCTATTTATGTTCATTGTATTTGTAGCCTAGAGCTGGGTCTTATATTGTTAAATACTTTGTCGGATTCATTGGAGCTCTTGTAAACCCAATGCTTCATAGTTTTGTTTCAGCGTCTCGAGAAATTGTTAACCATAGGTACAGCAGTTAAAATCTGAAGTTCATACTAGGCAGCCAGCTACTTGCTGTGTGTGCTTTGGAGCCTCAGGCAGACGTCTGTTGGGAGGCATTGAGAGAGGTCTGCCTGTGGCTGCTGGTGTTTATGAGGAGCACAGATGTAAGTTAACATTTCCTTGAGCCACAAAGTTAAACTACTGATGAGTGTTTATAACATATTATGGCTGGTCATGTAATCTGAGTACTTGTGTATATTAGTGATGCATTAGCTTATTAGGAATTTTCTTTTTCAGTTGTACAAGGCAGTTACATTATGTGAGATGTCTACAGTAATAAAGATGATGCACCGGTCACAGTCTCTGTTCACCCTAATTGGTGTCAGCCACAAAGTACAAATCTCCTGGCGGATTAACACTATGGTACTGGGTCTGCAGTTCACTTGGATCTGCTTTACCAGAGTGCAGTGTTGGGAACCATGAGTACTTAGGCTTAACTGATGCAGTGTTAAGAATACATGGGGTTACTGTGACCTTTGTGTATAAAATGTCTCACAGTGGTGATATCACCAATGAAAGACATGACCTTGGATGGGACAATGGTGCCAGATTTAGAGAGGATTTTGTGGATAGTGTGTTGCGTGAATGGATTCTGGCACTACAGCGTTCTCATGCTGGTATAGTGCGATCACTCACAAGAAAGGAAAATGAGTTAAGTGATTTGCTGAGTTCTGAAAATGCAGACAGACTTCTTGTGACTGAGAAAGTGGATTCTACTGAACGAACCTTGAGTGATTTCCGAACATGCCATACTCAACTTACCGGATGTCTTGAGAACTTAGACTTGACACGTCATCTCAGTGCAGCACAAGCATATCATGAGAATATTAACCAGCATGTGCAGGGAAAATTGTCTGAGGCGAAACAGTGGATAAAGAAACATCCAAAACACAGATTGGCCTAACCAGACGTTATGGCATGTAAGAATGCGGCTAGCAGTGGTGAGACAGTGCAACCTGAAGATAGTGTTACTGCTACTGGCAGAGGCAGTGCTGTGTCCTCCACTTCCAGTGCTAGGGCGAGAGTGGCAGCCAAGAAGGCTGCACTTCAGGTCAAAGCACGGCTACTGAAAGAGATACAGCAGAAGAACGAAGCACAGCGACTCGAGCTGCAAGCAGGCAATGCAGCTGCCGACGCAGAGGAGAGGGTCTTACTACAGATGGAGGACAAGAGGTCAGGGCGATCAACCATGGGAGCAACGTGTGATGGTACTAAGGGTCACTATGTTCATGAGGTCTGTAATAATAATAATGCCTACTGTATAGTGACGTAGTTGACCCTGATGCAAATGAACATGGTAGAGATAATACTAGACCATTTGAGCTTAATCCTTGCGCTGAGGAATGGCGAGAACATCCACCAAATATAATGCCTTTGAACAAACCAGACCACCAGAATTCATGTAATCAGGTTCAGGATCAGCACCATATTCTTGGCATATTTTAAGACTTCCTAAAACAAAAATTATGGTATTTGATGGTGATTCACTAAAGTACTGGCAGTTCATCAGAACATATGATTCTTGTGCAGGTAACGCACTGGCTGATCCTGCTTCAGAATTAAATAGATTGCTTCAATATTGTTTGGGAAAAGTACTGCAGGTAATCGAGTGTTGTGCCATTTTGGACCCTAATGTAGGTTACTTCAGAGCCCGGGAGTTGTTAATGGAGAGATATGGTAACAAGTATAAGATTTCTGAAACATGGATAAAGAAAATTACGAGTGGTCCAGTGTTAAGGATGGCAGATAAAGAAGCCTTACAAAACTTGGCAGATACTGTCAGAAGCTGTGAGGAGACACTTGATGCAACAGGTATGTTACAGGAAGTGGATACTCGTAGAATTATGGTGAAAGTCTTGGAACAGTTACCCCTGTATATTCAAGGAAGATGGCACAAATCAGCAGATGACCATTTAGAAGTAAGAGGTAGATATCCTACTGTGTCTACGCTAGTAACATTCCTGGACACTGTTGCTAGAGAGGCCACAGATCCTTTCTTTGGATGTTTTGAGGAAAGACACAGAGGGGATAAGAGCAATAAGAAAACTGGGCATCTAAAGAAAGAGAGTGTAAACTTAGATCCAGAAGCTTCAGAAACAAAGGACAAAGAAATTTTGTTTGATGATAAATGTGTTAAGCAATTATGCCGGGTTTGTATGAGTTCTCACCAGCTACGTAATTGTCCTCAGTTTCTGAAGCACTCACCTCAAAAACGAGTAGAAGTAATTAAGGACATGAAAATATGTTTTAACTGTTTAGTATCAAACAAGCACAAAGCCCAAGGATATTGGCTGAAAAGGACATGTGATTTTAATGATTGTAAAGGAAGGCGTTCAAGACTGTTGCACACAGGACTACAGCATAGTAAGGGTACTGATATAGAAGCCAGTGAACAAGTAGCAGTAGGTGCAGCAAAGAGTTGTGCTTGTGGAACTGCAGGAAGGGATGACTGTATTGCATTACCAATCGTACTGGTCAATATTCATGGAGCTGGTAGGAATATGGAGACAAAAACACATGCCTTGCTTGATCCAGGTAGTAGTAAGTCTTTCTGTTCAATGAACCTGATTAACCCCTTAACCGCGGGGCGTCACTTTCGTGACGCTTGGGAGCAAGGGATCATACCGCGGGACGTCGCTTTTGTGATTCTGTGTTATTTTGAATTCACCCGGGCTTCCAAGTGGGGGCTTGTATCATCTATCAGTACTGCCAATGTCCAACACTAGTCAGCACTCCTAATCTCATCTGTACTCCCATCCATTGTTGACAATTTAGCCATTTCTCCCCGTTCTTGACTCCCCTCCCTACCCCCCCTCCATTACCCTATCCTCTCGCCTGCCTGGCCGTGCTACGCTAAGTAAATCTTCTCTGGAATTTTTCACTGATTTCATCCATTGAAATAAGCCCTATGTCCTATTCTTATATCAAATAATATATACAAGAAAGAAATAAGGTAAGTGAGAGTGCCATACACCTGGATTTGGCTAATTATCACCTGACAACACCTCACGTGCACTCGTTCGCTAATTTTCGCTGTTTTTTCCCCCTTGAAATATGCCGTATAATCTATTTTCGTAATAAATATACATGTAAGGAGGGAAGGGAGAAGCCTAAGTGATATTTACATTCACCTGGAACTACCTAATTTATAATGTATTGTCTAGATTTCCTGCCAATCATATCAGTGCTAGACAAAGCTGTTTCAAGATATAACATTGGTAGCTCTGAATATATATCTCCTAAGTAGGCCTCTAATCTATTTTCGTAATAAATATACATGTAAGGAGGGAAGGGAGAAGCCTAAGTGATATTTACATTCACCTGGAACTACCAAATTTATAATGTATTGTCTAGATTTCCTGCCAATCATATCAGTGCTAGACTTAGCTGTTTCAAGAAGTAATATTGGTAACTCTGAATAACCCCTAAAGCAGGCCTCCACGCTGGCCCTCCGTTATCAGTTCACTCTCATCTTCCGAAGCGAGGGCACGTATGTTTCTTCTTGCTGACTTCAAGGCCTTTTTTCACCCCCATGCAAATGGCCCTGTGACCTTTACCCCCTACTAAACCTCGTGTGGAAAGAGGTAAAGGGCTGACAATTGATAAAAGAGTGACTACGATCTTTCTATTGAGTAAAACAGTGCAAGTGGAATTGTAAATAATGTGTAAACAGCAAGTGAAAGTAATGAATGTAAATATACGTGAACAATGGAAAATAGTTTTATAAGTTATTTCAAGTGACAGTGCACAACACAGTGTAAATAGAATAGAAATGTAAATAACGTAAATAAAATAGAGAACGTAAATAGAAATGTAAATGAGTAGTATTATAAGAATACGAGTATATACCCTAGAAGTAATGAAAGTGAAAGTTTCACTCTAGCATGTCTGAATGCTATGAGTTATGAGAGTGAAGATGAAAGTGACATTCACTCTCAATGCCAGTATACAGGACGAGAAAGTGAATGCTATGTATTTTACTGAAAGAAATTGAATCCCTACAGTGACAATAAACTAATACTACTGAAGGAAACTTATGGATAAAGACTGTAGATATATATAAGTGTTATATTGTAATAGAAATATAAAGTGTGAGGGGTTTTATGAATAATAAATGACAGAGTACCAAGAGCGAACTAGTGACAGTGCGACGATCAGACGCGCTCGTAATTTCCATTGCTTTCACAGTGTTTTTTTTTTTTTTTTAGTATGGATCCCAAACTACTTGAAAATTGTAGAATAGTGTTTATAGTGTTTGTATCTGGCTGTGGTAATCATATTACGGGTTGTCGGGAAGTGTAAAGTGGAGACTTCATTACCCTACTTCAGAGGTCTCCACAAGTCCTACGGTAACCGACGAAGGCTCAACAATCATTCCAGGAGAAAGCTGAAGGTATGTGCCATAAGCATATGTAATTTTATTATTCTAGGACTAATAACTGATTTTTGGCAAAATATTTTTTGAGAGTCTGTTGGAGCCCAAATAACCCCGCGGCACACGCAAGTCAATGGTAAACAAGCCCGCGGTGTAGGGGTTAAACAGCTTGGTTAGGAGGGTAATCAAGACTTCATTGTTGATGACTACCCTGAGTGACAGCAAAACCACTGAAGTGTTGGAAGTGTCTTTGGAGGTGTCTGGTGTTTCTGGTCGAGTAAGCAAAAGGCTGTGCAAATCCCAAAGGAATATGCAGTGTTGAATCTCCCTAAAATGATTGTCAGTATTCCAGCTGCTTCTTATATTTCTAACTGGAGTCATCTAAAGGACCTTGATCTTCCTCAGGTGGCTAGTGGAGTTTCCCTAATTATTGGTCAGGACCATCTGCATGTGTTAACTCCTCTTGAGGTGAGGAAGGGTCTTCACAGTGAGCCATATGCTGGATGCACAGTACTGGGATGGACGATAAATGGACCTCTCAGGAAGAGTAGTAAGAGTAGTGCAGTGTGTAATTTTATTAATTCGTTGACAAGAACAGAACCAAGTCTAAAGGAACAGGTCAAGAAATTCTGGAAGCTTGATGTCTGTCTGCACCTAGCAAGTTTAGACACACAACTCTCAGTTCTAGATTGGAAGGTGGTGGACGTCTAGATGAACTCTGCTCGTCTTGTTGATGGGCACTATCAGACATACCTTTTAAGTTTAAGCCTCCAGAACTCCCTGATAATTTTTCTGTTGCTCTTAAAACATTAGAGTTTCTTGGTAGACAGCTATCCAGAGACGGCCAAGTGCATCAACTTTATCCAAAGGAAATAGACAGGTTATTGGAGCAAAGGTATGCTAAGCATGTGCCAGACGAGCAGGTGGATACTCATAGAGGCAGGATATGGTATATTCCTCATCACGGTGTAGTACATCCTAGGAAGCCCGACAAATTTAGAACTGTGTCCGACTGTGCAGCTGAGTATTGCAGCTGAGTATGAGGACACCTCTCTAAATAAAAAGGTACTGCAAGGACCCAACTTAACAAACACACTTCTTGGAGTGCTGCAGAGTTAGAGAAAACAGTACAGCAGATAGTGATGACAGAAATGTCTCACCAAGTGAAGATGTCACCTCAGCATCGTGATGCTTTGAGGTTTCTCTGGTGGCCAGAAGGTGACTTGTGTAAGAAGCCGGTAATGTCTAGGATGACTGTTCATTTATTTGGAGGGATCTGGAGTCCAAGTTGTGCTAATTTTGCACTGCAACTCACTGCTCAGAATAATGCTGGCGAATATTCTCCTGAAGTAAGTAAAACTGTCATGCAAAATTTTTAACTTGACAACTGCCTAAAATATGTAAAAGATGAAAGTACTGCTAGTGAGCTTGTGAAAGATTTGACAGATCTTCTATCCATGGAAGGATTTCATATAGCTAAGTGGTTAAGTAACAGTAAAAAGGTGCTCGACTCTATTACATTATCCGAAAGAAGCAAAGAGGTGACTGATCTTGATTTGGAAAGTAATGTCCTTCCTACAGACCGAGTTTTAGGGCTACAGTGAAACATGGAAGGTGACTACCTGAGTATAAGTGTAACATCAAAGCATAAGGAATGTACAAAATGAGGAATCTTAAGTGTAATAAGTTCGGTGTTCTGTTGCTCCGTTTGTGCTCCAGGCTAAGATGATTTCTCATGAGGAATGTAGACTGGGTAAAGGTTGGGATGATCAGGTGGAGGACATAAACAAGCAGAAAAAGAAGGTGTGGTTAGCAGATCTGGATAAACTTAAGGAAATTAAGCATGACAGGTGTCTTATGCCTAATGGTTTTGGCGCAGTAACTTCTTATCAGATTCATTACTACTGTGACTGATCCCAAGATTCTTATGGAACTGTTTTATATTTAAAGATGATTAATGCTGAAGGTGAGAATCACTGTTCACTTCTTATGGCCTAATCTAGGCTTTCACCATTAAAAACCATGACGATTCCGAGACTAGAGTTGTTCGGCAGTCTTGGCAGTGAAAGTAAACAGTCTATTGGAGAAAGAGCTGACGACAGAGTTACAGGAGCCAACATATTGGACTGACAGCATGATTGTGCTAGAGTACATTAAAAATGAGAGTAAAAGGTTCCACACATTTGTTGCCAACAGTATTGCTGTTATTCACAATGGTTCTATCTCTAGACATTGGCATTATGAGAACACGAAAGTTAACCCTACAGACGACGTATCTAAAGGCCTGTGTGGAACAGGGTGTCCAACAGGAGGTGGTCAAAGGGACTGGATTTTTTGAGGTGTGATGAGTCAGAGTACCCTGAGACTCCAGTCGGCCACACTGACCTGTTACAGGATGATAAGGAAGTAAACGTATCGGTGAGAGTGTACAGTTGCAATGGAAACCTCAGGTAGTGATAACTGCCTTGATTACTTGAGAAACAGGTATTCTAGCAGGTTCAGACAGAGAACAGCAGGGGCTTTGTTGCAGCTGTTTTGCAAATGGTTTATAGCCACTAAGGTGCACAAGGAAACCATAATTTTAAAAGTCAAATCTGATTTAAATGTAGACCCAATGAAGTTTCCTGAAGCTGCTATACTGAGATACGTGCAGGAAAGAATCTTTAACCCACCCCGTCTCGACCGATTTTCCACTACTGACTCCCCCCAATCCCGACCGATTTTGGAAAAATTTTATTTTGGCTCAAACCTCCGCTTTTGGTGAGAAACATCGAAAATTCATAGAGAAATCGCTCACCTGAGGTTTAAAATACTCGATACAGGTAGGAGTACCCCTTACCTTACTGGGTTTTCTATCAGGCTGGCTCCAAAGTTAACGAGTTCTATGGGAGGGTAACTATTCCACACCACTCATAAATGGTATTTATTTACAGTAATCTTCCCACTTTCCGGACGTTTTGGTCCTGAGGCCTATATACCCCCCCCCCAAAAAAAAAGACTCCCCCCCATAATTTGAAATTGCCACGCGGCGCCAAAGCTGTTACACCATTGCCCCTTCATCCCTTCCTTCCTCCTCCCTCCCCTCTCCCCTGTCAGAGTTGCCATTTGGTATTTTTCATTACTAAATGTGGGCCAATTTGTTAATGAAAAATTCGTTTGGTAATGAATCAGAATAATGCATTACCAAATGAATTTTTCACATGTATGAGGATACACAGGATGGAGATGGTGGATTGTCTGCTATCTCTGATAAATCTGCAAGCCTACATAGCGTGAAAATAATCAACATGCTGTTAATTATAAGGAGAAATTGTGGCGGATGGAAGGGTGCAAGGAATAAATGTGTTGGGAGAGTTGAATGATTCTTTGATCACGAAGGAGGCAGTGGAGAAGGCAGTAAAGGAGATGAAAACAGGGAAAGCTGCAGGTATGGATGGGTGTGCTGTGGAATGCCTGAAGGGTGGTGGAGTGACTATTGTTGACTGGTTAGTAAGATTGTTGAATGTGTGCTTTGTGAAAGGTATGGTGCCAATTGACTGGGCAAGTGCTTGTGTGGTCCCATTGTATAAAGGCAAGGGTGATAAGTATGAATGTACTAGCTTTAGGGGTATAAGTCTGTTGAGTGTTGTAGGTAAGGTTTATGGTAGAGTGTTAATTATGAGAGTTAGAGAGGATACAGAGGGAGTGATTGGTGATGAGCAGTGTGGCTTTAGGAGAGGGAGGGGATGCGTGGATCAGGTGTTTGCTGTGAGACAAGTGTGTGAAAAGTATTTAGCGCAAGGCAAGGATGTGTTTTGGGCATTAATGGATTTAGAGAAAGCGTATGATAGAATTGATAGGGAGGCTTTGTGGACTGTTTTAAGATTGTATGGCCTTGATGGTAGGTTACTAAAAGGGGTGAAAAGTTTTTATGTAAATAATAGTGCGTGTGTAAGAGTGGGAAATGTTGTGAGTGATTGGTTTCCCGTGAGAGTGGGGCTGTGACAGGGATGTGTGATGTCGCCTTGGTTGTTTAATGTTTATATGGATGGTGTTGTAAGGAAGGTGAATGCAAGAGTTTTAGGTGGAGGTCTGAGTCTGGTGGATGTTGATGATGGAGACTGGAATCTGAAGCAGCTGCTGTTTGCAGATGATACTGCACTGGTGGCTGATTCAGAGGAGAGATTGAGACAGTTGGTAGAGGAGTTTGGAAGGGTGTGTGAAAGGAGGAAATTGAAAGTAAATGAGAATAAGAGTAAAGTGATGAAGTGTACGAGGTTGGTAGTTGGTAGGGGGATGAATATAGTTTTGAATGGAGAGTTGCTTGAGGAGGTAGAGTGTTTTAAATATCTAGGGTCACATGTTGCTGAGGATGGAAGAATAGATGCGGAAGTGAAGTTCAGAATAAATGAAGAAGGAAAGGTGCTGGGAGGAATGAAAAAAGTGTTTATATGTCGTTCACTCAGAATGGATGTAAAGAGAAAGCTGTATGAGGGTGTTGTAGTACTGACTGCGTTATATGGGGCTGAAACATGGAATATGGGTGTAGCAGAAAGGAAAAGTTTGAATGTAATGGAGATGAGGTGTCTGAGGAGTATGTGTGGAGTGACGCGTATGGATCGAGTGCGAAATGACGAAGTGCGAAGGAGAACTGGAGTTGTTCGGGAGATGGCTGGTAGAGTTGAGCAGAGGGTGTTGCGATGGTTTGGGCATATGTAGAGAATGGATAATGAGCGATTGGTGAAAAAGATAACTAGATCTGATGTGAGAGGTGTAAGGCTGAGAGGAAGACCACGAATAGGATGGATGGACAGTGTGAAGAGAGCGCTGGATGCGAGAGGGATGTCTGTTGAGCAAGGAAGAGTGGCTGTGCGTGACAGAAATAAATGGAGAGAAATTGTGAATGAATAAGTGATGACGCAGCCCTGAGGGGATATTCTCCCGCATTTGGTCTGATCAGCTAGTCAGGTCAGGTGCGGGTAAGGGGATGGGTCTGTTATGATGTGGCAGGGGTAAACCAGCTCTGCTGTCGGGCCCTGCTGCGGATGTCACTGACTGCATTGCGCAGTTGACCCTTGTGCGGTGTGGTGCGGTGAGGATCTGTCCTTTCTCCCCTTTGGGGCTAAGATGCGAATGAATGTGTTTGAATGGATGAGTAAATGAGGAGTGTGTTGTCCTGTTTCGGCTACCTCCCTTTCCTTGGGGGAAGCAGCCTAGGTATATAGATACATAGAATATATAATTAGTGAAGAATAAATGTTAGCTTTACGAATTTGGTAATAAAAAGTTAAATTTGGTAATGAAAATTGAGGGGTTTGGTAATGTGGCTGTTGCGATCTGGCAAATGTGTTTCCCCGTCACCACAACAGTTATTACCTAACTTCGATGGCGGATGTTTATCGTTGTGGATGCCACAAGTGCTCATTTTTTTGTGTGAATAAATAGCGAAAAAACTGCAATACCTCACCACTAGAACACACGGGAATTTACAGTGTTGTGCAGCGTTAAGAAATTAGAATTTAGAGCGCAAAGGCTTAACCGTGGAGTGCACACTGGCGGTTGAAACTTGTCGGTTGATACTGGCATGGTGTAATTAACAATGTGCAGTGTTAAACAATTATAACTCACAGTGCAAAGAATTACTGTAAGTGCAGCACAACACTGGATTACTGTACGTGCTTCAAGAGCATTTTCACCACTGCCAAAGCCTTAAGAAGGTGGCCATAGATGTGGTATAAGTACCCTGGCTGTGATACAGTCACTTCTAATTCCTCATTCTTTGGTTCCTTTTCATTTATTTCATGCTTTATGTCCATTATTGGTGTGAATAGGGTCTTAAATAGGTTAAATAGGTGCTATGCATGTCCGGTAGGGAGTTATTTAGGTGGCTTTCAAAGTTAGGCTGGATTACGGGCCCTGAAATACCAGTCTAGTAGGCAGGTGACCACTATCCCGACGGGACCACTTTCCGGACATGCCTTTGGCTCTATTACAATGGATAGTGGGAAGATTACTGTCTGTATTTGGTACGAATTTATATGTAGTACAAGAGTACGCTCAATCCTCGTAAATCGCAGCAATTTGGGTCTGGACCACTGCCGTGATTTACGAATTCCGTGATTTATGAATAATAACTCATATGTGAAAAATTAATTTGGGTCTGGACTTTGGCCAACCCGCCTCCACAGCACCCTATCTACACCTATCTAGGCACCATCAAACACAACCATACAAATTTAGGAATATTCAGTGCATGTATTCAATAGAAATAAGCCATGTTAAGGGATCTCACCTTAATCCTATGACGAAATTGCTTAAGTGAATGAAGTGGAGTGGTGCTGGGAAGAACTTAGAATCTCTCAGCACTTGTTCTTCCCAAACTCTTTCGCCAGCTTTGAAAACTTCTCTCCCCTTTCAACACGACGAATGAGCTCCAAACGTTGACTGTACAACAACTGTGGCAGCTTCTTGACGCCATACGACTTAAAGCACTTCATTGGGGGGTCGGGAGGGGCCATGGGAGGTAGGAGGCAGGGGGAAGTTGCATAAAAAAGGCAGGTAACTCTTGTACTCCACGGCGATGGTCCGTAGTGTGCGGACTGGCGGGACAAGAACAACAACATGGCGGCATTAGTATGCACATATGCCACCAGGGACGCGTGGTGATTGGTCGTTGGGTCGCGATTTTCAGTTTGAGTGCTGCGATTTACGGTTCTCCTTGGAAAAGGCCCACTTGGGTGCCTAGATCCGCAATTTTCGTGACTTAACAGTGATTTAAGGTTGCTGGCAGTCTGACAGCCACCTAGCCGTGATTTATGAATCCATGAATAATGAACATGCGATTTATGAGGATTGAGTGTATATTGGTTTTCAGACAATAATATAGGCAATATAAGCGTTGTTCACTCACCAAAAACATCAACATATGGCACCTTCTTTTACGACGTTACCGCCTCATCACTTCTGCTTGCTTCTTCCTCTGGCTTCTTTCTTCCTTTGTCCTCCACCTCAGGAATCACTTTCACCTTGAATTTCGTCATTGGAGAGACCATGGTGCAATATGTCTTTACTAGCCAGGTCACTGCTAACAAGTGAGATGCCGAGAAAATGGCGTGCGGGGGAGTGAGGGGAGGTCAGGTGGGGCCAGGCATCATCCCCGCCTGGCGTTGGGTAGAGGAAGGTCTCCCACATATGCCTACCAAAAACCACCCATGAATCTTGAAAAATGTGAAAATGACAGACCTCGCAATTGCTTAACGTATGGATACGTTGTCGGGTGTCACTGTGACAAAACGTGGTGACGTATCCATACGTCGTTGGGACGCGGTGGGTTAAACGGGAAATCGAAGAGCTCGAGAAGACTGGTAAAGTTTCAAATCATAGTAAATTATACTGTCTTAATCCTGTTGTAAGTGATGGTTTGATCACAGTGGGAGGTAGGCTGGAAGCTGCACCCACTTCTTACACAACTAAGCATCCAATAACAGCACCTTGTGAGAGTCATGTTGCTGAACTGATTGTTAAAGAAACTCACGAATTTGAAGCAAAGCATTTTGGGAGAGAATATGTATTGGCTTTGCTTAGGAAAACGTATCAGATTCCTAAGGCACATCTTCTCATCGACAGGGTTATCAGATGTATAACTTGTAAGAAAGTAACAGGTGCCACCGCTACATAGCAGATGGCAAATCTTCCAGCTGACAGGTTAACACCTGGGTGTCCTGCTTTCACGAGGGCAGGGGGTTGATTGTTTTGGACCCCTTCTTGTGAAAAGGGGCCAGGGTCAAGAAGAAAGATACAGTTGCCTGTTCACATGTTTGGCAATTCGTGCCATTCATACTGAGAAGCTGTATTCACTGGACACTGACTCTTTTATTAGTGCTCTCTCTCGTTTTTCAGCTAGAAGAGGTCTTCCTGAGAAAATCGGGTCAGATAATGGGACTAGCTTCGTGATGGGAGAGAACGAACTCAGGGAAGCGGTTCAGGAGCAGAATGAGAGTCACAAGGCCAGGTAGTGTCTGTTAAAATGCCACATCACCTGGGAATTCAACCATCCCACTGCTTCACACATGGAGGGTGTTTAGGAGCACCAGATAAAATTGGTACGAAAGGTACCAAGCAGCGTCATGAAGAATGAAGTGTTGGATGACGAGCGATTGGACACTGTTTTTTGTGAGGCAGAGTCGGCTGTCAATGGACAACCCTTGTCTCCCGTGTCAGGGGATGCTAAGGATCTACAAGTGATCACACCCAACAGTCTCCTGATTCTGCGTTCAACCACTCAAACTTTTCCTGGAAAGTTTTGTAAATCAGACGTGTATGGTAGATGGTGGAGACACACTCAACACTTGGCTAATCAGTTCTGATGTAGTTGGTTGAGAGAGTATACTCCTATGCTGCAAGCAAATTGGAAATGGGTTGACAGAGCTATACTATTTCACTGAAGGGGACGTGGTGTCAGTATGTGATGACAGTACTCCATGAAGTATGTGGCCTTTAGGTTGAATCACAAAGGTTTTCAAAGGCCAAGATGGTCTTGTTCAATCAGTTAAAGTAAAGACAAGGGAAAATCTTTTAGCAAGACCAATTGGTAAACTATGCCTCTTGGAAGGGGCTGATGAGAAATAGGTGACACTGTTTGCGGGAGTTCTGTTCTTCTTCGATATCAACCATCAGAAACAGAATTTGTGCACATAATTCTACAAATAACTGCAGGTGTGTAGAAAGTTTTTTGAGTAGCATGTAAACAGATGTGTTCATGCTGTCAAATTAGTCATACTATTAAGAGGTAAATGCGCCTTTGTAAATTCACATTTAAGGGCCTGGCATGTTACTGCAGCTTGTATGCTCTTTTTTTTTTTCCATTTTTTTTATAAATAACAGAACAGAGGAAGGAAAAACAAATGAATAAAAAAAACTATTATCCATACACCAGATTACTGGTGTCCTCTGTTCATAAAATATCTGTAACAGTCAAGACTTCAACAGCCGCAGGTTGAAGTTTGGAGAGAAACAAAACTGGGGAAGTGAGTTACAGAGAGCTGCAGTTCGGGGAATGAAAGAATTCTGATAGGCAGTAGTTCTGCAATATGGCTGAGTGACATTACAGTCACTCCCAGGGGGTATTTTTTTTTTTTTTTTTTCAAAAATACTTCCCCAGTATCCCTGCTTGTCATATGAGGCAACTAAAAGGGTTGGTGGAGGGTTAGTGCCCCTCCCCAGAAAACAGCCAACTAAAAAGACGAATAAGAAGCCTCGGACAATGACTGACCAAAAGATGACGACCAAGGACCAGACAAAGGATATGGTACGGATCGCGACGTGGAATGTAAGGGATGCGAACGATGAGGTGAAAGAGAGAGAGATTGTCCAGGTGCTTCAGGATGCGAAAGTGGATATATGTGGAGTAACTGAAACTAAATAGGGAGGAGAGAGTGTGAGAGAATGGGAGTATGGATGGGGTATATGTGCAAGAGTAGGTGAGAATGAGAGGGCAAAAGGAGGAGTGAGTATTGTTGTGAGTAAAAGATGGAAGAAGAACATAAGAGAATATGGATCAGTTGGGTCAAGGATTGTGTGGGTAAAGTTGAAAGTTGGAATACAAATGTGGGCGATTGTGTGAGTGTATGCGCCAATGCAAGATTGTGCAAGCTATGTGAGAGAAGAGTTCTGGACAAATGTCGAAGTGTGCATGGAAAAGTTTGGAAGGAATGAGAGAGTGTTTTTGATTGGTGTATGAATGGTAAAGCAGGGAATGTGAAGGTGGATGGAATAGTTGGTGAGTGGGGTGTGCCTGCTGAGATAAATGAGAATGGCAGTGCGTTAGTGGACATTTGTGCTGGGAGGAGGTTGGTGATAGCCAATACCCTCTTCAGGCACAAAATGATCCACAGGTATACATGGCAAGTGATGAGAAGGGTGGGTGGCGAACTGAATGAAAGGAAGGCAATGACTGATTACGTGTGTGTGGATGAAAGGATGGGAAGATGTGTAATGGATGCAAGAACTTATAGAGGTTGCGGGAGTGGACTTTCTGACCACCACTTAGTGGTGGCCAGAATCAAAATCCAAGTCAGATGGAGAAACAGAAGAAGGGAAGGACGGGAAGAAGGAATAGTCCCAAGGAGAGTGGAAAGGTCAAATGGGGATGAGAAAAAGACAGATTATAAGAGACAAGTAGAGGAATGATTGGGTAAATATGAATTGGAGCAGACGGGGGACGTGGAAGGTGTGTGCAAAATATTCACAGAAGAAATATGTGCAGCATGTGATGTAGTGTGTGGGGTGAAGAGAAGACGGAAGGGCGTGCAAGGAATAGCATGGTGAAATGAAGAGGTGAGACAGGCTGTGGCACAAAAGAAGAAAGCATACAATGAATGGATGAGAAATAGGGGCGTGGAAGAAGTTGAGAGGGGGAAGAGAGAGTTATATGTAGAAAGGAAGAGAGAGGTGGAAAGATTAGTTAGAGAGAGAAGAAAAGAGTGGATGAGAAATTTGGAAGGAATTTGAGTGTAAAGTGGGGAAACTATAAGAAAATTTTCTTGAAAGAGGTGAAGAGAGTTAAGACAGGGTGGCAGTGATGTTAATAGGGGTGTGAAAGATAAAAATGGTAGATTACTAGTGGAGAAGGGAGAAAAAGTGAGCAGATGGAGAGCACATTTTAAGGAACTGTTCAACATAGAGAATGAAAGTAATGCGAGTACAAGTGGCTGGGGAATGGCTGAGAGAAGGAGGGAGGTGAGAAGGCAAGAAGAAATCAGTAGGATAGAAGTTGTGGAAGCAATGAAGAAAGTCAAATTGGGGAAAGCCCCAGAAATTGATGGAGTGTGTGGTGAAATGCTGAACCATGGGGGATAGTAGTAGAATGGATATGGAAGATGTGCAGATTGGCCTGGGAGGAAGGTAGAGTCCCGGAGGATTGGAAGTCAGAAATATTATTCCCTTGTACAAAGGAAAAGGGGAAAAAGAAGTGTGTGGTAATCATAGGGGCATCAGTCTTCTTAGTGTAATAGGAAAAGTGTATGGTAGGATACTTATTGAAAGAGTTAGGGAAATAACAGAGGAATTAGTTGGAGAAGAACAGGGAGGCTTTAGGAAGGGAAGAGGTTGTGTAGATCAGATATTCATTCTTAGATCTTTAGTGGAAAAGTTTCTAGAGAAGGGAAAGAAGTTGTATGCGGCCTTCATGGATTTGGAGAAAGCATATGACAGGGTGGATAGACAAGGATTGTGGAAAGTATTAAGAATATATGGAGTGGATGGAAAGTTGTTGAATGCTGTGAAGAGTATGTATGGTTGTGCTGAGGCTGCAATGAGTATGGATGGTGAACTGAGTGAATTTTTCTCTTTGAAGGTTGGGTTGAAACAGGGATGTGTCATGTCTCCATGGTTGTTCAATCTGTACATGGATGGGGTGATAAAAGAGATACAAGGTAGGGCAGTGGATGTTGGAATGGCCCAACTGAGAGAGGGTAGTGATTGGAAACTCCCTGTATTGTTGCTTGTAGATGATACTGTGATGTTGTGAAGACGCAGGGGAGCTGCAAGGCTTGGTGGATGAGTTTGGGAGAGTGTGTAAGAAACAAAATTTAAAGGTGAATTTAGAGAAGGGTAAGAGTAAGTGATGGTCTTTAAGAGAGGTGAAGTCAGTGAATGTACAGTGAGGTTGGATGGTGAGGAAATGGAAAATGTGAGTACGTTTAAGTACTTGGGGAGTGTGATGAGTAAGGATGGAAGTTTGGAGGGTGAAGTGCTTGAAAGGATGCAAACAAGGAAGAAAGGTTGCTGGTTCCTTGAAAGCAGTGATAAGAAACAGGGAAGTGAGCATGGAAGTGAAGCTTGGATATTGTTGGAAGAATCAAGTCAAGAGTGAGAGCAGTTGAAATGAGTTATTTAACCCGAGCCGTCCCATCGACATATGGGTACATCGCAACGTTTTGTCACATCTAGTCCCAGCTACGTACTGGTACACTGCGCAATTGCAAGGTTCATAATTTGTACAATTTTCAATTTTCGCGCGTGATTTTTGGTAGGTATTCACGGGACACCTTCCTTTATTCCTCTACAAGATGTCAGGCAGGGATAATGCCTTATACCACATAACCTCCCCCCCCCCTGCATGCCATTGTCATGGCAATTCACCTGTTACCAGTGACCTGGCCAATAAAGACATTCGGGGCCAGAGTGATTCCCCAATCGATGACAATGTAGAGGACAAAGTTTATGTAGCATTAGGGGAAGAAACAGTCAGAAATGATGATCAGGTAATGTCGCCAAAAAAGGTCAGGTATGTTGATGTGTTAGTGAGTGAAACAATGCTTATATTGCATATATTACTGTTTGAAAACCACTATACTCTCATACTATATATAAATTCGTACCAAATAAATAAATAAATACCGTTTGAGTGGTTTGGAATAGTTACCCTCCCATAGAGCTTGTTTTCTTTGCAGCCAGCCTGACAGAAAACCCAGTAAGGTATGGGGGACCTCCTACCTGTATCGAGTATTTTAAACCTCAGGTGAGCAATTTCTCTATGAATTTTCGATGTTTCTCACCAAAAGCGGAGGTTTGAGCCAAAAAAATTTTTTTTCCAAAATTGGTCTGGATTGGGGAGAGTCAGTCATGGAAAATCGTTCGGGATGTGATGGGTTAAGAGGAGCCTGTGGAGTCACATGGAGAGACAGGCTGACAAATGAGGATATAAAGAAGCATTGTGGTGTGGATGTGGATGTGATAGGAAGAGTTAGGAGGAACACATTGAGGTGGTTTGGCCATATGGAGAGGATGGAGGGTGAGAGACTGATGAGGAGAGTGCATGTGAGTGAGGTGGAGGAGGGGAGAGGGAGGGGGAGGCCAAGGATGAGATGGAGGGATGGAGTGGAGAGGTATATGAGAGAGGGAGGTGTGAGTTGGGAGCAGGGGAGTGAAATGGCAGGGGACAGGGCGATGTGGAGGCAATTTGTTTGTGGCCACCCCGTACAGGATTAAGTTGTCTGGCAATAAATAGATAGACAGACATTCCAGTCATGAGTGCTACCAGATGCCCGTGTAGCACGAGGGAAGGCACAGAGAGGTGGTACAATGGATGCAACTTCGTCTGAGCATTTGCTATAAAAATATCTGTAAAATGATGCAAGGGAGGAAACATCCCTTCCTACTTGTAGGGGAGGTAGTTTATTAGTAAGAGCAGGGTTATTGATAATTCTAACAGCTTTGTTCTTAATTTTTTCTAGTTGTTTTAATGCAACCCCTCCACACCCATTCCACAAGGGTGAGCAGTGATGTTAAATGCATTCTTGATGTTTTTCTATTTATGTTCATTGTATTTGTAGCCTAGAGCTGGGTCTTATATCGTTAAATATTTTGACGGATTTGTTGGAGCTCTTGTAAACCCAATGCTTCACAGTTTTGTTTCAGCGTCTCGAGAAATTGTTAACTATAGGTACAGCAGTTAAAATCTGAAGTTCATACTAGGCAGCCAGCTACTTGCTGTGTGTGCTTTGGAGCCTCAGGCAGACGTCTGTTGGGAGGCACTGAGAGAGCTCTGGCTGTGGCTGCTGGTGTTTATGAGGAGCGCAGATGTAAGTTAACATTTCCTTGAGCCAAAGTTAAACTATTGATGAGTGTTTACAACATATTATGGCTGTTCATTTAACTTCATATAATCTGAGAGTTTGTGTACATTAGAGTGAAGCATTAGGTTATTAGGAAATTTCTTTTTCAGTTGTACAGTGCACGTACATTACGCGAGATGTCTACAGGAATGAAAACGATGTATCTGTCACGGTCTCTGTTCACCTTAATTGCTGGCAGCCACACATGTCAAGAGGATGAGAGAGGTAAAAAGATTAATAGGAGAAAGTATAAGGAAAGTGGATGAGGAATTTGGAAGGACTTTGAGCATAAAGTGGAGGCAATGTAAGAAAATGTTCTGGGAAGAGGTAAAGAGAGTTAGACAGGGTGATAAAAAAGTTAGTTGGGAGTGAAAGATAAAAATGGTGGATTGCAAGTGGAGAAAAGAGAAAAAAGTGAGCAGATGGAGAGAAAGGAATTGTTAACACAACAAATGAAAGTAATGTGAGTATAAGTGGCTGGGGAATGGGTGGGAGAAGGAGGGATGTGAGATGAGAGAAAGAAATCAGTAGATAGAAAGTTGTGAAAGCAATGAAGAAAGTCAATATGGGGAAAACCCCAGGAACTGGAGTGTGTGGCGAAATGCTGAAGCATGGGGGACAGACAATAGTAGAATGGATGTGGAAGATGTGCAGATAGGCCTGGGAGGAAGGTTGAGTCCCAGAGGATTGGAAGTCAGGTATAATTATTCCCCTGCACAAAGGAAAAGGGGAAAAAGAAGTGTGTGGTAATCATAGGGACATTTACCTCCTTAGAGCAACAGGAAAAGTATACAGTAGGATGCTTATTGACAGAGTTAGGGAAATAACAGAGGAATTAGTTGAAGAAGAACAGGGACGTTTTAGGAAGGGAAGAGGTCGTGTAGATCAGATATACATTCTTAGGTCTTTAGTGGAAAAGTTTCTAGAGAAGGGAAAGAAGTTCTATGCAGCCATCATAGATTTGGAGAATGCATATGACAGGGTGGATAGACAAGGAATGTGGAAAGTATTAAGAATATATGGTGTAAATGGGAAGTTGTTGAATCCTGTGAAGAGTATGTATGAGGGTGCTAAGGTTGCAGTGCGTGTGGATAGTGAACTGAGTGAGTTTTTCTATCTGACGGTTGGGTTGAAACAGAGATGTGTCATGTCTCCATGGTTGTTCAATCTGTATATGGATGGGGTGATAAAAGAGATACAAGGTAGGGCAGTGGATGTTGGAGTGGCCCTAGTGAGAGAGGGTAGTGTTTGGAAACTCCCTGTACTGTTGTTTGCAGATGATACTGTGTTGTTAAATGAAGACGAAGGGGAGCTGCAAGGCCTGGTGAATGAGTTCGGGAGAGTATGAGAAACAGAATCAAAGGTGAATGCAGGGATGAGTAAAGGTATCGTCTTCATGAGAAATGAAGTTCCTGAATGTACAGTGAGGTTGGATAAGGAGGAAATGGATAATGTGAGTGCGTTTAACCCTTAAAGTGCTAACAGGATCAATCGATCCTTTTTCAGGATTACGCAAGATATCGAATGTGATCGATAGAGAGGCTTTTCGGAAAAACTGTGGACACTAGGCTTCGGCCCGATTGTGACGTATATCGATGCAAACCAACGAGAACTAAGTCCTGAGTAGGGAGGAGGGAGGATCTGGGCCCATACCCATGGTGGGGGGGGGTGATTCTCCCATCACCCTCTCACCTCCTTCCTCTACCCCAATACCTTTGTTCCCTTTCCCCCTCCCTCACCTCTGACCGCCTCCTCCTCCCTCCCTCCCACTCCCCCACCATGCTCTATCATGCCGCCATGGTTTCCCCCCCCTTTCTCCCCTCCCTGTCTCCCTGGGGAGGGTTATATCCCCCCTACCCACCCTCCACACCTCTGTACTCACTCTCTGCCTGTCCTCTTTGTCTTGTGGTGTTTCTCTCCCATCTGTATACCCCCGTACCACCCCTCCAGACCTCTCCCCACCTGACCCCCACCCCCATCCCCTGTCGTACACCATCCGCTTATAACTCAACCCCCCCTGGAGTATTATACTGTACATCATTGTTACTATCCATGTCGCATGTTTTCATTCGATACCAGATTATTGTTTGTGTAACTCCATACACCGATGCACGAAACATAGAGTGTATGTTTTTTCATGTTTTTTTTTTTTATAAATCTCCATGTATATACGGTACCGTAATGTTTCCTGTAAATGTTAGTAATGTTTGTTTTTTATAATAATAAATTGTATATTTGTGTGTTTGTCTTTCTCTTACACCATTACCAGTATTTTGCATGATTTAGCTTTTTTCTCCCCTTGAAATTCTTACAGCTACTTGATTTGACAGCTCTGAGGGGAGGGGGTGGGGGGAAGCAGTGGGGGGAGAGGGGAGAGGGGGAGTGGGTGCTGGAGTGTGTGAGTAACACCAAGAAAGAGATTTTGCATGCTTTTGCTCATTTCTTTTTTTTTTTTTAAATATGACAGCTACACAGCTATGAGGGAAGGGGACGGGGGTAGGGAATGTGGGGAGGGGAGAAGTGTTCGGGGGGAAGGGTGTTGCGAGTGAGTGAGGAACACCAACATAATTATTTTCCATGCTATTGTTTGAAAAAAAAAATTGAGCTGGAAAATTCTGAAGTGGGTAGGGAGGAGGAAGGGGGGGGTGATAGGCGTGGGTGAGGAAGGTCATGGGAGGGGAGGAATGAGGGAGGAATGGGGTGGAAGCGCATAGAAAACTGGAGTCGCCCCACCTGGAAGGCTAACTTTTTTCAACTTTGACGGGCTATAGCTCATGAACCAGTAGGTCTAAAATGATCTGGTTTGTGACATAAGGTGTGTAAATTCAACCTCTAAACTTTGGGAATAACACTTTTTACTTCTGTAAGAGTAAAAAAAATTGGCTCCACATACAGATTTTCACGCTGGTACAGCTGATCGAATTGCATATCCTTGGGGTTAAGTAACTGGGTAGTGTGATGAGTAAGGATGGAAGTTTAGAGGGTGAAGTGCATGAAAGGGTATAACAACGAAGAAAGGCTGCTGGTTCTTTGAAACCAGCGATAAGGAACAGGGAAGTGAGCATGGAAGTAAAAACATCGCTGCATGACAGTATTGTGATACCAACTCTAATGTATAGAAGTGAAGCTTGGACTTTGTTGGAGGGACAGAAGTCAATAGTGAGAGCAGTGGAAATTAGTTATTTGAAAGGAGCATGTGGAGTCACATGGAGAGGCTGACTGACAAATGAGGAAGTGAAGGAGCATTGTGGTGTGGATGTGGATGTGATGGAAAGCATTAGGAGAAATACATTAACCCACCCTATCCCGACGTTTTTGGACCTTTTTTTTTTTTGGCTCAAACATCCGCTTTTGGTAAGAAACATCGATAATTCATAGAGAAATCGCTCACCTGAGGTTTAAAATACCGGATTTAGGTGCGAGTACTTCCTTACCTGACTGGGTTTTCTAACAGGCTGGCACCAAAGAAAACGAGTTCTATGGGAGGGTAACTATTTTATCCACTCATAAACAGTATTTATTTATTTACTTGGTACGAATTTATATGTAGCACAGTGGGTGCAAGGATTGTATGGGTGAGGATGAAAGTAGGTATACAAGCATGGGCGATTGTATGTGTGTATGCTCCAACAGAGGATCGAGTGGCAAGAGTGAAAGATGAGTTTTGGGCGAGAGTAGAAGCATGTATGGACAAGTTTGAGAGGAGCGAGAGAGTGCTGTTGATTGGAGACATGAATGGCAAAGTCGGGAATGTACGAGTGGATGGAGTGGTTGGTCAGTGCGGTGTGCCAGCAGAAGTAGATGGGAATGGTAGTGCTTTGGTGGACATCTGTGCTGGTAAGGGGTTGGCAATAGCCAACACCTACTTTCGTCATAAGATGATCCACCGGTATACATGGAGAGTAATGAGGAGGATGGATGGTGAACTTGTTGAACGAAAGGCAATGATAGACTACGTGTGTGTGGATGAGCGAATGAGAAGACAAGTGTTGGATGCAAGGGTGTGGAGAGGGTGGGGGAATGGAGTCTCGGACCATCACTTAGTGATGGCCAAGGTAGAGCTGCAAAGAAAGTGGTTGAGGAGGCGAAGGGGAAGACAGGAGGAAACAGCTCCTGTGAGAAGAGTGGAGAAATTGCAAGATAGTGAGAAGAGGACAGAGTATAAGAGCATAGTGGAAGAAAGATTGGGAAGGTATGAGCTAGAGCAGATGGAAGGGGTGGAAGACGTATGTAAGATATTCACGGAAGAGATAAGCGCAGCGTGTGAGGTGGTTTGTGGAGTGAGGAGGAGATGCAAGGGTGTGCAAGGGACAGCATGGTGGAATGATGAGGTGAAACGAGCTGTGGAACAAAAGAATAAGGCATATGGTGAATGGTTGGCGGGTAGAGGTAGGGGAGAAGATGAGAGAGAGAAGAGAGAGGTATATGTGAGCAGGAGAAGGGAGGTTAAGAGACTGGTGAAGGAGAGTAAGAAGAAAGTGGATGAAGAGTTTGGGAGGAATCTGAGTGTGAAATGGAGGGAGAGTAAGAAATTGTTTTGGAAGGAGGTAAAGAAAGTAAGGATGTGTGAAAGGGGAAATAGTAGGGGAGTGAAAGATAGGAATAATAGATTGTTGGTAGAGAAGAGAGAGAAATTGAGGAGATGGAAGGAGCACTTTGAGGATTTGTTGAATGTAGAGAGTGAGAGCAGTGTGAGTATAAGTGGTTGGGGAATGGCTGGGAGAAGAAGAGATGAGAGGAGGGAGGAAGAGATCAGTAGGTCGGAAGTAGTGGAAGCGATGAAGAAGATTAAGCTGGGAAAGGCCCCAGGAATTGATGGAGTATGTGGTGAAATGCTTAGGTATGGGGGTGAGATTGTTGTGGAGTGGATATGGAAGTTGTGTAGATTGGCTTGGGAAGAGGGAAGGGTTCCAGAGGACTGGAAATCAGGTATAATTGTTCCTCTGTACAAAGGAAAAGGGGAGAGAGAAGTATGTGGTAACCATAGGGGTATTTGCCTTCTTAGTGTGACTGGTAAAATATATGGTAGAATACTCATTGATAGGGTTAGGCATATGACAGAGGAGCTAGTTGGAGAAGAACAAGGGGGATTTAGGAAGGGAAAAGGGTGTGTAGATCAGATATTTGTTCTAAGATGTTTAGTGGAGAAGTATCTAGAGAAGGGAAGGAAAGTGTACGCTGCCTTCATGGACTTGGAGAAAGCTTATGACAGAATAGATAGGAAAGGTATGTGGAAGGTATTAAGAATATATGGAGTGGAGGGGAAATTGTTGAGTGCTGTGAAGAGTATGTACGAGGGAGCTAGGGCTACGGTGCGAGTGGATGGTGAGCTGAGTGAGTTCTTTGATCTCAATGTGGGACTGAAACAGGGGTGTGTAATGTCTCCATGGCTGTTTAATATATATATGGATGGGGTCGTAAAGGAGGTACAAGGTAGGGCAGTGGATGTGGGGGTGGCCCTAACGAATGAGGGTGAGATTTGGAAGCTTCCGGTGTTGCTGTTTGCTGATGATACAGTATTGTTGAGTGAAGATGAATGGGAGTTGCAAGGTTTGGTGAATGAATTTGGGACAGTGTGTAGGAGGAGGAAGCTGAAAGTTAATGTAAACAAAAGTAAAGTTATGGTGTTTGAGAGGAATGAAGTCACAGAGTGTGCAGTGAGGTTGGATGGTGAGGATATGGAGAATGTGAGTGCATTCAAGTACTTGGGTAGTGTGATGAGTAAGGATGGAACTTTGGGGGATGAAGTGCGTGAAAGGGTACAGCAGGGAAGGAAGGTTGTAGGCATGCTGAAAGCAGTGATGAGAAATAGGGAAGTGAGTATGGAAGTTAAGAAGTCTCTGCATGATGGTATTGTGATCCCTACCCTGACGTATGGAAGCGAGGCGTGGACCTTGCAAGAGGGGAACAAGTCAAGAGTGAGAGCAGTGGAAATGAGTTACTTGAGAGGAGCATGTGGAGTGACATGGAGGGACAGGTTGACGAATGAAGAAGTGAAGGAACGTTGTGGGGTAGATGTGGATGTGGTTGAAAAGATTAGGAGAAATACACTGAGGTGGTTTGGACATGTGGAGAGGATGGAGAGTGAAAGACTGACTAAGAGGGTGTATGTGGGTGAGGTGGAGGGAGGGAGAGGGAGGGGTAGACCGAGGATGAGGTGGAGGGATGGAGTTGAGAGGTATATGAGGGAGGGGGGGGTGAGTTGGGGGGAGGGGAGTCAAATGGTGGGTGACAGAGTGACTTGGAGGCGTTTTGTCTGCGGCCACCCTTTGCGGGATTAGGGCGTCGGGCTATAGATAGATAGATAGACAAGAGTATATTGGTTTTCAAACAATAATATAGGCATTATAAGCATTGTTTCACTCACTAACTCATCACCATTCATGACCTTTTTTTTCCCACATTACCTGATCACCATTTTTGACTATTTCTTCCTCGAAACTTTGTCCTCCACATTGTCATCGATTGGGGAATCACTCTGGCCCTGAATGTCTTCATTGGCCAGGTCACTGGTAACAGGTGGATTGTCGAGACAATGGCGTGCAGGGGGGAGGGGGAAGAGGTTATGCAGTGTAAGGCATTGTCCCTGCTTGGCATCTTGTAGAGGAATAGAGGAAGGTGTCCCGTGTATACGTGCCAAAAATCACTCACGAAATCACTCGCGAAAATTGAAAATTGTGCAAAGTAGGGACCTTGCAATGTTGCCGCGTTAATTCACGTCACCGGGACGGCACGGGTTAAGGTGGTTTGTCCATATGGAGAGGATGGAGAGCATGACTGATGATGAAAGTGTATGTGAGAGAGGTGGAGGGGGGGGAAGAGGGAGGGGAAGACCAAGGATGAGATGGAGGGATGACATGGAGAGGTATATGAGAGAGGGGGGTGTGAGCTGGGAGCAAGGCAGTGAAATGGCGGGGGACAGGGTGACAAGGAGGCAATTTGTTTATGGGCACCCCTTATGGGATTAAGGCATCTGGCAATAGATAGATAGATAGACTTTACGCAGCAGAAAGACCTCACCAATTCATTTCATATTCCTCTAGTTTGTTTCCTCTAGTTTCAGTGTGGTAAATTACCTTTTCCTGCAGGAAAATTTCCCCAATGTTTCTTAAGCCTTACCTAGGATTATTTGTTTCCAGCGTAATGGAAGACTCTTACTCAACATACTCAAAGGTGGATTTCTTATCCTATTTCCCAGCTGGAGGCTATGTTAGGTTAAGTTAAATTATTAGGTACAGTTAAGCCAGGTTACGTTAGATTTTGTTAAACACTGAGGTTAGGACAGTCCCTTCCGCCATTACGCTGAAGAACACATGTGGCGCTGCTGGCCTGCTGGCTGTGTTTTTCGACTGCTCCCACATTCTCTCGTTTTTTAATATAAATTTTTTTATGATAAGTATAACCACACTGAGGTGGTTTAGCCATGTGGATAGGATGGAGGGTGAAAGACTGACAAAGAGAGTGTATGTGAGTGAGGTGGAGGGGGGAAGAGGGAGGGGGAGGCCGAGGATGAGATGGAGGGATGGGGTGGAGAGGTATATGAGAGAGGAGGGTGTGAGTTGGGAGCAGGGCAGTGAAATGGCGGGGGACAGGGTGACTTGGAGGCGATTTGTTTGTTGCCACCCCAAACGGGATTGAGGCGTCTGGCAATAGATAGATAGATAGATAATGTGTGCTCCCAGATATGCATTAACCCCTACACACTGGTTGATGTGTATAGCCGTCATGATTTGGGGTGTGGAGCACTGCCGATTGACGTGTATAGGCCCAAACATCTTCCCACCACCCTTTGAAACTGCGACCATTTCCTATGACAACCATAGGGTAGGTAAGTCTCCTAGGTACCCCACTGATGTGCAGCTCAGTCTGTACACAGCACTGGTAGAGTGTAGAGCGATGTCTTTCTCATCCTCCTCGTCCAATTCCGCCCCCCCAAGCGCAGGGCCGACTTCTCCATCGACCACCGTGAAAGTTCTGCCCTTATCGCCAGGGAAAGGGCTCAGTGACAGTGCCATCGGTCATGCCTTGGACAATACAGTGTCCTCACATACTCTTAGTGAGTACTTCTTCTGAAGAGGGAAGAAGTTATGTGGAAAGTGAACTCTCTCACCCTCCCCCCCTTCCTGCTCTCAGATGCCTGAAAGGGCTCTCAAACTGCTGCAGGAGGGGGGCAGGGCCTTCGACAGTGATGAGTTCACTGAGGAAGAGGAGGCTGTTGACCCAACATACCAGGCAGGTGAGCGTGGAGTTGGCGGTCACATGAGATATAAACACCTACAAGCTGTCTCACCACCACTCTTGCAGCCTGTTTGCCGCCGTCTTGCCCTCAAACATCCAGCATCACCTAAGCCTGGTACTTCAAGGGCCAAATCACCACAGCCGGGCTCATCAGGAATGGAATTTTCCACACGGGTCCGTCCCACGTTGTGTGACTCAGCAGGCAGCATCTCCCTAGGGAAGCCCCACATCAGGTGAGTCATCACCTCTATACTTCCCCACCTCCCACACCTCTCCCTCTCCTTCCCTTTCATCCCCTGCCTGTGGGTGTGCATGCACTCAGAAAAGACGTGCTGGCCATGGAAAAGGGCTTCTTTTGCCAGGTGTCTGTAGAGTTGATACCGTTGTGTGGCGGAAGGAGCAGGATTTGAGCCCTCTGTGCCTGTTTTCAATAAGGAAGGGGTAGGTGCTCAGGAGGATCAGCTTCCCCCAGGCCCTGAACTATAACCAATATTTACCACTGCAATTATGCAATAGCTACCTGGTGGATGAAATTAATTTCCACCATGCTATGAGTGTGCAGTGGCTGGACGTGCCTGCCAGCAAAAGCAAGCATATGAGGGACTGGATTCCTGTGGAGGTGGGGGGTGTTGTTTGTGTGGCTTGCCCTTACCATGCTGATGGCGCATGTATGAAAACATGGGCTCCATGACTATTGGTCAGTTGATGAACTCATGGGCACACCTGTCTTCGGTAAGTATATGGCCCGTGACAGGTACCTGGTAATCCAAAGGTTCCTGCATTTCAATAGAAATATGGGCCTGCACTGAATGACAGGTTATGAAAAATTAGACCCATCCTGACCATGCTCATGGGGTCATTTTCCAGGGTTTTCCGTCCATTTCAGAAAGTGGTTATTGACGAGTCGCTGGTATTATTCCGGGGCAAGTTGGCATGTATTCAGTATGTGCCATCCACATGTCACTTCTCTGGACTAAAATTCTTTGTCATTTGCTACTGGAATACTGGATATGTGCTTATGTGATAGTTTATTCGGCTACGGATGTTGATATACCTAGTGAAAATCCTCACGGTTTCTTGGCTTCAGTCGTGAAAGTGTTGATGGAAAGGTATTCAACAGGCACCACATTCTGTACATCAATAATTATTACACATTATTATGGTGTTGGCCAAGTACACTCAAACCTTGATTTAAGGGACCAAATGGGGAATCAGCTTGTCCCTTACTTGAAAATGTCCATTGTTTTACCACATATAAAGTCAATCTTATTACAAAATGCAATGATTGTTTCATTTATCTTACTTATTTATATGATTATGAATATTATTTTAAGGGTACTGTACAAACATATTAATGTGTATAACCTAGACATTACGTATCATTTTTGAATGGTCCTGTCCGTTTGTAAGGCAGAATATGGAGCCCCTTCAATCCCTTAAATGGAGGTCCCTTAAATCGAGGTTTGAGTGTTTTTGCTTGAACTTGGTACTGGAACCTGTGGAATTGTCCGAGCAAACAGAAAAATATCCCTGAATTCCCAGCAAATACTGAGAAAGGGGCCCTTCTTACCAAGAAATGTGACAACATGTTAGCCCTTCTCTGGCATGACAAGAGACAGTTTAACATGTTGTCAACAGTACATAAAGGTGTGTTTCAAGAAACGGGAAAGACAGACTACAGGACCTGGGAACCCATGTTGAAGACAGATGCTGTCAATGATTATGATATGAACATGCGGCTTGATAAATCGGACATGCGAATTGGTGAGGCTGACTGCCTTCGTAAGTCTTACTGGTGGTACAGGAAGGCATTTTTACACCTCCTTGATATCGCCGCCCTGAACAGTTTCATACTGTTCAAGGAGGTCATCAAGAAACCTCTCTCTCTACGAAAGTTTGAGAGAGATCTTGCATGCAAACTCCTTGAAGAGTATTATACTGCCCAGGTGCCAGGTGTGAGGTGGGGGACGCAGAGAGCGCCTACAACTGACGGGCTAAGCTGTGCCAAGTATTTCTGGTGGCACAGGCTGGTAGAGATTGGCCGTACCACTGCAGGACATCAGGTGTAGTGCCACATCTAAAACACCACCAAATGCCATCCCCCAGAAGGAAAAGAGACAGCCTACCAATGTGCAGAGTGCAAGGTCCCCTTATGCCCTAAATGTTTTAGCGAGTACCACTCCGGGTGTTAATATTGAGCAGGTGTGTGGGAAATTGTAAACAGTATGAGGTATGCACAAGTGTGTTATTTTTTATACATAAGTAAAATGTAAGATAGAAGTTATATCTAGTAAGTGTTAAGATATACAGTAAGACCTCATTATAATGGACTAATTGGGGCCCAAACCATTCCGAAAAATGCGGAATTCCGATAAAAGCGACATCCAGACTTCCCCATGCTAATCCGGACTTTTTCCAATACATCAGACATTAGTCCGTATCGCATGAACGGTTTTTAAACTGTTTTGACTACCATTGCTGTACTGTACTGTGTTATAACTTCACTACATCAATCAAATGGTATAATATATATACAGTAGAACCTCTTTAATCCAGACCCCTTTAATCCGGATTTCTGTTAATCCGGACAAAATTTAAAAATAATAAGCTCCAAAAATATGTTGAAAGTAATTCCAAAGTCATTTTCAGTATCAATGCGGAAAGCGATCGTCATTCATTTAGTCTCGGATCACGCTAGGTTGCAACATGGGCGCCTGTTTAAACACACGCTAGCATTCGTTCCATCAACTAGTTCACCAACCATTTATATTTTTACGCTGTATTTCAAAAGTTAATCCTCCTTACCATGCCCCTTAATGCAAGTGTAGCTTCTGCAATGAATCAAGGTGTTAAAAGGAGGAGTTTGCTTACACAAAAATGGGTCGGAATATTCTGCAGTGTTTAGTGATTACTGTAGGTTATTTTTTGTACTTAAATGTGCTTTACTTGTACATCAAACATTAGCTTCTTGCCCATATGGGCGTTATCAATATGCCAAAGATGATAATGTATTTTTTGCCTACATAAGTTTTATTTTTATTCCAAATATTACAGTTAATTAATTAATTTTTTTTTTTGCCTACACTTACCACAATTTAAAATGTAGGCTAGTTTCTTGTCATGGCCTTACCTGTAAATTATGCAAAACAAAACTATCGTACATGATTAGTTTTCTTATTTTAGTACCGGTATCCTTTCATCTTTTGCAGTTACGTAGGGTTGACATATGCCACATATGTTAATAATTAACAAACATACCATATGTAGATAGAGTTTGGTATGAACTGGAGATTACCCTGATGGTCCGGACAATCTGCTAATTCGGACAACCCTTCCCCCCATATAGTCCGAATGAGAGAGGTTCTACTGTAATAATACTGTACTGTACACTGATAACCAAGTCTTTTATTTACCTTACTGTGGTGAACATTGCTGAAGTGGTCAGGCAGTCCAGACTGCTTCTGGCTTTATCGGACTTTTTCCTATATATAGAAATTTAGTCTGGTAGCTCCTCGAGTCCGATTAACCCCTAAAACGCGGATCGTCGCATTTGCGACGGTCGGCCCAAAGGGCAGAACGGCGGGTTGTCGCGTTTGCGATTTGAGTTAATTTTGAATAACCGCGGGCAAGCATGCTCCAGCTGGTATTGTCTATCAGTCCCGCCACCCGTGAGCTACGTTTAGCACACTTGACCTTTGTACTACTGACCTCGGTTGTTGCCAAGTCTCATTTTTTTTACCCACCGACGCACCGATGCGCGGCCCTCCCTCGTCGTGCGATATGGCAACGCGCGGATGGCTGATACGTGTCAATCTGCGCCGTCATCTCGCAAGCACTTTTTGCTATTGGGAAACGCTTGTTTCTCCAGTTGTCACACTGTCATTTTTTCGCGCAGTTTGCCCCAGAATAGCGTCAGTCCACGCAAATCTGCCACAGTGACACCACGTCTAACTCGAGCTCTTCTGGTTCTGTGCCTTCTAGCCCTCCGAAAAAGGGTTTTGTGACCTCAACCCCCTTCAAAACTTTACCAGTAACTACCAAGGGGCTAAGTGACTCTGCAATAGCCTCAGAACTGTTGAAAGCCTCAATGGACTATGGCAGTGACGTGGGTGTTTGGTCGAGCCTGGCTGAATCAAAGACACAATCTAGTGCTGATTCAGGCCCAGAAGTGATTGTTTCTGTGCCGGAGGAGACTGTGTCAGTGCCCAGCACCTCAACAGGGAAGGCCCCGGTGAAAAGGGGCCTCGAATATGGGAAGGGGGAAAAAAGGAAGAGGAGCGGAGACCCCAGTGCACCGCCATTGTCCCCTATGCCACGTCACGCCACCGCAAGCCCGCCACGTACTCCCAGCCCTGTTCTCTCGTCCTCCTCATCTGCTGTCCTGTCTCCTGAGTCGTCGGAGTCTCCTTCACCACCGAGAAAGGGAAGTAAAAGAGCATATTTACGTTTGAGAGGTTATCGTAGGCCTAGTGTTCGTGTTAGTAAAGTTAAGTCCCCTAGGCTAACTCGCACTAGGCAACTCAGGAGTCACGCCACCGCGGGTGACCTTGACCCAAGTGATAATGTCCCTCCCACCACCACCACCACAACACCAACACGGCCTGGGATAGCCTCTCCCTTACCTACTATTGCCCAGCCTGCCTCACCCACTCCCACACGACCTGCCTCACCCCCCGCCGCCCCAAGCACCTCCCAGCCTAGGCAGGGAACGCTAGATGCTTTCGTGTGGTCAGAGGGATCAGATTTTGTGCCTGAGGATCTGCCCTTTGACGACAGTGAGTGTGGACTTCAGGCTGACTTCCCTGTGGACGAAGATGGTGAATGCGTTGACTACCTGTTGGCCTTCCTTGACGACGAGGTTATGGAGCACATCTGTACCGAGACAAACAGGTACGAGGGGCAATGTGCGCCAGTTCGCGAAGGAGAAGGTGAGGCGGCCACGCCATCCACGTCGCGGATGGCAGCATGGGTGCCTCTTACGATCCGCGAGCTTTTTGTATTTATTGGATTGATGTTGCTAATGCCGCACAACTGGAAACATAAGTTAGAAGAATACTGGACTTCCGACGAGCTGTGCCCAACACCCATATTCAATAAATACATGAGCCGAGATCGTTTTAGGCAGCTGATGACTTATCTTCACTTCGCGAACAATGATGAGCCTTCCCAAACTGACCCATTATGGAAAGTGAGGGGAATCCTGAACATGATCAAAGATAAGTTTACGAGGTTCTTGCGCCCGTTCAAGAAAGTCGTGATTGAAGAGTCTTTGGTATTGTTCAGGGGCCGTCTTCGGTTCGTCCAGTACATTCCAAGCAAACGCCACCGCTTTGGAATCAAATTTTTCGTGCTGTGCGACTGCAAGACGGGGTTCATCCTTGACTTCGTCATTTACACCGCCAGCAATGTCGATTTGGATAAGACTGACCCCCTTGGATTCTCTGGTTCTGTGGTGAAAGTGCTTTTGGAAAAGTACTTTGGCGAGAATCATGTCCTGTATACGGACAATTACTATACCGCTCCTAAACTCGCCAAGTACCTTTCTGAACACGGCGTCGGCTCCTGTGGCACTGTCAGAAGTAAAAGGGCACATTACCCTGCCTTCCCCGAGGCTGAAAAGTCAAAGCGAGGAGACGTGCACCTGAAGAAATCTGACAAGATGCTTGCGATCAGGTGGCATGATAAGAGAGTCGTGAACATGCTCACCACAGTACACAAGGGTGAAATGCTGGCAACAGGGAAGGTCGACAGAAGGACTGGCGAGCCTGTGATGAAGCCTGATGCTGTCATTGACTATAACGTCAATATGCGGCTGGTGGACAAGTCTGATATGATGATTGGAGAGATTGACTGCCTGAGGAAAAATCGTCGTTGGTACAGGAAGGTGTTCTTGCACTTGATTGATATGTGCATGTTGAACGCCTTCATCCTGTATAAAATCAAGAACAGGAAGCCAGCCAACTACTCTCTCAGACGATTTTCCAAGAGTTGTGTCTACCAGCTGCTTCAGCGTTACGGCCAGGTTCTTTCTACAGGTCCCAAACGCCACCCTCACACACCTCCAGACCGCCTACAGTGTCAGGACTACCTTCAGCGACACCACCTGGAGCCACTGCCAGCCACTGCAAAGAGGGGGAAAGCACTGAGGAGGTGTCATGTGTGCAGCCACACTACCAGGCAGGAAAGAACCTTTAGGCACACCTCCTTGCAGTGCAAAGAGTGCAAAGTTCCCCTCTGTGCTTACCCGTGTTTCTTTGACTACCACAGCCTAAGTAGATTTTGAAAATAAGGGTAAGAATCTTTGAAAAAATACTGAGAGTGACAGTGATAATATTGTTTAGTTTTCTTTTACGTGCTGACAGTGACAGCCTGATGAGTGTAAATTAGTGTATGTACTTGTAAAAGCACTGACAGTGACAGTGTTTTTTGGTGTAAATAATTGTACATAGTAATAATATAAGTATTGCGAGTGACAGTCACTCCAGTGTAAAAAGATGAAAGCATATTTTCCTATTCTATGTTCTGACAGTGACAGTTTGTTGTGTAGAAAATATTATTTTTATAACACTGGACAGTGACACTGATGAATAAGGCAAAAAAAAGAACAGATACAGTGAAAGTGAGCGATAGAAATGAAGTGCGACTGGCCGACAGGAGCGAGAATAAAGTGCCTGCCGTAAGGCTGAATAAACTCGCACCGCGGTGGTCTTCCTCAGTCCCAATCCACAATACTGGCAGTGACATTGATTTTTATGACCGTAATAGTGACAGGCAAACGTTTGCGAAGTCCTATGATGAAAAAAAAAGGAGTATACGTGTTTTTTGCCGAGAAAAGGCAAATGTGACAATATTGACGGGAAGATCGCCACCGCGCTGCATGTCGGCCATGCGCTCCGTCCATTTTAGCCTTATTTTCAGTTCTTATTTACAAATACAGATTCCAAACAACCTGTACATTGTTGTATAAAGTGTACTGTGACAGATTGAGGCTGTGGTAGAAAGAAAACCGGGTTTCTGGAGGTGTGAGAGTGAAGACTTTGTTACCCAACTTTGCAAGTCTTCACAAGTCCTTTGGTAGTCAACGAAGGCTCAACATGTGGCTCAGGAGAAAGCTGAATGTAAGTAATATATGCCATAAAAATTTTAATGCTCTAGGGTTAATCTATGATTTTTGGCAAATATTTTTCCACAGGTACTCAGACCCCGCTACAACCCCGCCACAGCAGGGGGATCGCCCGTACACAGCCGCATTTTAGGGGTTAAGGCCCGATTCACACAACCCATTTTGATTCCAACAGGCACTTAGCCGGCCTGATGCCATCAGAATGCTGTGTATTCACATGACGCATTCCCGGTCCATTCAGCATCGTCATTCAGTGTGTGCTCATTGTTGTGTGAGGATCATGGCCGGTCGGTCTCTAAGGAATTTGGCGGCAATTGCTCTACTATTAGAAGAAGAGGAGGAAGAAGAAGTTTGTGGAAAGAGAAAAGGTTATGGGTACACCACTCACTGAATAAGAGAAGGTTCGAGGGAGAATTCTGGACCTTGTATAAAGAACTGGCATATGATGATGTAAAATTTTTCAGTAGTCCTGCTGGAGCAGTACCTTAGGAGTGGTATAGCATATCCTGTATTAAGGCAAGAAAAACAGTGAATTTTACCTGCAAAGATTGAGTTATAATTTCATGTATAATAAACTACAGAGATAGCCCGATTATCCGGGCTATATGGTGTTAAGGGATGCCTGATTAGTCCGAAAGCATGATTAATCCGGCGGAAACACAAGTACTGTACTGTTAGACTGATTTATTTACCGGTAAATGTACACTTAAGTACCAGAAAGACCTTTCCAGTTCAATGTATATTCCTCCAGCTTGTTTCAGTATTTTTCAGACTATATTCAGTTCGGTAAATCACGTTTTCTTACTGAAATATTTCCTCCCTGCTAGTATCGTCACGTTCTAAAGCTGTACCTAAGATTGTTTCCAGCACAATGGACAAAACTCATCGTACTCAAATGCGGACTTCGTTTCCCAACTTCCCAACTGAAGATTAGGTTGTTACATTATCAGGTGCAGTTAAGCCAGGTTTAAACACTTAGATTAGAACAGTGTCTTCTGCCATTACGTTAACGAATCAAAGTCGTCACACCAGAACAGATAAAAACAGCGGGGAAAGATATAACAAGAAATGTTTATTTACCAACCCAGAAATAATCAGAAAAATATAACAGACTATCAGGATGAACTGATTTGGTAAGGTGCTTTTACTGCTTACAGCAAAGCGTATGTTTACCCCCCTCAAATACTCAATGTTCGTGAGTTCAGAAATTTGTGTGCTCCCGTGGCAGACCTTGAAACCATTTTTTCAAAGTTATAAAGTCAGTTTCTTTTTCTTACAGATGTGAAAAGACTCATCTGGTACACCTGGCTTTTTCCCCTCCTCTCTAAACCCATCTTGTAATTTGTTATGATTCGTGAAAGAAAATTAGGGGTCATGTTATATTAGAATTTAAACAAAGTTAGGGTGCATGTTACTTTAGCATTTAAACATATCGGCGAAAACATCTGGGATGAAAGGACCGCCGAGCTGTTTGGGATGGTAGAGTAGGGTCATGTAAACATACCAGTGACCTTGGTTCCCTTCCCATAATTGTTCGCAGTTTTTATGGCTCTCCCTAACTTAACGTTACTGACACCGGTACAGTAAAGCATTGTTCAAGGCTAGGAGCCATAAGGGATTAATGGAATACATTATTGTTTGTATCAATACTCTCTCTTTCACACATACATGAACGAACAAAAGAATGTGAAATAAATGTACACTTAACTGTAAGGAGCAGAAATAACTGTATGCTCTGTCGGTCCGAAATGTGTTGGGAAGCGACATCGAACAAAGAATGTGGAACTGAATGCCACCTTACGAGAATACTTGAGATGAAAGTATTTTTTCTTATTAGTAAACATAATTGTTCCATTTCGTCCCCTATAATTGTGAAACTCGTAAATTTTCGTCCAAGCATACAGCCTAATAACCTTACCAATTCAATTCATATTCTCTAGTTTGTTTTTGTATTTTTCTAGTTTCTTTTCTTATTATCATAACGTTCCTTAAGCCTTACCTACATTTCTTTCCGGCATAATGGAAGAAACTTACTCATAATTAGGGTGCATGTTACATTAGCATTTAAACATATCGGCGAAAACATCTGAGATGAAGTGGCAGGCTGCCTGACTGTTTGGGATGGTAGAGGAGGGTCGTGAAAACATACCAGTGACCTTCGTTCCCTTCCCATAATTGTTCGCAGTTTTTAATAGCTCTCCCTAACCCAACATCCCTGACACCGGTACAGTAAAGCGTTGTTCGAGGCTGACAGCTATGATGGGGTTAATGGAATGCATTATTGTTTGTATTAATACTCTTTTTCACACATACAGTACACTTAAGAACGAACAAAAGAGTGAACAGTAAATGTAAGAGGAAGAAATAACAATGCTCTGTCGGTCCGAAATGTGTTGGGAGGCGCGATACCTAACGAAGAATGCAGAACTGAATGCTAACTTACGAGAACACATGAGATGAGTATTTTTTTTTTTTTTCTGATTAGCAGACATTCTTGTTTCATTTCATTTCCTAAAACTAGGAAACCCATTACTTTTCGTCTAAGCATACAGCCTAAAGACCTCACCAATTCACTTCATATTCCTCCAGTTTGTTTTCTGTGTTTTTCTATTTTGAGGGTAGTAAATTACCTTGTCTTGCTGAAAGATTTTCTCTTTTATCACATTCTTTAAGCCGTACCTACGATTGCTTCGGGCATAATGGAAGAAACTCATCGTACACAAAAGTGGATTTAGTTTCCCCATTTCCCAACTGGAGCCCAGGTTAGGTTAAATTATTAAGTAGTTAAGCAAGGTTAGGCTACGTCAGGAGTATCAGTTGCCTCACCAAACTCCATCCTACCACCCTTGTGCTCGAGTTGTGAGCAGGAGGTGTGGGTGCGGGCAGGGTGAGCAGACTCTCTCTGGTTTATCCATGCCTCTCTCCCTAGAAACTGGATGCTTCCTGTTTAAACTGGAGCTATCATACGGATAATTCTATGAATTACTGTACCGCTGAACCATTGGGTCACGGCCCGGATATACCGAAAGCTGGATAATCCGAGCCTGAATAATTGAGCTTCCACTGTACTGAGAAACTCATCTGGTTTGTTTACTTCCTCGTCAATCGCTTTCAATATCTTATCTTTATGCAGATTATCACTGCACTTCTTGTTAGTCATATGAAATAACTCTTCATAAGAATGCACAAGTTCAATCAGCCTTTCGTCCATGATGCCAAACAATGAACTGTATGTGTTATCTACATGGACAAGGTGGTAACAGTGAGTTGTGGAATGGATGGGTACGCTACGTATCCTCGTTCACATGAGCCATCACCAACCCGTCAGTCTGGCGTCAAGTTGCCGGCTAGCTGGCCAGGATTTCTCGACAAGATATCTGTGACGTGTCAGTCGACTGACAGATGGCTGCCGCCATCAGCTTCATGAGTCATGTGAACAGTTACATCAGAATGCATGTAAAAAATCTCGACGGCATCTGGCCGCCAGACTGCCTGTTGGAACCAAAACGGGTCGTGTGAATTGGGCCTAAAGCGAATTCCGGTCTACTGAAGTCCGTTATATCAAGGTTTTACTGTACAGTAGTGCACCAACTTTCACTACAGCAGGATTCGCAGAATCCACTTTCGCGGCATGCACCAAATATTCCCTAACTTCCACTTTCGCTTGAAAAACATCGATTTTCGCGCACAAATTTTGGGTTTGGGACAATATTTTGAACTTTGAATTTCCTGCACCGCCCGCCCGCAACCCACCACCATCTTGAATGACGTCATGTCAACACTCTGTCCACCCATTCCCGCCATTGTGTACGAGCGTGCTAGCTCCATTGTGTTGGATTCTCACGGTTCAGTGGCCTCTACTATACCTGGTAGTGTGGGGAAAGGGCCTGGTGGTGTGGGGGGAGAGCCTGGTGGTGTGGGGGGAGGGCCGGGAGGCAGTGGTGGTGATAAAAAGTGGCCGGGACATTCAAAGTCGGGAGGAAAGGCCAAGGCTAAAAGAGAGTATCGTGTTGGAGTGAAGAAACGGCAGTATAATAATGAAATGAAAAGGAAGATAGTTGAGCACATGGACAAGGGCGCAAAAAACAGTGAAATCTGCCGTATATTTAACATCCCAGAATCGACAGTGCGTAGTATGAGGAAACAGCATGGTGTTAGCGAGGCAGCAAGAGGTGGCGCCAATACGTCTGGCGTGGCTAAGTAAGCCCGCCACGCACCTCGGATACTTACCCCCAACATCCATTAAACACCTCAACCTGGTCTCTGTGGTATGTTTCTCCTCATATAATGTGTACTGTACAGTTTTTATTGTTTGTATCTCACAATGCAATGTACAATAGTGATTTGATGTACTGTATTGCAAGTGAAAATGAAAATCTGATGTTACTTTAGGATAACCGGGAACCAATTAGCCTTTTTGCCATAAAGACAATGCCCCAATTTCGCTAATTCTACTTTCGCGCATTATTTTTGGACCCAATTAGGCGCGAAAATTGGTGCCCCACTGTATGTGTTTTATAATAAGTTTTACAAGAGCAAAGCAATAAGTGTTACTGTTTATGGTTACTGGTGAAACGATAATTGGAAATACAGTACCTTGAGTAACCCTACCTGCAACATAAAAGAAAACCATGAGTAAGCAGGGCAGAAAGAGAATTACCTGGTTGGCTATAACTAAATTTTTTCCCTCCTTACTCAGAAAATAATGCTGAATATGTGAGCATAACTGTTTTTGTGAAGTACAAATAATGTAAGTTGTGTATAACATTAGTAATATTTTCACGATGCCCCTGATTAGTACAAATTAGTCAAGTTTAGTACAAGCAATTACCTCATACTCAACCATACTGCATGGAACAGCCACAGCATTTACTTCTCAAAGTACAATTACCCGTAATCGTGATGTCAGGTACCACGTTGAGTACACCGCTTCCCGTCCGATCAGCGAAGTTAAGCAACGCTGGGTCTGGTTAGTACTTGGATGGGTGACCGCCTGGGAACACCAGATGTTGTTGGCATAACGTTCTCCCTACGTGTCAAGTGGGGTTGGTGGAGAATTAGTGCCCCTCCCTGTAAAACAATTAACTCTAAGCCCTTGGCCACCCCGTTTGGGATACAAGGCGTCTGGCAATGAATGAATGATGTGATGTCAGGTGCAAGTATGACTGTCGCAGTGGAAGGAAATTATTATATTTGAAGCAAGAAGTGAGTACAGAAAATGAAAAAGCAATTCTTTTCCTACACACCTCTGAGGCATAGTGGCAATATGAAATGGGAAGAAAACCCAATGGGGAGCCACATGAACAGGATGATAACGCATCCTTACAACGGTGAGTGAAGAAAAGTCGAAGATTGAGTGGAAAATTCCAGTTTCCTTCAAAGGATGCCCAGACAGTGTTACAATCATAGCTCCAGTCAGTGCTGCCAACGCTAGCCAGCGAGTCCAAGGTCACTGTCAGTTGAGCGTGCTCGGAAACTACCCGCCAAAACACAGAAAGCTAGTCATCTTCGACTTATCCTTATTCATCGAAGGGACAACCTGGATACCTGGGGATACTTTCATTTGAAAAAGCAAGAGCTGGTGATTCTTGTGTTTCTTTATTTATTTTTCTCTATCTATTATAATTTAGCAGATATTAGGGTTTGAAGTCAGGGAATTTTTTCCAAAATCACGGAAATCCCCTGCAGGGAGGAGTAGGCGACATCGAAAACCCCCCAGCATGTGGGGGTTAACAGCTGTTATGCAAGTGAAGGTAGGAGGTGTACACAGTAAATCCTCATTTTTCGCAGATTGGATGTTCCGCCAAAACTGCACGAAATGCGAAACGTCGAAATGCGAAGTTAAAAATCAACGAGAAAAATAGAGGAGCGTTCCAGTGGGACATGTACCTACCCTATCAGAAAGTACTATAACACCAAACAGGCCCTACCCAAAATTAAATGAAGAGTGTTTACTAGTGCTAAAACAGCATAACACAATAAATACGTACCTGAAATGACATTAAAGCTGTTATAAAAAGCTGCAACACCAAAAATCCTTACCAGAAGTAAAGTGAAGACTGGCTTGAGTGGCAGGTGAAGGTGTGTTGAAGGTAGATGGGCTAGTTACTAAGTGACATGGGCCTCTCTGGGGAAGCCCCATCACCTACGCCGAAGCCCTCAAAGTTTAACTCAGGCTCCAGCACCTCCACTTCCTCTCTGCCCACTTCTCCTCCTTCATCCACCCCTGCTGACACATCCAAGTCTTGCAGAATAGCAGCCACATTCTGTCTCTCATGAAAATATCGTGTGATCTGGGCTTGTCTCTGCTCCATTATGTTTCTGTTGTAGACGGCCATCACTTGAGACTGCAGATCACTCATGGTCGATAGGATATTGGTAGCCTCAGGTAGTCCTGGTGTATGCATCGAAGGTGGTTGCCATGTCGGTTATGGTGGACAGGGTGGTCGCAAGATGACCGTCAACAAATGAACATCGGTACGCATCGTCGGCTGCTGGCTGGGGGCATCGAATTGCAGGGGAATTCGCGAATTGTGAGACAACTCGGAAACTTTTTTCTATCTATCTATTGCCAGACGCCTCAATCCCATTCGGGGTGGCCAAAAAAAAATCGACTCCACGTTGCCCTGTCCCCTGCCATTTCACTGACCTGCTCCCAACTCACACCCCCCTCTCTCATATACCTCTCCACCCCATCCCTCCATCTCATCCTCGGCCTCCCCCTCCCTCTTCCCCCCCCCACCTCACTCACATACACTCTCTTCGTCAGTCTTTCACCCTCCATCCTCTCCACATGGCCAAACCACCTCAGTGTGTTCCTCATAACGCTTCCTATCACATCCACATCCACACCACAATGCTCCTTTATATCCTCATTTGTCAGCCTGTCTCTCCACGTGACTCCACAGGCTCCTCTTAAATAACTCATTTCCACTGCTCTCACTCTTGCCTTGTGTCCTTCCAACAACGTCCAAGCTTCACTTCCATACGTTAGAGTTGGTATCACAATACTGTCATGTAGTAACTTTTTCACTTCTATGCTCAAACCCTGTTTCTTATCACTGCTTTCAAGGAACCAGCAACCTTTCTTCCCTGCTGTACCCTTTCAAGCACTTCACCCTCCAAACCTCCATCCTTACTCATCACACTACCCAAGTACTTAAACGTACTCACATTATCCAATTCCTCACCATCCAAACGCACTGTACATACACTGACTTCACCTCTCTCAAAGACCATCACTTACTCTTCCCTACATTCACCTTTAGATTCCATTTCTTACATACTCTCCCAAACTCATCCACCAAGCCTTGCAGCTCCTCTTCGTCTTCACTCAACAACACAGTATCATCTGCAAACAACAGTACAGGGAGTTTCCAAACACTACCCTCTCTCATCAGGGCCACTCCAACATCCACTACCCTACCTTGTACCTCTTTTATTACCCCATCCATGTACAGACTGAACAACCATGGAGACATGACACATCCCTGTTTCAACCCAACCTTCAAAGAGAAAAATTCACTCAGTCCACCATCCACATGCACTGCAGCCTTAGCACCACCATACATACTCTTCACAGCATTCAACAACGTTCCATCTACTCCATATATTCTTGATACTTTCCACAATCCTTGTCTATCCACCCTGCCATACGCTTTCTCCAAATCCATGAAAGCCGCATACAACTTCTTTCCCTTCTCTAGAAACTTTTCCACTAAAGATCTAAGAATGAATATCTGATCTACACAACCTCTTCCCTTCCTAAAGCCTCCCTGTTCTTCTCCAACTAATTCCTCTGTTCTTTCCCTAACTCTGTCAGTAAGTATCCTACCATACACTTTCCTATTATACTATGAAGACAAATGCCCCTATGATTACCACACACTTCTTTTTCCCCTTTTCCTTTGTACAAGGGAGTCATTATACCTGACTTCCAATCCTCCGGGACTCTACCTTTCTCCCAGGCCAATCTGCACATCTTCCACATCCATTCTACTACTCTCTCTCCCCCATGCTTCAGCATTTCACTACACACTCCATCAATTTCTGGGGTTTTCCCTAGTTTGACTATCTTCATTGCTTCCACAACTTCTATCCTACTGATTTCTTCCTGTCTTCTCACCTCCCTCCTTCTCCCAGCCATTCCCCAGCCACTTATACTCGCATTACTTCCATCCTCTATATTCAACAATTCCTTAAAGTGTTCTCTCCATCTGCTCACTTTTTCTCTCTCCTTCACTAGTAATCTACCATTTTTATCTTTCACTCCCCTGCTAACTTCACTTCCACCCTGTTTTACTCTCTTCTTTTCCAGAACATTTTCTTACAGTCCCTCCACTTTACACTCAAATTCCTTCCAAATTCCTCATCCACTCTCTTCTTACTCTCTCTTCCTAATCTTTTCACCTCTCTCTTCTTTTCTACATATAACTCTCTCTTCCACCTCTCAACTTCTTCCACGCCCCTATTTCTCATCCATTCATTGTATGCTTTCTTCTTTTGTGCCACAACCTGTCTCACCTCTTCATTCCACCATGCTGTTCCTTGCACCCCCCTCTGTCTTCTCTTCCTCCCACACACCACATCACATGCTGCACATATTTCTTCTGTGAATATTTTGCACACACCTTCCATGTCTCCAATCTGCTCCAATTCATATTTGCCCAATCATTCCTCCACTTCTCTCTTATATTCTGCCTTTTTCTCATCCTCTTGTAACCTTTCCACTCTCCTTGAAAATAATCCTTCTTCCCGTCCTTTCCTTCTTCTATTTCTCCATCTTACTTGGATCTTGATTCTGTCCACCACCAAATAGTGGTCAGAAAGTCCACTCCCCCAACCTCTATAAGATCTTGCATCCATTACACATCTTTGCATCCTTTCATCCATACACACATAATCAATCATTGCCTTCCTTTCATTCAGTTCACCACCCACCCTTCTCATCACTCGCCATGTATACCTGTGGATCATTTTGTGCCTGAAGAGGGTATTGGCTATCACCAACCCCCTCCCAGCACAAATGTCCACTAACGCACTACAATTCTCATCTATCTCAGCAGGCACACACCACTCACCAACTATTCCATCCACCTTCACATTCCCTACTTAACCATTCATATCACCGATCAAAAACACACTCATTCCTTCCAAATTTTTTCTTGCACGAAAAATGAGGCGTCGAAGTAAAATGAGTCTAAATATAAGGACTTACTCTATATTATTTTTCAAGTTTTGTAGATTTTGGTGTTTTTGTGTTGGGGTAACTGAGATGTCTACAGCCTGGCGGAGCAGTAGTAAACAAACCAGACCTCAAGACGGTGGTATTCCTGCCAATGCCAGTATGATGTTTTCTCTGGTGATTTTGAGAAAAAGGAAGAGACTTCCTTGTGTGGAGACTAAATCAGAAGTATGTAAGAAAGACAAAGCTCTTGCACAGATGTTGTGAATAATGGTTTCAAACTAAGTATGAAAAGTTCCTGGTCATGTGTATAAATTATGGTAGAGGAGGAAGGAGGTCAACAACCTGTAGAAACTTCGTAGGTGCTTGTAGAGAAGTTTTGTAGATCAGTTATACATATATAGACTAATGGACGAGTGGTTGTTATACGTGAGTAGTTTTGTAAGTAGATAATCTTCGTTCCCTTTTTTCATGCAATGGTGAGGTAAAGATTAGTGTGGGAGTATTTTTATTTGTTTTGGAAATATTAAAAAAACTCTCACACACGAGTGAAGTATGAAGTAGAGTCCCGCTTGCTACCTCCCTGTCTCTCTCTCTCTCTGTCATCCTCTCGCTCCTGTTGCTAGCCTCCTCCTCTCCACTACCTGCCGGGTTCTAAGGTTAACCTCCTTCTGAGCTCTAATTCCTAAATGCCTATTTTAGCAGGGGTCGTGTCACGTGGAATAAACTGATGTGAAGTTTCTAGAAGCCTGTGTGTGAGTATGTGTGTGTATGGTCACGAGGTGCTGTTTGTGGCCATTTTGTACTGGTGTGATGCAATCTTGAAAGATGCTAACATCACTTGTTTTCTCATCCCCTGGCTTGATGCTCTATCTGTCCATCTATCTATCTATCTATCTATCTATCTATCTGTCTATCTATCTATGAGTTGTATTATTATAATATGGAGTCCTGACAGAGTTTTGTAAATCTTGTAAGAAAGGTGCTGTGAAGTTACGCAAACAGATCTTGAAAATAGAAGAGAGACAGAAACACTTTGAAGAGACACAGTGTGAACTACAAAAGGACTTAGAACCAGAAGGAAGAGGACAACCAGTGTTGACGTGAACAGCATCTTTATTACAAATGTTTCGACACTTCCAATATCATCATCAGTGATCAAAAAGGGGAAACAAAAAATCAAAACACTAAAAAAACAATCACAAAATAGTGCGTAAGTGAAAAAATACACACACACACACACATGGGGGTCTAAAAATGAAAAGAAAAAGGGGGGGGGGATGGGAAAGGATTCTAACACAGTTACGTAATATAAAGAGGTACGGTACTGCAGACACACTGTTATTTTGGGATGGGTTATGGGACTTAATATATATTGATTCTAGCAATCTTCAGTTAATGTTTGATGAAGCAAATATTTAAAATACTCTTCTTTAAGTACAATATCACAAGATTCACAAAGGTCTCTTACTACTGAGTAAGGAGGGGACCTGAGTCTTCGGCCTCTCCTGCTCAACTGACCAATATGTTCATCTGTCCTAACCTTGAAAGCATGTATAAAGCTACAGGTATACCCAGCCTGGCAACGTGGGCAAGTGAAACAATAAACAAGAGATGAATGTAGGTTGGTCAGGTTGATTTAACATGAAAAAAAGGGGCAAGTTTTGAATTAAATAGTATAATCTTAAAGTCATTTTGAGGATATAATTTAACAATGCTGTGAATTAAGCAGTTTTTCATTTCATTTGGAAGGTGGGGGCGCCCATCATCCACTCACACAATGTAAAGTGATGCCATATGAGCTCTACACTGAGTAACAAACCAAATGGTTTCCTGTACCCAGGAAACCATTTACTACACTGGGTGGTAACCATATAACTGGGGTTTCTGGCACGGTTAAGTGTCCCCCAGATACCCCTAATCAAAATCACTTAATCATGGCAGTCGTTTCAGAAAGCCTCGGAGGGCCCAATGCCTGCCCAGGGCCCCAACCAAATGGGCAGACTCGTGTGGCCATGTGGAATGTGAGAGGTGTGAATGAGAAGGGCAAGGGTGTTTTTTTTTTTTTTTTTTTTTGAGGAAGAAGGAACCAAAGGCAATGAGCACGCAAAACTGTTCCTTCCAAGAGAAAAACAAAATACAAGAGAGAGCCAAATTCAAGGTCCATTCATTTTGAGATGCCTGGACACACTGCATTTGAAAGACTGGAGATCATAGGAAGCAGGAAATACAGCCAGAGGGAGACAGTTCCAGAGTACCAGTAGACCTGTTGCATAAATGAAGGATTGGGAGTAACGGTTAACTCTTGCATTAGAGAGCTGGACAGAAAAGGGGTGAGAGTTTACTGCTAGACGGGTGCTACGCGCCCGTCGTAGAAGTGGAGGAATGCATGCAGACAGTTCAGAGGAACAGCGACCATTGAAGTAGCGATAGAAAAGAGATAAAGATGCAACATTGCAGCAGACAGAGGTTGAAGGGAGTCAGTAAGAGTGGGAGAGTTAATGAGACGAAAAGCCTTTGACTCCACCCTATTGAGAAGAGCTGTATGTGGGGAGTCTCCCCACACATGAGAGTTGTACTCCACACAGGGGCGGATAAAACCCCTGTATAGAGTCAACAATTGTGCAGGGGCAAAGAAGGAACGGAGTTGGCTTAGCACACCCAATCGCTTAGAAGCAGATTTTACAAGAGATGTAATATGATCTTTCCAAGACAAGTCCCAAGCAAATGAAACCCCAAGCATGTTCAACGATGATGCAGGATTAAGTTGAGTATTATTAAACATAAGTGAGTATACCTGTGGAAGATTTTGTCGGGTTGATAGGTGCAAAAATTGAGTCTTTGATGCATTAAAAACAACCAGATTATTTTTACCCCAGTCAGAGATACGAGCCAAGTCAGACATTAGGTGTTCCATAGCCTCATCCCTTGCCTGTTAGGTAACTGCTGAGATGGACATTGTGGGAATCGAATGGAAAGGTGAAGGGTGGAGTCATCGGCGTATGAGTGGATAGGGTTAGGTGTACAGCTTAGAAGGTCATTGATGAATAAAAGGAAGAGAGTTGGTGATAGGACAGAGCCCTGAGGAACACCACTGTTAGATCTAGGAGGAGAACGATAGACGTCTACAACAGCGGCTACAGAACGACCAGAAAGGAAGCTAGAGATGAAGGCACAGATAGAAGGAGAGAAACCATAAGAGGGCAGTTTGGAAATTAAAGATTTATGCTAGACTCGATCGAAAGCTTTTGAGATGTCAAGTGCAATGGCAAAGCTTTCACCAAAGTCCTGAAAGGAGGATGACCAGGAGTCTGAAAGATAGAGTCACATGGAGAGACAGGCTAACAAATGAGGAAATAAAGGAGCGTTGTGGTGTGGATGTGGATGTGATAGGAAGTGTTAGAAGGAATACACTGAGGTGGTTTGGCCATGTGGAGAGGATGGAGGGTGAAAGACTGACAAAGAGAGTGTATGTGAGTGAGGTGGAGGGGGGGGGAGGGGGAGGGGAAGACCAAGGGTGAGATGGAGGGATGGGGTGGAGAGGTATATGAGAGAGGGGGGTGTGAGTTGGGAGCAGGGCAGTGAAATGGCGGGGGACAGGGCGACTTGGAGGCGATTTGTTTGTGGCCACCCCAAACGGGATTGAGGCGTCTGGCAATAGATAGATAGATTATTGTAATAACTCCATTTACTGTGCACCACGTTGGCACCTCACCACAAGGCAAGTTTTGTTTACTTGTATTCGCTACAGAAACGGTTCGTCTTGTAAAATTTTCTGAACAGCTCTGGATATCTTATATACCGTATTTTAGCATGCCAAGGAAACTTATTATGGAATTATTCACTGTTTGGAAAAACCAGCAATCATATATATGAATACTTAAGCTTGTTACACAAAAGGGGTGTCTCTTGTGGCGTTTATTCTCCTGTCACATTCCAATACTATTTTATGCCATAACCAGCAGACGAATGTCTGGCGTGAACAGTAAATTTATTTATGGTACGAAACACGGGATCGTCAGACGCACACATTTGGCAATACTGGCGTTTAGTTTTCATAGTACTGCCCAAAGTCACTGAACAACTGGTACTACAACTACTTACACCACACACACCCCTAGCCCCATCACAACATGGATTTAGGCCACTACACTCCACACTCTTCTTACAGGCCTTACACAGACAGTTTTTGATGGCATGAATTCAGCTAGGCCACAACATAGAACACTCCTAGTCACACTAGACATTAGCAAAGCTTTTGATGCCATCCCCCGCCACAACCTCACAATAAAAATATTCAACACAAACATGCACAATAACACAAGATGGCTGGCAAACTACTTAGCAGGCAGGTGTGCACATGTAACATTTGCCGGTCAGTTTTCAAACATCAGAAACTTCACAAATGGCGTACCCCAAGGATCTGATTTGTCCCCTACACTCTTTAACCTATACATGCACGACATACCCACACCCCACACACCACAGATACACATAGATGACATAACATTTACATGTTACACACCAAAACACAAACACAGCCGCACACATCCTCCAACCTTACTTCAACACGTTACACAAATGGTTCACCACAAACAGGTTCAAATTAACCCCAGCCAAATCAACAGTGACCCTTCTCATGAACTAGACAGCAGAACACAGTCACATTCCACACCTCACCATAAACAACACTCCCCCCCCCCAAAATCCTTGGTGTAACATACATCAATGTCATTTAAACAGCACATCACAAACATTAAAGATAAATTAACACCAAGACTCAATGCGGTCACTTGCTCATACAACATTTGGACAAAACAAAGAAACCACCACCACAGTATACAAACAATATATACGCTCAGTGATGAATTATGCAAGCCCTGCTTAGGCTCCTAACCTCACTAAAACACATTACAACACTCTACACACCATACAGAACATGGCCCTAAAAATAATCACAGGCTGCACAGCTACTACACCCACAGACCACCTACATCAAGAAACCAAAGTCCTCAAACTCAATGATCATCTAGACATGAAAGGCACCCAGATTCTCACTGCAGCCTCCACAAACCCACAACATCCACTACACTATATGGCAGCACATCCACACACACCAAGGAACATCAAAACAACACCCAGCACACGGTATCATACACAAATACTGTCATCTATCCCCCACTTGCCAACTTCAGACCAGCTTCCAGAAGCATACACATACTCAAATCACTTGCCACTCCATTCAGTCACTTAAAGAAAACACACAGCTGCATGCACGGCCTCCTGATATCCACCCTTCTGAATCCTATGTCCCTCATGAGGACAGGGTCCACCAGGCCAAGCTGAGATGTGGGCATCATCCAGCCCTCTTAAGTTATCAGAAGAGGCTGAATGACTCCACCGCTGATGCCTGTCCAGGATACAACACAGCACCCCATACTATTAAGCATATGATGGAAGACTGCATTGCACACAATCACCTAGCCTATGCCAACAACACAACATACACTCCTTGAGTGCTCTGTGGGAAAGCCTGGTCTCAGTTGTGGCCTTCCTTACAGACTCAGTGCTGTTCGGCCGGACTACCTTGGGAACAACTACTACTAGCCTATTACAAAGAGAAGAGAGTTTTTCACTTTAAGAACAGTGAAAATTTGAAATGGTTTACCAGAGGACGTGGTGATGGCAGTATGTCTAATTAGTTTTAAAAATATATTAGATAGCTTCTGGGAGGACCTTAAATTAAAGAATAATAATTTCAAAACTGAACCCAGAAGCATCACACCAGTACCAGAGGAACCATAAAGGTCCTGTGCTGGAAATCAACCCAAAGAATCAAACAAGAATTTTCACAGCACAACAGGTGCGAACAGCTAAAAGCAATGGGGAAACAGATTTAACTAGAAAACACTCAGAGAGCATTTACCTTCACGCCAGTGTAGGATCCGCCCCCCAATTTAATGTATTCTTTTTTGGCCAATGGCCCACCCTTCCATCAAATTTAATTGAAATTCATTGCGAACTTTTGGAGATATCGTCTGGACAAACATTGGTGAATACATACGGTAACCTCCTCCAACTTTCGTTGGCGGGGGTAACAAGATACGTTTATTTACCACCCTAAAAATAATCAGCCTCCATCATTCTTTTTCTGTGCCTGCCCTCCTCTCTTTCTCTTTCTCCCATCTTTCCTGTCACTTATTATTTTTCTTTCCTTTGCGGGTGGGTTTACATAAGTGACAAGCCAAATGGCTTCCTGTGAACCAAGAAACTATTTACAAAGCTGGGTGGTAACCGTATAACCAAACCATTCGTGCTCCCTACGTGTCGGCAAGTGGGTTGATGGAGGGTTAGTGCCTCTCCCCGTAAAACAAATAAGTCAAAGTCTAATGGCCACCCCTTAAGGGTTTATGGCGTCTGGAAACAGACAGATAGATTGATAAAAAATCTGAAAACTATAAGACTATATTAAGAACTGATTTGGTTGAGTGCTTCTACTGCTTAAGGTAATGCGTAACGTTTACCGAATAACAGTAACTTACTGGTGGTGACTAGTCCTTGACTGACAGAGTGAAGTCCCGTGCACATGATCGTCCTGACGGGGAAGCGATCAACAACACCTCTACACCGATAGGACGCCTGCAGACAACTGATTGAACTGAGTCACAGTGTCAGTTAGTCGTCCTGACACCAAACCAGTGTTGCCAACCCCGAATTTCAAAACCCGCTAGACTGGACCCGTCAAGTGCTACATTTGGGCAAAAACCCGCGACGAGGAGAGTGTGCATGAGGTGGAGGGGGGGAGAGGGAGGGGGAGGCCGAGGATAAGATGGAGGGATGGGGTGGAGAGATATATGAGAGTAGTTTGAGTTGGGAGCAGGGCAGTTAAATGGCGGGGGACAGGGCGACGTGGAGGCGATTTGTTTGTGGCCACTCCGTACGGGATTGAGGCGTCTGGCAATAGATAGACAGATAAATAGTCTATTATATAAAGCATACTAAGAAAACGATAATTCACACATTTTGAGAAACTAATGAAGAGTTAAATGTTTCTTAATTCGATTAAAATTAACTTGATTACAAAAAAAAAAATAATTAAAAAGTACTATTGCCTTCATTGTTCCTTAACATTTGTATGGAAGAATTAAACACGGGAAGTAATTATTATTTCGTGCTGTACTTGGCCCTCAATGCATTTAAGATGACAAATGACGTGTTCTAGGAATATTAAAAGCAACAGTACCTCCGTCACAGTCAAAACATATGCGAACTGATAACACCGGGTGCTGCAACCGACTGGCCGTCAGTATGACCGAACTGAAACAGACATGAACATGAACCAATGAAAGTGAACCGAACGCAGGTAGTAGTGTAAAACATGCTTACGAGTGGGAGGCAGACTAACTATAAGTTCTTTAATTTTGTTAGTTGCATTTGTGAGATTGCATGACAAATATATCCTTCCCATTCCTCCAGCAAACCGTCAGACGAGTATGCAATCCCGCTATATTTCAAGCTAGCCGAGCCGATTTTACCAGCTAGATTACACACAAAACCTCCAGATTTAGCGGGAAAACCGCTAAATTAGCAACACTGGCAATAACATTGAAAAGTAACAGATTCTGACTACGCCATCATTCCACTCCAACTATCAGTTGCATCAATGTAATATCAGATCCTGCCAATGTTCCATGTATTCATAAGTGCACTGTTAATATTTTTGAACGTATACTTTAAAATACTTAGATTTTTTTTTTTTTTCCAAATGTTTATGTACTGTACGTGATCTTTTGAAGGGAATTACCGTTCAGAACGACGGTGACCATGTTGCTTCATATTAAGAATGTTGCCCTTTAGTTAGGATATACTGTATGAATGATGTATCTGTGTACACACATAAATATTATTGTCCCCAAAATACTCTCTCAGTTCCATTTCCATTCCTCCAAATGACCGTAATAAGTAACTCATTAATTACAGAAGTATGTCATTCACCAGTATACTCTCAAATATTTCATAGACATTTAGGATTAGAACAAAAGGATGGCCCGACCAGGGATGGGTGGGGAGGACACCCCCCCCAAATGTGAGTTCTGAGTTGGTGAAGAAATTGCTGAGTTGGTCAAAAATGGAGTGTGGAGATTTCTTTTTTTTTTTTTTTTTTACATAAAAAGAGAGGTCTCCAAGAGGACAAAATATTTTTATTTACAAACGATTCTCTTTAGGGAGAGAGAGAGAGAGAGAGAACAAAATACAAAATACTCTAGTTTCCTTCCTGTCAGGGGAATAATCTGTGCCAAAATCAAGTACCATACAGTAATTAATCAAGGTGACTGGACCTGGACCCATGTCACCAGTAAATAATTTTGTAATACTAGGTGTTTTAGGGTCGGCCTCCCGTCCCTAGAGCACCTAGGGAAAAGCTGGGTTCTTTTTGTAGACCGGAGCTTAGACAAATAAGAGAGAGGCAGGACACAAAAACTCAAGGCAACACCTTACATGTGTAGCCTATTACTAAATCTTACACAGGAACGAGCAGATATCACAAATACAATAAAACTGGACAATTATAATTCTTGGGCTGCAGATATGGGATAATAGTATTGAAATACAGCATATAATGTCCCCGGGAGTGCTCAATCCCCCACACCAGAACTTCAGCATAGTGCCTCCGGAAATTCACCGACACCCCCACAAGGACCCCACGGAGGAGCAGCAGCCGCACACTGAGACTCGGCGCGACAATGGCACAAGCCAGCCAGGGCCGTACGCCCCTGTGACCCGGAGCCGCCCCGCCGCCACCATAGCAGGAATCCGGCACTACCTTCCGGGCGGGGTTCCACCAAACCATCTCGGGGTGAAGCTGTCTGTCCGGCTCCGATCAGAGCCCCCTCAGGAGTTGGCCTGTAGCCACTCCCGCCTTCTACAGGAGTGTACCAGTAGCCTCTCCGAAGGTGTTTTCCTCTCTTGGGACGGCCTGTAGTCGCCCGCCCCTCGTAAAGGAATCGGTCCAGGACTGACCTAAGGGTAATCAGGAGATGGCCGGTAGCCGCTCCCCCCTTCGTCAGAAGGTTTCCTTCCGGAGACGGCCGGTAGCCGCTCCCACCTTTGTCAGACAGCTGGTAGCCACTCCGAAGGCATTGTCCCTGAGTCGGCCTGTAGCTGCTGCCCACCCCTCCTACAGGAGTCAGCCTGTAGCTGCTCCTACCTTCGTCAGATGGCCGGTAGCCACTCTGAAGGTGTTGTCCACAAGTTGGCCTGTAGCCGCTCCCCACCCCTCCTGCAGGAGTCGGCCTGTAGCCACTCCCACTTTCATCAGATGGCCGGTAGCCGCTCCAAAGGTGTTGCCCCCGAGTCGGCCTGTAGCTGCTCCCCACACCAGCAGGAGAAGATGGCCTGTAGTCGCTCCCGCCTTCGTCAGATGGCCGGTAGCCACTCCGAAGGTGTCCCAAGGTGCACTGGTTCCTCTTCCCCCTCTCAGGCCACGGCCAGTAGCCAGGCCTCGGCGCCTTATGGTCGCGTCCCTAGGAAGCCACGGCCAGTAGCTGGGCCCCACAGCCGGAACCAGGAGAGAGCAGTCTTGCCGCCCCAGCGTGAGACGAGTGTCCTGTCCCCTGACGCAGTGGACATGGGCGAGTACTGGAGAGGCCCTATCGTCTTCCCTGGCCTCTGCTTCCTACGCCTGGCCCTGGAGAAAACCCAACTGATGGACCCTGATGCAGACTGGTGCCGCAGCCCCTCACTGATGGCGCCGCCTGACTCTGGGGGCCGCAGCCCTTGGGAACTCCAGGCCCCTCCCGGAACTCTTGGGCAGGCCCTCCCTATGCCCTGAAGATGAAGGACCTCCAAATCCAGCCAAGACCTGACCGCAAGGTTCAGGAAATTGTTCGGCCCCAGTCCTGAGGGCCATACACCTGTTCCCAGCCCGGAGGAATCGGGCCTCTTCTTCACATGCAGCCCCGGATGAGAGAAGACGTCCTTGTGCGCCATACTGTGCCCCCTCGGCATGCCCTCCCCTGGCAGTGCTCCTGCCCCGGCCGAGCTGTCACCGGCGTATCTCCCCGCCGCCCCCGCCCCCAGTAACTTGTGAGACAGTGACTTTGCCCTAAGTACAGTGGAACAGTGACAAGGTGATAGTGTACTCTCTTAGCACCAGGCCAAGTGTTTATGTGCCAGGGAAATGAAAGCCTAAAATACAAAAGGGAAGAATAATGAGCAATCCCTGTGAAACCTAAGTGATAGTGCATAAGACTCGTGTACGACTCCCTCCACATTATCCTCAGTGTAACAACAAAGTCGTGGAACTCAGATTAGTAATTGATCTAAATGTCCCTTGCTCCCAGAAAATAATAAATCGAACATGCTATCAATACCCTCCACTTCATATTACTATAACATAATTAGACCCCAGTGCCTTACACCCTCCCCTAGTGAGCTTTATCTTAAACGCGCACCACCACCTCAGATCATATTGTGATACTTAACAAATAACCCTTTGTATTTAGAAAATATAGAGTGAACATGCTGTTATTAACCTCTGCCTCATACTACCATAAATACAATTAGATCTTATACCCTCCTCTAGTGAGCCCTGTCACTCACCCCTCCACGTACACCAATACCCTGGACTATACTAATCCTGTACATTACCCTTGGAGTGTTATCCCACGCACTTACTACTGAACTATCCTTCGAGATACCGAGAATCTAGGTATAAGAGTTTGTAATTGACCAAATATTGTGCTGTATCATCTGCTGTTGTCCTTTGACTAAGTAATACATGTGTAAAGGTTATTGCCCGAAGTTTTTGTGTCCTGCCTCTCTCTTGTTTGTCCTAACCCCCCGGTCTCGAAAGAGGACCCCACTCAACGTTAGGTGTTCTAGGAGCGAGAAGTTGAACCTTAAACACCTAGCATTACAAGTGTCAGACAGGATATTGTACAGGACCAGCTTGGTTACGGTGAACGACACTTGAGCTAGACACTTATGTTGGTGAGGGAGTTTAGGTTTCCTAGGCCGGTAGTGGTGGTTATCTGATTTCCCTGGGTAACATTAATATTTTGCACTGGGCCTAAGCTTGGCCTTACCGAGATGCGCCATCAATGTTGGATAGAGTGTTCGCTGTACTTTGGCCCGTAGATCTCTTTTACACTGCTTCACTATGCACTGTCTTTTTGCTGCGTGCGTTCTCTTTCACTCACTGTTTCCACCACTTTCTTTTATGCTCTAGCCACCAGCTTGCTTTATTCCGTCACTCCCACACTGTCTTTATGCTGCGTGCGTTCACTTTCACTTTCCCTTACTGTTAGGTATAGGGCGTGTCACAGTCAGGTGCAGGGGCAGTGGTGGAGTCTCAGCCTCCCTACGGACAGGGCTGATATCCGCCAGGGGCTGCTAGGTCCCGCGGGCAGGAGACAACATGTAGGGGCGTCCTTTCTCATCCAGGGCTGCTGAGGGTGTAGGAGCCCAAGGCTTCTGAGCTCGGGGTGGGAGTCCGGCCCTCTGGACTGGGGCCGAACAGTTCCCTGAACTTCTGAGTCAGGTGCCTGATGGAGGATGAGGATCTCCGGCGTCTGGGGGCAGGGAGGTCCTGCCTGGGAGTCTGAGGGACATTCAGGAGGTCACGGGAGCTGCGGTCCCCGAAGGCTGGGGACGCCATCAGGAGTGAGCTGCGGCATCGGCCAGCTCGGGGTCCATCAGGGGTGTCTCCACTGACTATAGGGAGAAGAGCCTGGTGGTGGTCACAGAGCCTCTCCAGTACTCCTCCGGGCCAGGGGCTCCCTCCAAGTTGTGGGTGGGTGGACTGGGCTCAGCACCTGACGAAGGAGCGGCTTCAGGCCATCTCTGGCTGAAGGGCCCGGCTACTGGCCGTGGTTGTCTTGGGTCACCTTCGGAGCAGCTACCAGCAGTCTCCTGCAGGAGGGTAGAGCGGCTACAAGCCGACTCTCCTGGGGCACTGGCTGTGTCCTGTCGAAGGCGGGAGCAGCTTCCGGCCGTCTCCTGATTGACCTCTGGAGCGGCTTCAGGCCGTCTCCTGTAGGAGGGGGAGCGGCTACAGGTCGTCTCTCCAGGGGCACCTTCAGAGCGGCTTCCGGCCGTCTCCCGATGAAGGCGGGAGCGGCTACCGGCCATCTCCTGATTAGCCTCCAGAGCGGCTTCAGGCCATCTCCTGTAGGAGGGTGAGCGGCTACAGGCCGCATCCCGTAGGAGGGTGAGCAGTTACAGGCCGTCTCTCTGAAGGGCAGCTCCTGAGTGGCTGCAGGCCGTCTCCTGACGAAGGCAGGAGTGGCTTCAGGCTGTCTCCTCATTTCCTCCAGAGCGGCTTCAGGCCATCTCCTGTAGGAGGGTGAGTGGCTACTGGCCATCTCTTTGTAGGGCACTTTCCGAGTGGGTGCAGGCCGTCTACTGACGAAGGCAAGAGCGGCTTCAGGCTGTCTCCTTGTTTCCTCCAGAGCGGCTTCAGGCCGTCTCCTGTAGGAGGGTGAGTGGCTACCGGCCATCTCAGGGGCGTTGTTTGGAACTGGAGAAACAGTTCCACCCCAGTTTGATCGATGGGCAGCTTGCCTGGCAGGTTGTCTTGTATTCCTGCTATGGTCAGGCTATAGGTACCTATAGCCTGTGTCATAGGGGCACGCGGCCTGGGTGGACTTAGGTCGTTTCTGCCCGGAGCTCATTCGCTCTGCGTACACTCCTTCGCGGACTCCTTCTGGTGGATTGTTGCTGTCTGCTTCAATGTCCTGCTGCATTTTACCACCATCGGCTGGGAAAAAGTCACAGCCTCATGACTGGAGGTGATAAACTCTTGTATCATAGGTGGTGTAGACTGGCTGGAGGTGTTGGAGGAGGGCGTGCCAGGTTGTGGTAGCAGGATTTTCTTCATGTTGTTCGTCACAAGTGATGAACAGGGTGGATTGGTCAGTGGAGGAGCAGAGGAGGCATAGGAGGTGGCAAGGTCCTCGGACACGCTGTTTGTGCCTGAAGGGTGGTGCCCATATGGCTCGGCAGATCTTCATGGTAGGTGATGTCTCGGATGTTGGACTGTGCTGAATGCTGGAGATGGAGGGCAAGTGTGGAGTTTTATGCCGGGATAATGCAGTGTGCAGTCTCTAGGGAGCATAGGTGGTCGGGATCTGAACTTGGTGTATCATGTATGTGAGAGGGCTTAAGGTAGGGGTCAGCATGTGAATCTGCTGCGAGGCGGGTGGGGTGGGAGAGTGGGCATATTGGGCGGGTGGGTGGGAGAGGCAGCTGGAACGGGTGGTGGTTGTTCTGAGGGTGGGTGTGGGCAGCAATGGGGGCATGCAGCGTCGGCCTGCTTGTGATGGGGGTGGGGCACAGGCGGTTGGTTTGGGAGTGGTCGGTGGGTGGATAGTGCAAGGCGGGGAGCAGGGGGTGGGTTTAGGGGTGGGTGGTGGGGTGGGTATGTGGGCAGCTCTGGTGGAAGCAGGGGTGGGAGCTGGGGTGAATGAGACCGAGGGGGTGTGGGCAGGCGGCGGTTGGTGGGTTTGATTGTCAGAGGGGGTCGGAGGTTGAGGTGGTGTGGTGGGCGGCAAGGGTGCAAAGGCATGGGTGGGACACTTGGTGTCAGGCATGGTGGCCCGGGTACTAGGTGGTGATGGGGTGGGGGAGGTGCAGGGGCTTGGTGGTGTTGGTGAACTGTCAGGTGAGGTGCTGGACGTGGAGGGGGGTGGGGTGGGGGCAGCAGGGGAGGGAGAGGACAGAGAGAAGGGGGAGGGGGAGATATAGCAGTCATAGGAGGTAGAGGAAGGTGGCATGGGGTGGGGGGTGGGTGGGGCATGGGGCCGGAGCCTGGGAGGTGGGGGCGTGGAAGAGGCAGACATGCCGGTTTCTGAGGGTGGGGGACGTGCCGTGGTATTCTACGGTCACCTGGTAGGGGTTAGGGACGTGAGTGACGATGTGGCCTTGTAAAACGTGGGTCAAGCTTGTGGGGGGTGGGGAGCTGTGCGACCATCACAGTATCGCCTGGCTTGTAGGGGTTGGAGGTGGTGTCAGGGTGGAGGTCCAGGTTGTTTTGGAGGTGTGTCAGCCATCATTTGAGGTGGTGTAAGGGGTCGGAGGTGGGGGTGGAAGCGGGGGGTTTGCAAGTGCTGCCGAAGGGGCAGGAGGGGGGTGTTTCTCCGAACACTCGCTCATAGGGTGAGATGCCGTCCCCTCGGGGGCATGATCCATTGACCAATTTTTATGTAGGCGGGCCAGTCGTCATTTTTGGTGGCTTCTGTCCGGGTGCAGTGTTGATTCGTACGATGTCTGCGTTCGCACACAGCATTTCCTTGGGGCCAGTAAGGGGACGAGTGGGAGATGCTATAGCCGAAAAGATGGGTGAGTTCCTCCCAGATTTTGCTGGTGAATTCTGGTGCATTGTCTGAATGGATGGCTTGCGGGATACCAAAGTAGGGAAAAACATGTCAGACCAGGGCATCAGCCACTGCGACAGCGTGGTGTTCTTTCACTCGGCAGGCTACGACGAACTTAGAGTATGTGTCGATGAATGTAATCACGTACCTATAGCCTGATTTCAGGGCCAAAGGTCCCACTGCATCGAGTGCCAATAGTTACCAAGGTTTGTGGGTGATAATACGCCCAGCTGGGCCGGCGGTACTGGTGATGTCTTTACCAAGGGCGCACGCTTGGCAGGATTGGATAATCTCCTTGGCGAGGGTGGAGGTGTTTGGCGTCCAATAGGTGTCATTGAAAAACTGTAGGAGTTTCTTCTTACCCAGGTGAATGCCGTTGTGGGCGTGCAGGTGTCGAAAGGCGTCTAGGGCGGCGTCCGGGTCCAGGATGATATACCCAGATGGGGTTAGCAGATAGTCGCCTTGGCAGTACAATTTTTTGAAGAGGGGCTGAGGAATCCAGGGTGGCCTTTCCTTCCGATGCCATTGTTGGAGGAGGTCGGCCCCCAGCTGGGCGGCGTTGATAGGGAGTCAGGAAAGGGCATCAGCATTGGTGTGGAGTTTGCCGGGGCAGTACGAGATTTCATAGTTAAACTCCTCTAGAGTTTCACACCACCTGATGAGCTGTGCATTGTGGGTGTCAGACTGTCACAACCACTGGAGGGACTGGTGATCGGTGATGATGGTGACCTGGGTCCCTGATAGGTACACCTGGAAGTGCTCGAGTGCCCAGACAATACCTAGGCACTCCCTCTTGTTGGCGGCATAATTCTTCTCCGCCTGATTTAAGGTACGACTGGCACAGGCGATGATGTGTTCGCGGCCCTCTTGGACTCACACCAGCACTGCCCTGATTGCAATGAGGGAGACGTCTGTGTAGATCCGAAATGGAAGGGTGTAGTCGAGGAAAGTGACAACAGTGGCGGATATGAGCTTATCCTTAAGTTGTTGGAAGGTGGCTCGTCTCTCATCTGTCCAGAAGAAAGGCTCTCCCTTTCGGGTCAGGTCTTGGAGGGGCTTGGCGATGTGCGCGAATCCTTTCACGAAGCGGCGGTAGTAGGAAGTCAGGCCGAGGAATGCTTGGATTCCATGGACATCATTGGGTGGGGGAATGTCCATGATGGCGTGGAATTTGTCGGGGTCGAGAGATATGCCAACCTGGGAGATGACATGCCCCAGGAATGAGACAGTTCTGGCGGCCAGAACGCACTTGGAGGGCCAGAGTTTGAGGCCTGCCTGTCAGATTCGGGAAAAAACCCAGCAGAGGCACTGCAGTGGTCGGCCCCGGTCTGGCTGAACACAATGACGTTGTCCAAGTATGCCAGACAGATCTCCCATGTAAGGCTGCTGAGGACGGATTCCATGAGTCTTGAAAAGGTGGTGGGGGCATTACAAAGGCCGAAAGGTAAAACATTAAATTCATAATGTTTCCCGTTGCTGGTAAAAAATGCAGTTTTGCCTCTGTCCTCTGGTCGCACCGGGACCTGCCAGGACCCCAACTGGAGATCGGGGGTGGAGAACCAGGAGGCGCCTTATAGGGAGTCTAGGGAATCATCTATTCGCGGGAGTGGAGTGGCGTCCTTGATAGTGACGTCGTTGAGCCGGCGGTAATCGACGCAGAACAGCATCGTACCATCCTTTTTCTTCACGAGGACGACGGGGGAGGACCAAGGGCTGGTAGAGGGGGAGACGACTCTGGCTTCAATCATCTGCACCTGGTGGTCTTTCTCTTCCCGTTGCTTGGGATTTTTCCACCGGGATGGCTGTTGGATCGGTGGGCCCGTCACATGGATCTCATGAGCTAGGTAGCTGATATGTCCAATGTCGGCGGGTCCTGCTGCAAATAGGTCCTGGACGTCCAGGAGAAGGCGGCAGAGGGTGTCGGATTGGTGGGCGAAGAGATGGTCGGGGATAGGGGGCAGAGGAGTGGGGGAGCAGGATGGGGAAGGGGCACAGGGCTCAGCATCTTCCATCTCTTCGATTATGAGCCCTTTTGGGAGGGTGAGGGGTGAGGGAGCAAGATTTGCAATCTGGACTGCCGAGTGATGAGGGGGAAGGATGGTTGGGGGCAGGAGGCAGGACGAGAGGGTTCCGGGCGGAAGGAGGGAGGAGAATAGAATGGAGGTACCTGAGGGCTGGTTAACCCGCCGCGTGCCAGTGCCGTTTTAAAACAGTATGACATAATTGTGCGGCCAGTGCCAGTGCCGTTTTAAAACAGTCTAAAAAAACTTCACTGTGACAGCATTTTTCAAGATTCGTGGGTAAAAATTGGCAGGCATGTAAGGTAACTGTTCCTCTACCATCCCCCAGGCTGTCAAGGCCATACACTCACTCGCTCCCCCCCCTCACACTCGCTCTGCCTCACTCTGCCTGTGTGCCTTACCCAGTGCTGTACATAGTGAAGGCATTTTATAAATATTTTCACGTAAGTGTAAGTTGTAAATATTTTCTTGTTAGTGTAAGGACTATAATTATAGTGAAGTCAAGTTGTAAATACCTTCTTGTAAGTGCCAGGAGTGTACGTAATGAAGTCAGGTTGTACCTATCTTCAAGTAAGTGTAAGATAATGCATTCATAGTGAGAAAGACATGCAAATTGTGATAGATGCTGAAGTAATAAGTAATCAGAAAAGTGTATTGAACATTGCTATACCTTCCCAACATAAATACCTGAGTATACCTTACACAGAAAACGGCTTTCTATCACGTACTTGATGAGCGTGAGAGAGCGGCTATACCTGTCCACGAGTATGTTGGACTCAATAAAACTCATTTCCGAGCCTCAGTGAGCATTTTAATGGTAAAGTTCGTTGTTTCCACATCAAAATCTATCATTTTAGCCAGAAAAAAAAGGTTGAAAAATGGCCGGCACTGGGGTGACCCAGAGGGCTAAAAATGGCCAGCATGTGGCTGGTGAAGGGTCACCCAAGCCTCGTGATGAGGGGGGATAGTGACAGTCGAGGGGGTGATGGTGGAGAAGGAGGGGAGGGGGGAGGGGGGAGTGGGGAGTCTTCCTGCTGGGGCCGGGGCATGCAAGTGCAGGGGGGGGGGGCCGGGGGGTTTCCAGAACTGGAGCTGTCTATTTTGGCAGTCGATGGTGGCGCCCAGCTTCTGCAGGAGGTCCAGCCCTAGATAGCCATTGTAGTTTCGGCAGGAAGAGTAAAACACAATAACTTGTTGCATCGCTGATGCTGGCTGATGGGTGTTGATGCGCAGGGCCCGTGTTTCCCCATGGATCGGCAGGAGGTCGTCCCCCACATCCACCAGGTGAGTAGCCATTGGGAGTAGTGGGCCAAAGGTCGACTTGTGATGGGAGAAGTAGTGGCTATATAGGCAAGATCTGGCCACTCCCGTGTTGACCAGCAATCTGGCTTTTACCCTGTTCAGCTTCATCTTGTGCTAAACTGGGGGGCGGTATTTGGGGGAAGTGGCCCCCACCACTGTGGGAAGGTGCGGGGGTGATCCTAAAAAATCCAACTGTTGGGGACCTCCTTCTTCTTCCTCCTGCTCCTGCTCCCTGGGTTCGGCTTCCTCCACGGGGCCAGGTTCGTCGTCTGGCTCCTCATTATCTAGGAAGGAGACTTTAGGCCTGCCTGGGGTGGTGGTTTTTTGTCTGGCAGCCTTTAGCTGGTCCCTGATGTCGTGCAGGGGTCATCAGGAGCTGCTGGCAGAGAACTCCCAAGGGTTGACTAGGATGAGGTTGGGGTTCTTGTGACTGGGGCGTCGGTGGGCGTGGTGTGCTCTAGGTAGGCTGGGTGCCGGGGTGGGGCTGGTGTTGGGCATGGGTGGGCATGGCTTGACCGGGGGAGCTGGAGCATTTGGGAAACTTCTTTACCCCGTTGATTTGCTGGGGTGCAGAGCGGGAGGTCAGGAGATGGCGTATCAGTTGGATATCCTTATCCATGTCTCCTGTAGGGTCATGGATTGTGAAATGCTCCTTCACCATACTAGGAAGCATTCTCAGCAGAGTATTGAAGGTGTGTTGTTCCCTGGTGTCATCATCTGCCTCCGGGTAGGCAGCAGTGACCAGGCATCTAGCCTGGATTAGGGTATCATCCAAATTTCCATCGAAGGTTAGGCTATCCAATTGGGACAGCGCTACTACTTTCCCTGGTGAGGGAGTGATAGCTTGAATCATGAGTTTCGTGAAGTTTTGCCAAGTGAGTCCGGGAACTATTTTTGGTGCTATATTAGTTGCGCTTTGCCTAGTAATGGGAGTGTGACTGCGATTTTTTGCTTATCGTCCTTGATTCCGATATCCAGCAAAGGTTTAATAATTGCCAGGTATGTGTGAACATCATACTGTTCAGGGTCGAATTTTGGTAAGTGCACAAGCGGTTTAGTTGCCATTTTTTGATAGTATTTCCTGACCACCTCTCTCTTATGCTCGAGTCAAGAACCACTGCTGTCCAGCAGTGTAATGCTAGGTGTTCTTGGGTCGGCCTCCCGTCCCTAGAGCACCTAGGGAAAAGCTGGGTTCTTTTTGTAGACCGGAGCTTAGACAAATAAGAGGGAGGTAGGACACAAAAACTCAAGGCAACACCTTACATGTGTATTACTAAATCTTACACAGGAATGAGCAGATATCACAAATACAATAAAACTGGACAATTATAATTCTTGGGCTGCAGATATGGGATAATAGTATCACACAGGATACTGTACAGGACCAGCTTGGTTAGGGCGAACGACACTTAAGCTAGACACTTATGTTGGTGGGGGAGTTTAGGTTTCCTAGGCCGGTAGTGACGGTTGTCTGATTTCCCTGGGTAGCATTAATATTTTGCAGTGGGCCTAAGAGTGGCCTTACCGAGATGCACCATCACTGTTAGATAGAGTGTTCACTATACTTTGCCCCATAGATCGCTTTTACACTGCTTCACTATGCACTGTCTTTTTGCTGCGTGAGTTCACCTTCACTCAGTTTCCACCACTTTCTTTTATGCTCTAACCACCAGCTCCCTTTATTCTGTCGCTCCCACACTGTCTTTATGCTGCGTGCGTTCACTTTCACTTTCACTCACTGTTACAGTAGGTAGGGCGTCACAGTCAGACGGCAGAGTCTCAGCCTTCCTACAGACGGGGGAGCCCAAGGCTTCTGGCCTCGGGGTGGGAGTCTGGCCCTCTGGACTGGGGCTGAACAGTTGCCTGAACTTCTGAGTCAGGCGCCTGACAGAGGATGAGGATCTCCGGCGTCTGGGGGCAGGGAGGTCCCACCCAGGAGTCTGAGGGGCGGTCTGGAGGTCATGGGAGCTGCAGTCCCCGAAGGTCAGGGATGCCATCAGGAGTGATCTGCGGCGTCGCCGGCGATGGGGACCATCAGGGACATCTCCACCGACTGTAGGGAAATGAACCCAGTGGTGGTCACAGGGCCTCTCCAGTACTCCTCCGGGCTGGGGGCTCCCTCCAAGTCATGGGTGGGTGGACTGGGCTCAGCACCTGACAAAGGAGCGGCTTCAGGCCGTCTCTTGCTGTAGGGCCCAGCTACTGGCCGTGGCTGTCTTGGGGCACCTTCCGAGCAGCTACTGGCCATCTCCTGCAGGAGGGTAGAGTGTCTACAGGCTGACTCTCTGGGGGCACCTTCCGAGCAGCTGCCGGCCGTCTCTTGACGAAGGCGGGAGCAGCTTCAGGCTGTTTCCTGATTGACCTCCGGAGCGGCTTCAGGCCGTCTCCTGTAGGAGGGGGAGCGGCTACAAGCTGTCTCTCCAGGGGCACCTTCAGAGCGGCCTCTGGCCATCTCCTGACAAAGGTGGGAGTAGCTACCAGCCATCTCCTGATTAGCTTCCGGAGCGGCTTCAGGCCATCTCCTGTAGGAGGGTGAATGGCTACAGGCCATCTCTCCAGGGGCACCTTCAGAGCAGCTTCTGGCTGTCTCCTGACGAAGGCAGGAGTGTCTACCGGCCGTCTCCTGATTGGCCTCCGGAGCGGCTTCAGGCTGTCTCCTGTAGGAGGGCGAGCTGCTACAGGCCGTCTCTCCGAGGGGCACTTTCCGAGTGGCTGCAGGCCATCTCCTGAAGGTGGGAGCTGCTTCGGGCTGTCTCCTGGTTAGCCTCTGAAGCAGCTTCAGGCCATCTCCTGTAGTAGGGTGAGCGGCTACAGGCCGTCTCTCCGAGGAGCACCTTCTGAGTGACTGCGGGTCATCTCCTGACAAAGGCAGGAGCTGCTTCAGGCCATCTCCTCGTTTCCTCCAGAGTGGCTACAGGCCTTCTCTCCAGGGGCACCTTCAGAGCGGCCTCCGGCCGTCTCCTGACGAAGGCGGGAGCGGGTACCAGCTGTCTCCTGATTAGCCTCTGGAGCGGGTTCAGGCCATCTCCTGTAGGAAGGTGAGCGGCTACAGGCCATCTCCTCAGGGGAACCTTCAGAGCGGCTTCCGGCCACCACTGAGCTCTTCTCACTACAGCCGGTCCCGGAGAGGCCTCACCTGATGGACCCCGATGGAGGCCGACGCTGCAGTCCACTCCTGACAGCGTCTCTGACCACTGGAGACCACAGCGCGCAAGGACCTCCAGACTGCTCCTAGGACACCTGGGAGGGACATCCCCACACCCCAACGCCGTAGACCCACGTCCTCCATCAGGCACCTGAGTGAACGATTCAGGTAGCTGTTTGGCCCCAGCCCAGAGGGCCAGACTCCAGCCCCGAGCCCTGAGAGAGCAGGGCCCTTCACCACCCACAGCCCCAGACGAGAGAGGACGCCCCTACGAGTGATCCTGTGGCCCCTGAATACGGAGGCCCCTGGCGGAGCTCAGCCCCGTCAGTAGTCAGGCTAAGTTGTTCCCGTTGCCCTTGTACCTGACCGCCACCACACCCACTCCTGATGGTGAGTGACAATGAAAGCACAGTGAAAGTGATGCAGTGAAGCAAGGGCAGAACAGTGAGTTACTAGAACATGGGAAGTCAGAAATGAAACCTGTCAGTGTTAGTGTAAAAGAAAAGTGGAATAGATAAAGTGACCGTGAGACAGTGAACACAGCCGGGCAGTGAGTTAAATGTCTGTCTGCATGAATGTAATGCCATCACAGTGACATAGCCTCGTGCAAAGATGAATCAGAGGCTCCCAGTGCCATAGTAACAATTAATAACGTGACAGACAAATGAAGTAGACCGCCAACAGTGATTACAGTGCCGCAGCCCCAGTGAACAGAGCTCCATCTGATAGATAAAGCCTGGACTTCCCCCGAGTGCCAGTATTTGGTTTCACTGCCCTAAGACTCCTGATCTTAGTTAACGTGCTGTTCACTTTACCTGATCTTGTGTCAAATAGTATCTGGCATGATACTAATACCCACAATCTAGACCTAGTTTTATAATTGCCCAGAATAATTACTCTTGTGACGTCTACCTGTCCCACTTGTAGAATATAGCAATACACGTGTAAGGTTGTTGCCTTCAGTTTTTGTGTCCTGCCTCTCTCTTATTTGTCTAAGCTGCAGTCTAGAAAGAGAACCCAGCTACACACTAGGCGTTAGAGGGACGGGAAGCCAACCCTAAACACCTAGCATTACAAATATGTGAGAGTATGGATCATTTGCTCAAGAATTGTGTAGGTTAGATTGAAAGTTGGACTACAAATGTGGGTGATTGTGTGTGTGTGTGTTTGTATGTGTGTGTGTGTGTGTGTGTGTGTATATCACTGAGCTCTATAGTATGAAGAGGCTTTCTCATGGGTAGCACCATGTAATTTATGAAGCCGCCGCCAGGGCAGTGCTGGTGTAGCGGCAGCCATGTTACACCATGCCTGATGCCCGCGTTTTTCTACTGAGCTGGTCTGTGGGTTTTGAAAAGAAATGAAATATTTATTATTGTAGGAACAGAGTGCTAATACAACAAAAGAAGGTGGTGGGTCATGCCACACACCTTCTGTAGCCAATAGTTACATACATTTAGTAACTGGACATTCGTGGGTGTGACCACATTTTTTTTTTTTGTAGCCACATAGCTTTTGATAAGAAATAAATTACACTCTACTTTATTGAAACACCCACCCCAACAGAAGACCACCGCAGGTGTGGTGCAATACCTACCCCATGGAGGAGCCACGGACTGGGTGTCGCAACACCCACCCCTGGTGGAGACCACAGGGAAGTGCATAGGATGCGTGTAAGGCCCATTCAAAACGAGCCTACTATCTTGCTCCCCTCTTCCCCTCAATGGAGCCAGGAGCAGGAACAATGCCCCGGCAGACTACTTTCCAGCCGGGCCAGCTTTTGCGAGGATCAGGGTGGGACTTGTAGAAACACAGTCCCAGGCAGCACCACGATGACGGCCACCATCCGCTTCAGGGAAGAGACGGCCACTGTATACTCTTCTGCTGCTACTCCCTGCAGGATCGCGGCGATGGCCACTGTCTGCACCTGGAAAGGAACGGCCACCGTATGCCTTGCACCTGCCATCTCAGGGGCACGTGGAACCACAACAACGGCCACTGTCCACATCGGGGAGGGATCGGCCACCGTACGTCCCTCGTCCAGTGCCCTTGTGACCACTCCCACGGAGGACGTCCCTTGCTTGCCTCACCACCCACCCAGAGGCCAAGAAGGGCACCCTTCTCTCTCTCCCCACAGGAGCAGTTCCCGGGCAGAGTTGCAGCTGGAGGAGATCTGGCGAGGCCCTGTCATAAGCCTGCGAGTCCGTGCCCTGCAGCCAGCACCCCGGCGATGCCCCTCGCTGTCAAACTCCATGGGGAAGGGACTCCACAGGCAGCTCCTGACGGCAACTCGACCCAAGAGAGACTGTAGCCCCCAGGCACCCAGGGGCACCCCTAGGACTCTGGGGCGTGACCTCCCCAGCCCCACTGGCAAGTGGTCCTCCTCCAGGAGCAGGCAAAGGCAAGCACACCTGCTCACCCTGTTCAGCCCCAGCCCAGAGGGCCACCTTCCCCACCGAGGCCCCACTAGGGAAGGGCCTTCCTCCACACCGCCGAGCAGCCCATTCTGGATGCCCCAGCCCCTGGCAGTAGTCCCGTGCCTCCCGCGGGAGGGCACATCTGATGGATTTCCTTCCACACCTGGACAACACCTGCGAGCAGCCCAAGACCACAGCAGCCTTGGCCAGAGTCCACCAGTCCTATTGTGTCCCCTTACCTGTTCAGTGTATATCAATATTGTATTCTGTTCTAAGTTGTAATAGGAGCCCCTGCAAACTCCTGAAAGTTGCCAGTGTTCGTTGGATCTCTAAATAGCATGGGGTCACTACCAACTCAGAGTTGGTGTACCTTCCTTTAAAAAAATTCCTATCGGGATTATTACTCATGCATAAAGCATTATACCAGTATTATTTTTATCTTAGATATTTTACTGATTCTCTAAACAAGATTTACTCTGAAAGGTTCTCCATTGAGTTTACTAAAAGCCATGAAAGCTTACTGTGCGTTTTTGCACTCAGCACATTTCTATCAAGTATTATGAATCTCAGTTGTTGGAAAAATTTATCATACAGTTTCCAGAGATCATAATCTTTCATTTGGCAAATCCTGACATGATTCTATCCATTATACATTTAACCTGAGGCGTCCCAACGACGTATGGATATGTTGCCACGTTTTGTCACGGTGACACCCAACAACGCATCCATATGTTTTGCAATTAGGAGGTCCATCATTTGCACATTTTTCAAGTTTCACAGGTGATTTTTGGTAGGCATATGTGGAAGCCCTTCCTCTACCCAACGCCAAGTGGGGATAATGCTTGGCCCCATCTGACCCCCCCTCCCCCCACATGCCAGTTTCTAGGCAACTCACCTGTTAGCAGTGACCTGGCCAGTAAAGACATGTTGCACCATGGTCTCTCCAATGACGAAATTCAAGGCAAAAGTGATTCCCAAGGTGGAGGACAAAGGAAGAAAGAAGCTAGAGGAAGAAATAAGCAGAAGTGATGAGGCAGTAATGTCGTAAAGGAAGGTGCCATATGTTGATGTTTTTGGTGAGTGAACAATGCTTATATTGCCTATATTATTGTGTGAAAACCAATATACTCTTGTACTATATATAAATTCGTACCAATTAAATATTTACATATATTGAGTGGTTTGGAATAGTTACCCCTCCCAAGAAAACGTCTTCTCTGGAGCCTGGCCTGAGAGGACACGGTACCAAGGTGAGGGTACTGTTACCTGTATTTGGTATTTCTAAACTCAACTGAGCACTTTCTGAATTTTTGATGTTTCTCATAAAAAGCGAGGTTTTAGCCAATTTTTTTTTTTTTTGAAAATCTGCCGGGATTGGGGGGGGGGGGACCCGTGGTGAAAAATCTGCCGGGACACAATGGGTTAATAATAGTAAGAATTGTACGGCCGAAATGTTACGTGGCCGAGATCAGCGACCCGAAGTTTTAAAGGTATGGTATTCCTCTTGCTTTACCCCTTACAGTGCGGGCTTGTTTTGCTATGTTTTGCGTGTCCCGCGGGCATATTCGGGCTCCAACAGACTCTCAAAAAATATTTGCCAAAAATCAGTTATTAGTCCTAGAATATTAAAATTACATATGCATATGGCACATACCTTCAGCTTTCTCCTGGGATGTTTGTTGAGCCTTCGTCGATTACCGTAGGACTTGTGGAGACCTCTGAAGTTTGGTAACGAAGTCTCCACTTTACACTTCCCAACAACCCGTAATATGATTACCACAGCCAGATATTATTACTAGAAACACTATTCTATGATTATCAAGTAGTTTGGGATCCATACTCCAAATAAAAACCACTGTGAAAGCAATGAAAATTATGAGCGCGTATGACTTTCCCACTTGCGCTAGTTCGCTGTTGGTATTCTGTCATTTATTATTCATAAAAACACTCACAGTTTATATTTCTATTACTATATAACACTTATATATATCTACAGTCTTTATCCATAATTTTCCTTCAGTAATAGTAGTTTACTGTCACTGTAGGCATTCAATTTCTTTCAGTAAAATACGTAGCATTCACTTTCTCGTCCTGTATACTAGCATTGAGAGTGAATGTCACTTTCACCTTCACTCTCATAACTCATAGTATTCATACATGCTAGAGTGAAACTTTCACTTTCATTACTCCTAGGGTATATACTCGTATTCTTACATTTCTATTTACATTTCTATTTACGTTCTCTATTTCATTTACGTTATTTACATATCTATTTTAATTACACTGTGTTATGCTCTGTCACTTGAAGTAACTTATAAAACTATTTTCCACTGTTCACGTATAGTTACATTCATTGCTCTCACTTGCTGTTTAAACATTATTTACAATTCCACTTTCACTGTTTTACTCAATAGAAAGATCGTAGTCACTCTTTTATCAATTGTCAGCCCTTTACCTCCTTCTACACGAGGTTTGGTAGGGGGTAAAGGTCACAGGGCCCTTTGCATGGGGGTGAAAAATGGCGGAAGTTAGCAGGAGCAAATCAGACATACCTCCACTTTGAAAGACGACAGTGAACTGATAGTGGTGGCCTCCCGCCGCCTGGCTTGGGTGAGTGCAATACTATCAACTTTAGCCTTGTGAGACCTGCTAATATATAGCAATGAAATGATTGGCAGGAAACCAAGACAATACATAGTAAATTAGGTAGTTCCAGGTGAATGTAAATATCACTTAGGCTCCTCCCTTCCCTCCTTATATGTATATTTATTACGAAAATAGATTATACGGCATATTTCAAGGGGAAATAAACAGTGAAAATTAGCGAACGAGTGCATGTGATGTGTTGTCAGGTGATGATTAGCCAATTCCAGGTGTATGGCACTATCACTTACCTTATTTCTTTTTTGTATATATTATTTGGTATAAGAATAGGGCATAGGGCTTATTTCAATGGATGAAATCAGTGGAAAATTCCAGGGAAGATTTACTTAGCGTAGAATACACTGTGATGGCCTGCAATAATTAGGTAGTTCCAGGTGAATGTAAATATCACTTAGGCTTCTCCCTTCCTATCTTATATATATTTTTATTACGAAAATAGATTATACAGCATATCTCAAGGGGAAATAAACAGCGAAAATTAGCGAACGAGTGCACGTGAGGTGTTGTCAGGTGATAATTAGCCAATTCCAGGTGTATGGCACTCTCACTTACCTTATTTCTTTCTTGTATATATTATTTGGTATAAGAATAGGGCATAGGGCTTATTTCAATGGATGAAATCAGTGAAAAATTCCAGGGAAGATTTACTTGGCGTAGCACGGCCGTGCAGGCGAGAGGATAGGGTAATGGAGGGGAGGTAGGGAGGGGAGTCAAAAACGGGGAGAAATGGCTAAATTGTCAACAATGGATGGGAGTACAGATGAGATTAGGAGTGCTGACTAGTGTTGGACATAGGCAGTACTGATAGATGATACAAGCCACCACTTGAAAGCCCGGGTGAATTCAAAATAACACAGAATCACAAAAGCGATGCCCCTTGGTATGAGCCCTTGCTCCCAAGCGTCACGAAAGTGACGCCCTGCAGTTAAGGGGTTAAGAAAATGTTTCAGTTCTGCTGCAATCTATTTTTCCACATATATTTTAGTTGTGCAATCGACCACGGCACTATATTTTCCGGATTTATCGGCTGATTTCAAAAGGCACAGGAGTCAGGTGTGGTGTATACACATCATCAATGATCCCCTGAGCCCATGGCAGCGGGCACGCAAACAATGCCACTGTACTCTGAGGAAGCGCCTCCATAATGAGCTCAGTGAGTTCGTACGATCTTCGATTGTTTAAGTACCATATTTCCTTCATTTGTTATGTAAGATACAATTTTGTTATACCCAATTACCATTTTTCCTTACAAATGTACATTCACCACCTAAAAACATGACAGTGATTAATACTGTTATGAAGGGAGATTTGCCAGTTAGGCAGCCGAGATCTTTCGAAACGTTTCTGGTACCGTAAGTTCGGTACGAGTCAGAGTTGCCAGTTTGCCTGGTGTTTGTAAGCGTAGTTATTTCGTAAGTTATGCATTAATCTATTGTGCTTTTTCTCAGTAATGTTTTATTCAGGTAATTGCTTGTTAAATATGTAATTTAAGTTCGTATGGTTAATGATTTAGAGTGTTATGTAATGTGAGAACTCTAGCATGTTTTGATGTCTCGTAGTTGGTAACTGATGTTGCTAGGGGTTGATGCAAGACAGTATGTTCTAGAATGTTGGAGAAGTAGACGGTTCTAGAACAATGCAAGTTTATATAAGGATGGGGAAGAGCTTAGTTAGTTAGTCAGTCGGTTTGAAGTTCAGACGGGTTTCAGGTCAGTTTGTGTGAAGTGCAGTCGGTTTTGGTGTCAGTGAAAATTGTGTACTTTCGGTACTTGTAAAAATAGTGGCAAAGAGTGACGAGTTATTTAAGTTTGTATATCATTGGTACTTGAGAAAACAGTGAAGTGTAATAACTGTGAAGTGTTATTAAGCATTAAGTGCAATTACTGTCAGTGAAGATTATTTTCGGTACTTGTGTAATAAGTGAAGTGTTAACAAGCATTAAGTGTGATAACAGTAGTAAAGTGTGTATAGCTCCAGTGCTTGTGAGAAAAATGTAGTTGAAAAGCATCACGTAGAATTGTTTGGAAAATAAAATCAGTGAACTTTAAGGAGCCAGTGTTTATCTTCACCTCAGGTGATCTTGTGTACTGCACACGTAAAGGCTGACATAAGAAGAACAACTCACTGGGCAACGTCCTTCCTATACTGTACTACTGCTGCTGGAACCTGTGGCAGTGGGAACTGGGACGTAACACTGGTGTCAGGAGTGAGGATTTTTTTAGGGCTGCAGTGAGACTAATCCTCAACATGGAGCAAGAAGGTGTCCAGACAAGAGGCCAAGCTAGGCAGGAAGAGGCATCGCTGGATGGAATTATGAAAGTATTACAAGCACTACAAGCACAATTACAGGCACAGAAGAAAGAAATTCAAGAACAATTTCAGGCACAGAAAGAAGGACAGAAAAAGCTCGAAGAACAATTACAGGCACAGAAAAAAGAAATCAAAGAACAATTGCAGGCACAGAATGAAGAACAGAAAGAACAATATGAACGTCTTCGGGAGGCATTACAAGGGCAACAGAGGGAATTACAACCGAGGGTGCAAGGACAGCCAGATGCATTCATGGGAGAAATCAAGGAAGAACAACAACAGCTTAAGGAGGAAGTAGATGCCAAGGTAGAGCAGCAGAAGTATGAGGTAAGCAATAATGTGAAAGAGTGTAAAGAGCATGTAGACGAACAGTTGAAGACAGTTAGTGAGGAAATAATGACAGAGTACAAACAGCATGTGGACAACCAGCTGAAGATTAGCGAGGGAATAGTGACAGAGTGCAGACAGCATGTAGATAACCAGTTGAACATGTAGTCAATCATTAGAAGATAATTAGTGAGAAACTTGAGGCTGTAGAGAAATATTACACTGCTGAGCCTCAGGTTAGTGTACAAGGAGCATATGAAGGGAATGGACAGTGTATGGTGATTCTTGACGGATCCTGGGCATCTGAAGATGGCATTACAGGGCTGAATAATCAGAATGCAGATGTTGTAAGTCCTGGACTTAATTATGTTGCCTCAGTTATTAGGCCCCAAACCAGTGAAGTGCATGGCTATAATGGGGATCCATTTAAGAAGAAACCTCAAGAAAGTGATGGTAGTGTATCTTGGGAAGCTTACCGTGCACAGTTTTAGTTACTTGCGGATCAGAATGGTTGGGATGATAAGAAGAAGGCTGCAGAAGACCCACCTGTTATGCAGGATATTTTTAGTTCAACCTCTCGTCCTAAAAACTCCCGCGACTGAGCGGGGTCCTCTTTCCGGACCGGAGTTAAAGCACCAACAAAGGAACAGGGCATAAAAACTCGGCAGTACACCTTAACACATCTATTGCACTTATTCAATACACCTTACAATATAGGAACAGAGAGACACTAGATATGATATGAACAGGAAGACAGAGCGGGTTTACTAACACACACTATACACGCAGGAATGTCAAGGACAGAATTCATACATATGTTACAAGTTAACAATCACTAGAGTCTGGCAATGGTATTATGTATAGTGAATAATTTCATTTAATGTTCTAGACAAGATGCACAGTATATAGTTGGAACAACGGGCCTAGCTGGCTTATATTTGCATTTGTCTGTTCTAGCACATGGCACGTCTTCAGAGATTGTCACTTAGTTGCGGCGACACTGATATTCTGGTTTCTGATCTCTCCACTGAATTAGTTTCTCTACATTCAATCACTTTATATATATATGTTCTCTGGCCCTGATTCACTGTCTGGAGGTTCGTCACTTTAGTGTGTCACTTTACATTAATTTCTGCACTGTTTTACTGTCACTGTCTCTGAGGTTCGCGCTTATACGTTACGGTCGAGATGCATTGAGATCGCCACGAGTACCTGGTACCTGGGTTAGCAGAGGTGGCGTCCGGGCATGGGAGGGGGTCCTCCAGGGGAGCCCTCCTGCAGGGGACAGAGGATCGCCCGCAGAGGCATCGTCTCCTGGACTTCCTTCGTCCGGAGGGTGCAGGGAGGCCCTTCACTCTGGGGGCCTCGACCTAGTGAGAGGCCCTCGTGTAGGAACCTCATCGGTGGGGTGCAGGGAGGCCTGCTGGTCTGGAGGCCTCGACCTGGTAGGTGGCCCTCGGGGCTGAGACCAAACAGTTTTAGGAGCTGGGCCTGCCGCCTCTTGCTCCTGGTGGAGGGCCATGGAGGAGTGGGGCCAGACAGCCCTGGTCAGGGGCTGGCTGACCAGCACTGGAGGTCCGGGTGCTGCGGTCGCCTAAAGGGCAAGGCGCCGTCAGGAGGGAACTGCGGCACTTTTTCCTTGGGGAGTCCGTCAGGGGTTGGGGTCGTCCAGGGGTTGGCAGCAGGGCTGGTACAGGACTGCTTCACCACTCTAGGAACGGCAGCACCTCCAGAGAACCACACCTGGAGGGAGAAAGAGAAGGGCGTCCCACACAGCTGAGAGGTAGGGGGCTGGCCACACAAGGGACCTTCCCGTCCGGGAGAACCTTAGGAGCTGCAGATGATGGGTGAACGATGGCCGCTCCTTCCCCCACACATATGATGGCTGTGTTGGCGGTGCTGCTCCCAAAGGAGTAAGCGGCAGATGAGGGGCGTACGATGGCCGCTCCCTCCCAGGCATGTACGATGGCCATGTCCGCAGTTCTGCCTGCCTGATGGGAAGTAACTGAAGGGCGTACGTTGGTTGCTCCTTCCCCCACACGTATGATGGCCGTGTTGGCGGTGTTAGGCTACTCCCGTAGGAGGAGGAGGAAGTGGATGAGGGGCGTACGATGGCTGCTCCCTCCCCGACACGTACGATGGCTGTGTTCGCGGTTCCACTTCTCCTTCCTTTGCCTGTCGGTGTGCGCTCAATAGCTATTCCACCGAGGCCGTCTCCAGATAGGTCTGTAACCGAAGGGTGTACGATGCCCGCTCCTTCCCCCACACGTACGATGGCTGTGTTGACGGTGTTACAGAGGGAAACAACTGAGGGGCGTACGATGGCCGCTCCCTCCCCGGTATGTACGATGGCCGTATCTGTGGTGTTGCTTGGGACTTTCTGGAGCAGTCCCACCCCGAACCTGGTGAAGGCTGCCCCGCTTGCAGGGTTGTTCCCTCTTCCTGCGTGGTCACCGTTGGGTTGGTTCCAGGGAAGAGGGACCCAAGGTGGGGGCACCCCGGCGCCCTTCTTGCTCCGGCCCAGGCTTACCTTGCCCTGGCCTGCCGTGGTATCCTACTGTGGTGGTGGTGGGGCTGCGAGTTGGGAGTGGGGTGGGGGGTGATGGGGTGGTTGGTCCAGCGGCGGTGGCGGTGCATATTTTACCACCACTGAAGAAATGCAAGAGAACCTTGATGAATAGTGTGCGAGAAGACAGGACAGATGACATGCAGCGTAGTAGGAATGGGAATCATAGGAAGAAATGCAGCTGTACTGTAGTGACGGGGCTGGCGTCGGACGAAGAAGACATGGGGAGGATGCAGATGGAGGGTGCAGATTTGCAACTGGTGCTGAAGTGGCTGCAGCAGAGTGCAGTGTGACCATCATGGGGAGGAGTTTCCAGGTTGGGCCCTGCGACCAAGAGCTGCTGGAGTCAGTGGGACCTTCTTCATTGCAACAGACTACGGGAGCTTCAGTGAGAGATGCCCAATGGCCTCAGTGAGTGTTGGCAACTGGTGGTTCTGAAGAAGATGAGGTCTGAGATCTTGAATAAGTCCCATAACCAGATCACTAGTGGGCACCTGGGAGTGAAGACAATTCTAAGCCGGCTGCGAAGCAAGTTCTACGGGATTGGCATGCATCAGGATGTTGAAGAGTGGTGTCGGACTTGTAATATGTGCTGTGTCAAGAAGAGGACCAAGACCTTCCAGGAGGAGTGCACTGTGTGGAGGAACAAGGACATCGTCGGAAGCGGCATAGAAGAAGACCTGATAAGTTAAAAGATTATTTTGTGTATAGTTAGATGTTTTATTAAGATTAAGGTTTATGTTTGTATATACTGTGTAGTTTTGCCGGGACGACAAACAACAAGGGAGGGGGTAGTGTTATGAAGGGAGATTTGCCAGTTAGGTAGCCGAGATCTTTCGAGACGTTTCTGGTACCGTAAGTTCGGTACGAGTCAGAGTTGCCAGTTTGCCTGGTGTTTGTAAGCGTAGTTATTTCGTAAGTTATGCATTAATCTATTGTGCTTTTTCTCAGTAATGTTTTATTCAAGTAATTGCTTGTTAAGTTATGTAATTTAAGTTCGTATGGTTAATGATTTAGAGTGTTATGTACGTAATGTGAGAACTCTAGCATGTTTTGATGTCTCGTAGTTGGTAACTGTTGTTGCTAGGAGCTGATGCAAGACAGTAGGCCCCTATGTCCTAGAATGTTGGAGAAGTAGACGGTTCTAGAACAATGCAAGTTTATATAAGGATGGGGAAGAGCTTAGTTAGTTAGTCAGTCGGTTTGAAGTTCAGACGGGTTTCAGGTCAGTTTGTGTGAAGTGCAGTCGGTTTTGGTGTCAGTGAAAATTGTGTACTTTCGGTACTTGTAAAAACAGTGGCAAAGAGTGACGAGTTATTGAAGTTTGTATATCATTGGTACTTGAGAAAACAGTGAAGTGTAATAACTGTGAAGTGTTATTAAGCATTAAGTGCAATTACTGTCAGTGAAGATTATTTTCGGTACTTGTGTAATAAGTGAAGTGTTAGCAAGCATTAAGTGTGATAACAGTAGTAAAGTGTGTATAGCTCCAGTGCTTGTGAGAACAGTGTAGTTGAAAAGCAACAAGTGGAATTATTTGGAAAATAAAATCAGTGAACTTTAAAGAGCCAGTGTTTATCCTCGCCTCAGGTATTCTTGTGTACTGCACACGTAAAGGCTGACCATAAGAAGAACAACTCACTGGGCAATGTCCTTCCTATACTGTACTACTGCTGTTGGAGCCTGTGGCAGTGTGGGGACTGGGTCGTAACAATACAAAGGCATCATAATACTCACATGTAGGCTGTTCCTAAACTGAGATGGAAGCAATCTTCCATTTCTATTATATTTTGAAAAAGAAGCAATTTTTTTCCCAAGTGTTATATGTAGATAAATCAATAAACATCCTATTTTCAGTAAAGTAGCATGAAATTAATATAATAGAGGGTAATTCAAGTTGACTTTATATTAAGTTATCTGGCAAGCGGTGGCATTTTTTTCCAGTTTGTGGAGACTCCCATTGAGGTAATATTTGTGTAAAGTTGGTTGACTCGAGTTTTTATGCCCTGTTCCTCTTGTTGTATACTCTAGACCTGGTCTCAAAAGGGAACCCCAGGTCAGTAGCTCGTCTTCAGAGGACAAGATGTCACCCCTAGAAGACATAGCATAACACTGGTGGCAGCGGTGGTTCTTAATCTGGTCAGAGTACAAAGAGGAACATAAGGGAAAGTTAAACAAAATAGCAGCCAAACCACACGTGCAGTTACCAAAGTTCGACCCCGAACAGTACGATATTAATACATACCTGTCCATGGTTGAACCACTAATGAATATAGGATTTGACCATGACAGGGAGAAGATAGCAGTTACCCTGACGCACCTGGGCAAGGCAGTGTCAAATATTGCCACCAAGATCGTCCTGGAGCTGACATGGTCGCAATTTACCCAAATTGTGACTCAGGCACTCACGCCATCCTTCAGGAAAGTTGTAGCTATGTCTCAGCTCGATGCCCTCACCTACGACGGCAACCTGGAAGACACACTTATCCAAGCTAGGCGGCTCATCACTACCGCCTACCCAGAGACCAATGCAGCCACCCGGGAACAACACATATTTTATACATTGTTGGGGATCCTCCCCAGCACCATCAGGGAGCATTTTACCATATATAACCCATCAGGAGACCTTGACAAAGATGTACAGCTTGTGCGGTGTTTCCTAGCCTCCTGGTCCACCCCACAGCACATCGGTGCAGTCAGTAAGTTCCCCACCCAGAGGACGACGCCACACCAAAAGCCACGGACGTCTCCCACCCACACAAGCTCTTCAACAACACTCACCATACCCAGGGCATACCCTACCAAGAGATGCCCCAACCCCAAGGAGAATACGAGTCTTATCTCTATCAACCCGTGGGAATTCTCCACCTGCAGCCACAGTTGCCCTCTCCATGACATCCGTGAGCAATTAAAGGCTGCTCGGCACAAGATAACCACCATGGTGCTGCAAAGTCTCCTCACTAGACGACGAGGACATCGAGGACAACACCTCACCCACCGACTACACAGACCCCGGGGAAGTGGAACCCAAGGAGGAAGACGCCCCAGAACGGTGAGATTTTTAGGATCGTCGCTGCACCTCCCCACGGTGGCAGAGCCCATCTCACAGAAATATCATCCCCTAGTCTATGACAAGATGAGACTGAATGGGGTCAAAGCAAGGCTACTGGTCAACAAGGGAGCAGCCAGATGTTGCCTCTACAACCATTTTTACTCCCGTCACATCTCAGCTTTTGGCCTGCTTCTCCCCTTCTCAGCTCACCTTGTAGATGCAGGGGATGGCCCCCTGCCAGTACATGGGGAAACCCAGGCTCTATGTGCCGATTTTCGGCTCAACCTGCCATGCCTACAATGGCTACTTGGGGCCTGACCTCCTGCAGAAGTTACCAGCATCAACTGTCACAATTTATGACATCTCCATTTCCAGAAGCCTCCAGACCCCCTCCCAGCCACTCTGCATGTGCACACCCCATCCTCCCCTCACCCTACCCCCCTCCTGCCATGTCCTCCACCCTGCCCCCAACCCCCCCTGCCCCCTCCGCTTCTCTACACCCCACCTTCCCTGCAACCATTGCCTCTGCCCTGACCATACACCCCCCCCAGCATGAGGCCTAGGTACACCTGAACAAACCCATCAGAACCTCCATCCTGTTCTCCCCTAGCCTACCACCGGGGACCTTCTCCTCCTGCCTACTGTTGCCCACCTTCCTCTTCCCCCCCCCCCAACCTTCGAGCAGTATACGTCACCAACATTACCACCCCTCTCACTCTCACCCGAGGATTAGTGGTCGGAGAAATGGAGGCGGCTGAGCCTTGTGCAACCCCCCCTCCTCCCCTGCCACCCTACCTCCCCCTACCTGAACACTTCTCACCTCACCAAGCTGACAGCCTCTGACACCTCCTCCTGGACTTCCAAGACCTATTTTCATCAGGACCAGCAGACTTCGGCCACACCACGTACCTGATGCCGGAGATCCACACCACAGTACTGCCTATTCACCAACCATTACGGTGGAAAAACCCCAAACAACGGGCTGAGGAAGTCTGGCAGGTCCAGGAAATGCTTGATGCCGGCGTCATCTCCCCATCCACCAACCCGTGCTCCTCACAAGTCGTCCTGGTTAAAAAGAAAGACAGCACCTAGCATTTCTGTGTGGACTACAGATGACTAAATGACGTGACCACCAAGGACACCACCCCTCTACCCAGGATAGACGACTCTTTTGACTCCCTATATGGGTCATCCTGGTTCTCCACCTTAGACCTACAATCAGGATATTGGCAAGTCCCCATACACCCAGAGGAATGAGGAAATACAGCCTTCTCGACCAGTAATGAGGAACATTACGAGTTCAGTGTTCTACCGTTCAGACACTATAACACCTCTGCAATGTTTTCCCGACTAATGGAGTCAGTCCCCAGTGGCCTGACCCGGGAAATCTGCCTGGCATACCTGGACATTGTAGTTATTTTCAAACGGATGTGGGCCGACCACCTCCAGCGCCTCAAGCAAGTCTTTCTGTGCATCTGCCAGGCAGGACTTTAACTCAAACCCTTCAAAATGAGTCCTGGCTGAATGGTTCGTCTCCTTCATGGGCCATGTCCTCTCAAAGGAAGACATATCACCCAACCCCGACAAACTGCGGACCATCGCAGACCTCTACCTACCACGAGACGTCCATAAAGTGTGCACCTTTCTCGGGCTCACGTCTTACTACTGGCACTTTGTATAGGGTTTTGCCAACATTGCAAAACCCCTCCATGACATGACTAAAAAGGGTGAGCCTTTCATCTGGACTGACGATTGGGTCACCGCAATCCACACCCTCAAAACCAAACTCATCACCGCTCCACTCGTCGCATTTCCTGACTACACCCTGCCCTTTCACCTGTACACCGACGTGTCCCTAGTGGCGATTGGCGCCGTCCTAGCCCAGGTTCAAGAGGGGCAAGCGCACATAATCACCTGTGTCAGTCGCACCCTCAACCAAGCCGAGAAGAATTATGCCGCCACCAAACGTGAATGCCTGGGCATTATATGGGCATTGGAGCATTTCCGAGCCTACTGCTCTGGCACTCACGTCAGCATCATAACAGACCACTAGTCCCTGCAATGGCTACACCAGTCCCACACAATGCGCAACTTTGATCAGGTGGAGTTTGATTTTGAAATCTCCTATTGACCAGGAAAACTACACACCTTGTCCCGCCTGCCAGTCAACTCCTTCAGCACCACCTCCAGCCTCCTACACCAGTGGCAGAACAAGGAGCACCCCCACTGGATACCATCCCAGGTGTTCTCTAAACTCCACAGGTATGGCAATCACCTGTTTGCCCAGGCTGGGCACATAGTCCTCAATCTAGACACCGCTCTTGATGCAATCACCCACCTACATTCAGACAATGGCATCCATCTCAGCACAAAAAAAAATTTCTACAAGTATTCAATGATATTTATTGGACGCCCGGCTCCTCCAACCTTGCCAAACAAGTCATCCAGGCCTTCCAGGCCAGTGCACTAGGCAAGGACACCACCCGAACACCTAGCCCGTCGGGAAGTATCACCGCCCACAAACCCTGGCAATTGTTGTCTGTGGACATAGTCAGCATCCTACCACCCAAAGCCGGCTACAATTACATCATTACCTTTGTAGACACTTACTCAAAATTCCTCATCGCCTGCCCAGCCAAGGAGCGCCACACCGTGGCCGTGGCTGATGCACTCGTATGCCACATCTTCCCCTACTTTGGCATCCCCCAAGCCCTTCACTCAGACAATGCCCCAGAATTTACTGGTAAGATCTAGAAAGAACTTGCCACCATCTTCGGCTGCCAAATCTCCGACTCCTCTCCCTACTGGCCTCAAGGGAATGAAGTATGTGAAAGGAGTCACCACACCTTTCTCAACCAATTGTGGGCCAGAATACAGGAAACGAAGAGTGAAGACTGGCCGGCGCATGTGAAAATTATACAGTGGGGGATAAACACCTGCCCCAGAGAAGATGGAATCACCCCCCACGAATGAATGTTTGGAGAAACTCCCCTCCTCCTACCCTTACAACACCACCTCCAACTCCCCTCCACATCTCCCACGTCTGACCTCCTTCACCACCTCAAGACTGCACCACTTAAAAAAACACCAGGACTTACAACCCAACATCACCCCATCCAGCCCCTACAAGCCAGGAGACTCAGTAGTAGTAGCTCAACTACCGGCCCCAAGCAAAATCTCACCATGGTTTGAAGGACCCTACACCGTCATCAACATCCCCAACCCCTGTCAAGTTACTATTCAGTATCACAACACCAGGTGCACATATTAAAACCGTCACGTGTGACTCTTTTGTCCCTTATCCAACAATGCCCAACCATGCCACACCCACTCCACCCCTCACCACACCACCCCACTACCACCTGCCACCCCAGAGCACGCATCTGACTCATACGCCTGCCCCTTCCACACTCAACTTCCCCGCCCCACCCTCCACCCACTTCACATCACCCCCAAGGGTCCCCGATGCATCCCCGGCAACTGCATCTGACACCTCACCTCCTGCTGCCATGCTGCCACCACAGAACACACAGGCCCAGCCACCCAGCCAAGAGACCCCCCACGCACCCCCAGTCACCCCACAATGACACCAACACCACACACCACCTGCCACCATCCCTACAGCCACAGTTTTCCTCCCCACACACACCCCGCTCCACAACCACACCTTACACCAGACCATGCACCAGCCCCTCATCCACCACAACTGCCACAACTCCACGTACTCCACCACAAAGACAATCAACCACCCGCCCATGCCCGGCCGCTGCACCACATGGCCCCACCACCTCACCACCCACACCTGTCCTCACCACCACTGCAACCAGGTCCAGCCACTTTTCCCGTCCACCAGCCAGGTATGCAGCCACACCCTCACTCACACCCCCAACATCACCACAACCACCCTCACCCACCCCCACCACACCCAACAAAGTCCCCATCACACTGAGAATACACCAGGCACAATGGAAACTCCCACTGACCCAATCCTCCAGGGAGAGAATTTGCACCTGCCCTTGAAACTCCCATAAAACCCAGGTCACTTTACCCATCGGCAGCATTCAGCCAAGAAATCAGCCACTCACCACCACCAGAGATGAAGATACAACGCATGACCTGGTCCTCTGCCCATGAGAAATGCCACCGTATCCGAGGGACACCTCACCTCCTCCTGAAGACACCGCAGACCTCCACCCTCCACGTCACCTATGCCCCGCACCAGGAACCCAACCCACCCCCCCACCACTGGACCACTCTCCTTCGCCAGCTCATGCTGACCCACCAGACCACCACCTCAGACACCTACCACTTCCAGCCACGGAGACGTGACTTTTTCCCCACTGACGGTGGTGAAATACCCACCCCAATAGGAGACCACAGCAGGGGTGGCGCAATACCCACCCCATGGAGGAGCCACAGACCGAGTTTCGAAACACCCACCCCAGGGATAGACCACAGGGAGGCACATAGGGTGCACATAAGGCCCATTCAAGATGGGCCTATGTCCCCTACTAGCTTGTGCCCCTCTTCCCCTCAATGGAGCCAGGAGCAGGAACGCCACCCTGGCGGACTACTCTCCAGCCGGGCCAGCTCTTGCCAGGATCGGTGTGAGACTTGTAAAAATACAGTCCCAGGCTGCACCGCATCGAGGAAGAGATGGCTACCGTACACTCTTCTGCTGCTACCCTCCTGCAGGACCGTGGTGACTGCCACCGTCTGCACCGGAGAAGGGACGGCCACCGTACGTCCTTCATCTGCAGCCACTCCTGGGAACAGCACTGCTGTGATGGCCACCATCTGCACCGGGGGGAAAACAGACACCATATGTCTCCCTGCTGTGGCCCCAGAGAAGAGCAGAACCATGGTAATGGCCACCATCCGCACTGGGGAAGGGAGGGCCACTGTATGCCCTCCATCTGCTGCCTCCTTAGGGAGCAGGACTGCAGTGACGGCCACCGTCCACACCAAGGAAGGGACGGCCACTGTACGTCCTTCACCTGCTGTCTCAGGGGCACATGGAACCACGACGATGGCCACTGACCGTGTCGGGGAGGGATCGGCCACTGTACATCCCTCGTCCACTGCCCTTGCGACTACCCCTATGGAGGACATCCCTTGCTTGCCTCACCACCCACCCAGAGGCTGAGCGGAACACCCTTCTCTCTCTCTCCCCACAGGAGCAGTTCCCAGGCAAAGTTGCAGCTGGAGGAGATTTGGCGAGGCCCTGTCATAAGCCTGGGGGTCTGTGCCCTGCTGCCAGCACCCCGGTGATGCCCCTCGTTGTCAGACTCCACGGGGAAGGAATATCGCAGGCAGCTCCTTATGGCGACTCGACCGAAGAGAGACTGCAGCCCCCAGGCACTCAGGGGCACCCCAGGACGTGACCTCCCCAGCTCCACTGGCAAGAGGTCCTCCTCCAGGAGTAGGCAAAGGCAAGCCCGCCTGCTCACTCTGTTCGGCCCCAGTCCAGAGGGCTGCCTTCCCCACCGAGGCCCCATTAGAGAAGGGTCTCCCTCCATGCCGCCCAGCAGCCCATTCCGGATGCTCCAGCCCCTGGCAGTAGTCCCATGCCTCCTGCAGGCGGGCGCACCTGACGATATTCCTCCCACACCTGGACGACACCTGCGAGCAGCCCAAGACCACAGCAGCCTGGGCCAAAGTCCACCAGTCCTATTGTGTTCCTTTACCTGTTCAGTGTATAATATCAATATTGTATTCTGTTCTAAGTTGTAATTGAGGTAATATACGTGTAAGGTTGGTTGACCAGAGTTTTTGTGCCCTATTCCTCTTGTTGTATACTGTAGACCCGGTCTCGAAAGGGAACCCCAGCTCAGTAGCTCGTGTTCAGAGGACGAGAAGTCGAACCTAGAACATGTAGCATAACAGTTATGAAATACAGAGGTACTTGTATGGTGTATTACATACAGGAGTAAAGGGTAGTAATAGAACAGTAAAGGAATACAGTGAAACCAATCAGGACCAGCCCTGACTGAAGGTGATGACATAGCATCGCTTATCAGCAGGTCGGTTTTTGAAAGCAGCTGATGATTTCGGAAAATACAGTGCCATGGTCCACTGTGCAGCTTACGGATACAAAAATGGGCACTGGAATTCATCGAAGAGAGATGGCGTTACATTTCATAAGTAAGAAATATATTTTGTTGCTAATTCTGTAACATTACTGCCCCCTAGGGTGGGCAGGGAAGATTCTTACCCAATATCCCTGCATGAATTAGGCCACTAAAAGGAGCCCATTTATCTCACTCTTTCTCTTTATGTCTTCTTTTGTTCACACTCTGTTGTAGATATTTCCATGTTTCTTCTGGACTTTATCGATCTGGACATTCGGTTTCATGACACAGATAGTCTGAGGACTTCCCACACATCTCAAAGGCTTTCGATCGAGTCTGGCACAAATCTTTAATTTCGAAACTGCCCTCTTACGGTTTCTATCCTTCTATCTGTGCCTTCATCTATAGCTTCCTCTCTGGTCGTTCTATAGCCGCTGTTGTAGACGGCCATCGTTCTTCTCCTAGATCTGTCAACAGTGGTGTTCCTCAGGGCTCTGTCCTATCACCAACTCTCTTCCTTTTATTCATCAATGACCTACTAAGCTGTACATCTAACCCTATCCACTCGTACGCTGATGACTCCACCCTTCACCTTTCCATTTGGTTCTGCAACGTCCCTCTCAGCAGTTACTTCAACAAACAAGGGATGAGGTTATTGCACACCTAATGTCTGACTTGGCTCGTATCTCTGACTGGGGGAAAAATAATCTTGTTGTTTTTAATACATCAAAGACTCAGTTCTTAAATCTATCAACCCGACAGAATCTTCCACAGGTATACCCACTAATGTTTAATAATACTCAGCTTAATCCTGCATCACCGTTGAACATGCTTGGGGTTTCATTTACTCGGGACTTATCTTGGAAAGATCATATTACATCTCTTGTAAAATCTGCTTCCAAGAGATTAGGTGTGCTAAGCCGACTCCATTCCTTCTTTACCCTTGCACAATTGTTGACTCTATACATGGGTTTTATCCGCCCCTGTGTGGAGTACAACTCTCATATGTGGGGAGGTTCTCCACATATACCTCTTCTCAATAGCGTGGAGTCAGAGGCTTTTCGTCTCATTAACTTTCCTCCTGTTACTGACTCCCTTCAACCTCTGTCTCTTCACCGCACTGTTGCATCTTTATCTCTTTTCTGTCGCTATTTCAGTGGTTGCTGTTCCTCTGAACTGTCTGCATGCATTCCTCCACCTCTACGACGGGTGCATAGCACCCATCTAGCAACAAACTCTCATCCCTTTTCTGTCCAACTCTCTAATGTAAGAGTTAACCGATACTCCCAGTCCTTCATTTATGCAACAGGTCAACTCTGGAACTGTCTCCCTCTTTCTGTATTTCCTGCTTCCTATGATCTCCAGTCTTTCAAACGCAGTGTGTCCAGGCATCTCAAAATGATCAGATCCTGAATTTGGCTCTCTCTTGTATTTTGTTCTTCTCTTGGAAGGAACAGTTATTGCGGGCTCGTGGCCTCTGGTTCCTTCTTCCTAGCATAGAAAAAAAAAAAATCCACACTAGTACTTCAACGTAAAACAGCTTCAACATCACTGTCATTTCAAGTTTAATACCACACTATCTTTTCCCTTTCTGCCATTACCTTTCTCTGCCTTAGTGCCATAAAGGGTAAATTCTGAACTGCCACAACCTATGTCATTGTTTTCTACTCACTGGCTAAATGTACCCCATAAAATTCGTTGAACTAGGCCGAAAAAAAAAGATCACAATCCATACATGTTTTTGCATTATAAGCGACGAGTATGGGTGTTTCAATATGGAGAACAAAATTACACACTTGCGGCAGAGATAATCTCTCCATACCACAGAGCTCAGTGGTGGGGCTGCGCCAACGCAAGACCGTACAAGCAGGGTGGAAGAATAGATCTGGGGAAATGTGGAAGCGTGCATGAAAAAGTGTAAAAAAAATGAGAGAGTGTTTTTGACTGGAGATATGAATGGAAATTTGGGGAATGTGAAAGTGGATGGAGTAGTTGGTGAGTAGGGTGTGCCTGCAGAAGTGGATGAGAAAGGTAGTACTCTAGTGGACATTTATGCCAGTGTCGTATGCATGGAGTGACTTATGCTGGAAGTTATCGTTCTGCTCAGTGCGCATGTGCTGAGTGCCCTTTCAGCCGCTATGCTGAAAGTATCTGCATGTTATCTCAAGTATCGTGCCATTTATCAGCAACATTATATGAACTACATGTGTCAGGAAGATAGTTGGATGTCTTATCGACCTATAGAGTAACTATAGGTCGATATATAGATATACAGTATATATTGATAAACGTTTATATGTATGTTACAGGCAGATTGTGAAATAAGTCATTTCGCGAATTAAGGTTAGTTTAGTTTAGGTTTATTTAGATTGATCTGGGATAAGGTTAGGTTGGGTTGGGTTAAGGTTAGTTTAGGTTGGGTTAAGGTTAGTTTAGTTTTGGTTAGGTTAAATTAGGCTAAGTAGAGATGGGAACAGTAACTTCTAGCAGAAGTCACTCCGTGCATTCAACACCGGGAGGGGATTGGTGATAGCCAGTATTCTCTTCAGGCACAAAATGATGCAAAGGTATAAATGGCAAACGATGAGAAGGGTGAGTGGTGAACTGAATGAACGGAAGGCAATGATTGATTATGTGTGTGTGGATGATAGACTGAGAAAGTGTGTAATGGATGGAAGAGCATACAGAGGTTGGGGGAGTGGACTTTCTGACGACCATTTGGTGGTGGTGAAAGTCAGGGTTGAAATGAAGTGCCCACTGCATAGTGACTTAGGACTTACACACAGAATTGCTATTTGTGTGAATAGGGTCTTGAATAGGTGCTTTGCATGTCCGGTAGGGAGTTATTTAGGAGGCTTTCAAAGTTAGGTTCGGTTGGGGTCAACTAGTACATGTACAGTACCTGTCCAGGGGCATTTTGTCCAAGTCTCGGACAAGACCGGACGTTGCTTGGGCTCTTTATGTCGGATCTTGGAGGGGTTACTTATATATATATATATATATATATATATATATATATATATATATATAGATAGATAGATAGATATATCTGTATCTGTATCTATATCTATCTATCTATCTATCTATCTATCTATATAGATAGATAGATATATCTATATCTATCTATCTATCTAACTATATATATATATATATATATATATATATATATATATATATATATATATATATATATATATATATATTGTTACGGAACAGAGAAAGATAACGTACACTTTAAGTGAGAATACTAAGAGTCACTACTGTCCCGTAAAGTTCCAGGTTCAAAACAAAAGAGTTAGGTAAAATTACAAGTTAAAGTTTAATGCTCAAACTAACAACAAAACATTCAGGACTCATAAGGATAATGTAATGGCAAATAAACAGGTTAAATATATGGTTAACTGCAATAGCCTCTATTAACACGAAATTAGCAAGAGTAAATTTATCTAAGTCAGCCCTGATAAAATGAGATACCAGATAATACTCAGTGAATGCCAGATAAATTATTACAGATACAAACTATTATCAAAAATGACTGACATAAAACCCAACATTAATCAAAAACCTCACTAGGCCTAAGAATTAACCTTATGCTACACAGTACAAGAAAAAATGCAATAACACTTATACTCAAATTACACACAGCTGCTAGATGTTTGGAGATTTCTTGAGCACTCACAATAATAATATCTGTACAGGGGAGGACAGAGATGTGAACAAAATGAGGAGCAGATCTAAGTGGCAATGATGCAGAGACTGAGCTCATTATATAGGGGCCAGGAGAGCTTGATACAACTTGTAAGGACGCGCAAATGAAGCCTTGGGGACAAAGAGCTGAAAATCCCGCTTTGAATAACAGAGAGAACGACTTACTCTACTATAATGGTAGAAGGGGGGGACTGAGGCAGAACACGCTCGTGATCAAACATGCAGCAACTGTGCGTTAAAATTACACAAAGGATGATGAAATCATAGGCTATGTAACACCTCCCCACAAAAAAAAAAGAAATTTACAAAGGAAATTTCTTATTACTCTAAAACAATCTGTACATGGCATTACAGAACATGGAAATGTCTTTCCAAATGTTACAAAACATGAGATCTCTCTAGCACGTTCAGTCATAGGTACTTGCCAGTATCCCTTTAACAAATCAAACTTACTTATGTACCTAGCCTTTCCGATCTTGTCTATGCAATCTTCCACGCGAGGGAGAGGGTAAGTGTCTGTTTTGGTTATCTGATTAACATGTCTGTAGTCAATGCAAAGCTGCTGTGACCCACCTGGCTTAGGGACTAGAGTGACAGGAGAACTCCACTCGCTCTGACAGGGCTCAATCATCTTGTGGTCCAACAGGTAGCCAAGCTCCTTCTGGATGAGAGGAACTTTCACTGGGTTCACACGGTAAGGAGGCAATTTAATTGGCTTTGCGTCTCCAACATCGACATCATGCATCAACACAGTGGTTCTTCCTGGAGTGGCACGGAACACTTGCGGGTACTCCTGCAGTAATGCCGAAAACTCCTGCCTTTCCTTGGGAGGTAAATGAGAAAGCTTAGTCTGGAGATCATTCATGATGTCAGGATTCTTCCCCAAACTATCACTCAGGCTCATGCTGCATGGGAGAACTTCACTTGTAGACTCGGGTGGAACAGCTACAGTGCAGACTGGATTATTTTCGTCCCGCCTGTGATATAACTTTAGCATGTTGATGTGACATAGTTGCTTGCTCTTTCTACGATCTGGTGTGGCGATGACATAGTTGACATCATTGAGTTTCTTCTCCACGAAATAAGGGCCACTAAACTTGGCTTGAAGAGGTTGCCCATGAACTGGTAGCAGAATCAAAACCTGATCTCCTGGCTGAAAGTGGCGTAACCTGGACTTCTTATCATACCAAGTCTTCATCTTCTCCTGAGCAGCTCCTAAATTCTCTCTCGCCAGCTGTAAAGCAGTGGACAGCCGTTCTTTGAACTTCATCACATACTCCAGCAGGTTGACGTCATCTTCCTCCGACAGCCAGCATTCCTTGAGTAACTTAAGGGGTCCTCTTACTTCATGGCCAAACAGTAGTTCAAAAGGTGAGAAGCCCAGTGATTCATTTGGAGATTCTCTTGCGGCAAACACAACGAATGGAAGACCTTTATCCCAGTCTTTCTGATGTTCCGAACAGTATTTTTTGAGCATCGATTTGTGTGTTTGATGATATCTCTCCAACGCTCCTTGGGTCTGGGGATGGTAAGCTGAAGAGGTGATCTGGGTGATGCCCAACTCTTTCAGAGACTGCTTGAAAACATTTGACATGAAATTACTTCCTCGGTCTGACTGTACCTCCTTGGGCAGACCAAACTTTGTGAAGAACCCTAGCATTTCCTTAACCACGTTCTTTGCTGAGATATTTCTAAGTGGAATGGCTTCAGGATAACGAGTAGCCATATCAATCAGGGTCAACACATAAGAAAATCCTGAAGAAGTCTTAGGAAGAGGGCCCACAATATCCACCAACACACGGGTGAAAGGCGCCTCAAAAGGAGGAATGGGAACTAGAGGTGCAACCTTTTCGGTCTGATTACACTTCCCCACAACTTGACAGGTGTGACAAGACTTACAATACCAGGAAACATCCCTGAAGATACCTGGCCAGTAGAAGTGTTTCAAAATGCGTGCCACAGTCTTCCTCACTCCAAGGTGTCCTACCAAACTGGAATCATGAGCCACTCGAATGATATCCTGCCTACAAACACGAGGGATGACAACTTGATGTACAACCTCCCATTCACAGTCGGCTGATGCTGTTGGGGGTCTCCACTTCCTCATAAGTACTCCTGACTTTACATAATAACAAGTAGAAGCACCGGCTGACTCTTCTTCACTGTAAGCAGAGTTAGCTAGACCTTTCAACTCAGGGTCAGCAACCTGCAACTCAACCAACTCTTGACGAGACAAATTATCAACACTACGGGGTACTCCCTCATCTGGTGAGTGGTCCAAATTAGCAAGAAAAGTATCAGCTAGGATAACATCATCATCATCATTATCCTCTAAATCACCAGTAACTTTAGACTTAGCCCTAGTGACAGCACATGCAGGGAACACATCAGGGACATCACAATCCTGGGTCGCAGCCACTGGCTCACTAGACAACTGAGGAGCTGGACACACTTGACTTCCACCAATATCATTTCCAAGTAAGAAAGTTACACCTGACATTGGGAGTGTCTCAACCAACCCAACCATAACGGAACCATTAACAAAACCAGACTCTAAATTCACTCTGCACAGAGGGACAGAGAAGTAATTATTCCCTACACCTTGTAAGATTACAGTTTCATCAGAGGAATTAACATTAGAGCCTAGAACACTGGTCAGCATAAGGGATTGGCAAGCACCTGTGTCACGATATATTTTGACTGATTTCCTGTCATTACTGTCCAGAGGACTGACAAAACCATCAGACAGGAGATTAGCACATGAACTCTTGAGAGTGTCACCCACGTTACTGCTCAAAAGAGGAGCTCCATCATGAGAATTTAAGTTACCCCTCAAAGCAGGTTCAGTTAACTCAGTTAAAGAATTCTGGGAACTCTCAAGAGTGGACACTAGACCAATTGACTGAATATTTAAAGACTCCTTTTTGTTCACATCACGCTGTCTCCTGAAACATTTCTCCGTAGTATGACCAAGCTTACTACAATAAGTACATTTACTTTTCTGAAATCTAGAGGTGAAGCTGGTATTTACTTCCTGAGAAACATCATCCTTATTCTCTTTCTTGTTGCCTGTACTCTGAGTAGAGGCAACGTACTTACTCTCAGCTTTCCCTTTTTCTTTAGAATATCTCTTGTGAGTGAGACCATATTCATCAGCTAAAACTGCAGCATCAGACAAATTATCTATTCTTTTCTCATCAAGATATAGGCTTACATCTTTATAAATACACCTTTTGAAATCCTCCAGCAAAATCATCTGCTTAAATTTACCAAAATCAGAATCCACATTCTTAGAATTTAACCACTGCTCTAACAGATCTTCTTTGATTTTTGCATACTCAACATGGGATTGCTTATCTTGCTTGTAAGTTGTCCTAAATTTTACTCTATAGGCTTCAGGAACAAGCTCATAGGCCTTAAGAATCAAGCTCTTAACTACATCATAATTATCAGATTGATCCTGAGGCAAAGATGCATAAGTTACTTGAGCTTTACCGGTGAGAACAATTTGAAGGAGTACTGGCCAATACTCCTTGGGCCAACTAAAACCTGTAGCTACCCTCTCAAACAACTGAAAATACTTTGTTAAATCAGATTCATTAAAAGGATTGACAAGGTTAACATTTTTAGCCACATCAAAATCATCAGAGCTAGATGATCCAGTTCCACCTTGTTTCATGCGATACTCATGGTCTGCCTGAATCCTGGCAAGTTCAATTTGTGCCTGAGCCTGTACCTGTGCTTCTTGAATACGAGCATTTGCCTCATTAACACGAGCCTCCGCCTCCTTAGCCTTAGCCTCCTGCAGGGCTAGCTGTAACTTAGCTAATTCAATCTGCGTTTGCTCATTTGGAGGAGTTACATTAAACAAGCTTTCATTAATCATGTCAACAATTTGATCTTTAGAATGATGAGAGCGAACAGCAATTCCCAATTGTTGAGCAACAAGCTTAAGTTCATTCTTTGTTCTGTTTTCTACATCACACACTGTTTGCACATTTGACAAAAAATCTTTGGCTTCATCAAGTGTAGTAATAGTAGACATAATTAATAAGTAACAGTCACAAAATATCAAGCAATATCCTTATGATAATATCCTGAATATCCTGGCGAGGTCGCCAAATTTATGTTACGGAACAGAGAAAGATAACGTTCACTTTAAGTGAGAATACTAAGAGTCACTACTGTCCCGTAAAGTTCCAGGTTCAAAACAAAAGAGTTAGGTAAAATTACAAGTTAAAGTTTAATGCTCAAACTATCAACAAAACATTCAGGACTCATAAGGATAATGTAATGGCAAATAAACAGGTTAAATATATGGTTAACTGCAATAGCCTCTATTAACACGAAATTAGCAAGAGTAAATTTATCTAAGTCAGCCCTGATAAAATGAGATACCAGATAATATTCAGTGAATGCCAGATAAATTATTACAGATACAAACTATTATAAAAAATGACTGACATAAAACCCAACATTAATCAAAAACCTCACTAGGCCTAAGAATTAACCTTATGCTACACAGTACAAGAAAAAATGCAATAACAGTTATACTCAAATTACACACAGCTGCTAGATGTTTGGAGATTTCTTGAGCACTCACAATAATAATATCTGTAGGCTACAGGGGAGGACAGAGATGTGAACAAAATGAGGAGCAGATCTAAGTGGCAAGATGCAGAGACTGAGCTCATTATATAGGGGCCAGGAGAGCTTGATACAACTTGTAAGAAGGACGCGCAAATGAAGCCATGGGGACAAAGAGCTGAAAATCCCGCTTTGAATAACAGAGAGAACGACTTACTCTACTATAACGGTAGAAAGGGGGGACTGAGGCAGAACACGCTCGTGATCAAACATGCAGCAACTGTGCGTTAAAATTACACAAAGGATGATGAAATCATAGGCTATGTAACAATATATATATATATATATATATATATATATATATATATATATATATATATATATATATATATATATATATAAATATGTGTGTGTGTGTGTGTATCTATCTATCTGTCTATCCATCTATCTATCCATCTATCTATCTATCTGTCCATCTATCTATCTATCTGTCCATCTATCTATCTATCTATCTCTATCTATCTATCTGTCTGTCTATGTGTGTGTGTGTGTGTGTGTGTGTGTGTGTGTGTGTATAGGCTACATATCATCATCATCATCATCAGCCATGACTAGTCCGCTGCTGAACAAAGGCCTCACCCAACCTTTTCCACGAATTCCTTGACTGAGCCAATCTCTGCCACATTTTCCCTGCTAATTTCTCTGCCTCATCTTTCCACCTTCTGTCTAGCCTTTTCCTGCTACGCTTGCAATCTCTTGGTGTCCAGTCAGTCAGCCACTTGCTCCATCAGTTATCCCTTATTCTTGCTTCATGGCCTGCCTAGCTCCATTTCTGTTCTTCTATAACTTCTATAAAGTCTTTTACTTGCTCTCTCACCCAAGTTGATCTGTTCCTGTCTCTTAAAGATATTCCCAACATTGATCTTTCAATTACTCTCTGAAAACGGATTTGTTTATTTTCCATCGATTTTTTTTTTAGTTTCTGGGTCTCTCAACCGTATGTCATTGCTGGAATTATAGGCCTACATTCGTTTATATACTTTTTGTTTCATACATATTGGCAAGCTACTTTTCATAATGTCCCTAAATTTACCAAAAATCTTTCCATCCAACTGTAATGCGTTTTTTTTATTTCGCTATCATTATCTTTCGTTACTTTTAGTATTTACCCCAAGTAACTGTACTCTTTGGTTACCCCTGGGGGTAGGGGGGGTTTCAAAAATACTCCCCCAGTATCCCTGCTTGTCGTAAAAGGCGACTAAAAGGGTTGGCGGAGGGTTAGTGCCCCTCCCCGGAAAACAACTAACTAAAACACAAACAAGAAGCCTCGGACAAGGACTGACCTAACGATGACGACCCAGGACCGGACAAAGGACTTGGTAATGGCTACATGGAATGTAACAGGAGCGAATGATGAGGTGAAAGAGAGATTGTCCAGGTGCTTGAGGGTGCGAAAGTGGGTGTATGTGGAATAACTGAAACAAAATGGCAAGGAGAAAGTGTGAGAGAATGGGAATATGGATGGGGTATATGTGCAGGAGTAGGTGAGAATGAGAGGGCAAAGGAAGGAGTATGTATAGTAGTGAGTAAAAGATGGAAGAAGAGCATAAGACAGTATGGATCAGTTGGGTCAAGGATTGTGTGGGTAAAGTTGAAAGTTGGAATACAAATGTGCGAGGTTGTATGCGCCAATGCAAGATTGTGCTAGCAGAGTGAGAGAAGAGTTCTGGACAAATGTGGAAGTGTGCATGGAAAAGTTTGGAAGGAATGAGAGAGTGTTTTTGATTGGTGATATGAATGGTAAAGTAGGGAATGTGAAGGTGGATGGAATGGTTGGTGAGTGGGGTGTGCCTGCTGAGATAAATGAGAATGGCAGTGCGTTAGTGGACATTTGCGCTGGGAGGGGGTTGGTGATTGCCAGTACCCTCTTCAGGCATAAAATGATCCACAGGTATACATGGAGAGTGATGAGAAGGGTGGGTGGTGAACTGAATGAAAGGAAGGCAATGATTGATTATGTGTGTGTGGATGAAAGGATGCGAAGATGTGTAATAGATGCAAGAGCTTATAGAGGTTGGGGGAGTGGACTTTCTGACCACTACTTGGTGGTGGCCAGAATTAGGATCCAAGTAAGTTGGAGGAATAGAAGAAGGGAAAGACGAGAGGAGGAGTAGTTGCAAGGAGAGTAGAAAGGTTATAAGAGCACGAGAAAAAAGCAGAGTATAAGAGAGAAGTGGAGGAACGATTGAGCAAATATGAATTGGAGCAGATGGGGGACGTGGAAGGTATGTGCAGGATATTTACAGAAGAAATATGTGCAGAGTGTGATGTGGTGTGTGGGAGGAAGAGAAGACGGAGGGGGGTGCAAGGAACAGCGTGGTGGACTGAAGAGGTGAGACAGGCTGGGCACAAAAGAAGAAAGCATACAATGATTGGATGAGAAATAGGGGCGTGGAAAAAGTTGAGAGGTGGAAGAGAGAGTTATATGTAGAAAGAAAGAGAGAGGTGAAAAGATTAGTAAGAGAGAGTAAGAAGAGAGTGGATGAGGAATTTGGAAGGAATTTGAGTGTAAAGTGGAGGGACTGTAAGAAAATGTTCTGGAAAGAGGTGAAGAGAGTAAGACAGGGTGGAAGTGAGGTTAGCAGGGGAGTGAAAGATAAAAATGGTAGAATACTAGTGGAGATGGAAGAAAAAGTGAACAGATGGAGAGAACACTTTAAGGAATTGTTGAACATAGAGGATGGAAGTAATGCGAGTATAAGTGGCTGGGGAATGGCTGGGAGAAGAAAGGAGGTGAGAAGACAGGAAGAAATCAGTAGGATAGAAGTTGTGGAAGCAATGAAGAAAGTTAAATCAGGGAAAGCCCCAGGAATTGATGGAGTGTGTGGTGAAATGCTGAAGCATGGGGGAGAGATAGTAGTAGAATGGATGTGGAAGATGTGCAGATTGGCCTGGGAGGAAGGTAGAGTCCCTGAGGATTGGAAGTCAGGTATAATTATTCCCTTGTACAAGGGAAAAGGGGGAAAAAAGTGTGTGGTAATCATAGGGGCATTTGTCTTCTTAGTATAATAGGAAAAGTGTATGGTAGGATACTTATTGACAGAGTTAGAGAAAGAACAGAGGAATTAGTTGGAGAAGAACAGGGAAGCTTTAGGAAGGGAAGAGGTTGTGTAGATCAGATATTCATTCTTAGATCTTTAGTGGAAAAGTTTCTAGAAAAGTGAAAGAAGTTGTATGCGGCCTTCATGGATTTGGAGAAAGCATATGACAGGGTGGGTAGACAAGGACTGTGGAAAGTATTAAGAATATATGGAGTAGATGGGAAGTTGTTGAATGCTGTGAAGAGTATGTATGCTGGTGCTAAGGCTGCAGTGCATGTGAATGATGAACTAAGTGAATTTTTCTCTTTGAAGGTTGGGTTGAAACAGGGATGTGTCATGTCTCCATGGTTGTTCAATCTGTACGTGGATGGGGTAATAAAAGAGGTACATGGTAGGGTAGTGGATGTTGGAATGGCCCTGGTGAGAGAGGATAGTGTTTGGAAACTCCCTGTACTGTTGTTTGCAGATGATACTGTGTTGTTGAGTGAAGACGAAGGGGAGCTGCAAGGCTTGGTGGATGAGTTTGGGAGAGTGTGTAAGAAACGGAATCTCAAGGTGAATGTAGGAAAGAGTAAAGTGATGGTCTTTGAGAGAGGTGAAGTCAGTGAATGTACAGCGAGGTTGGATGGTGAGGAATTGGAAAATGTGAGTACGTTTAAGTACTTGGGTAGTGTGATGAGTAAGGATGGAGGTTTGGAGGGTGAAGTGCTTGAAAGGGTACAGCAGGGAAGAAAGGTTGCTGGTTCTTTGAAAGCAGTGATAAGAAACAGGGAAGTGAGAGCATGGAAGTGAAAAAGTTACTACATGACAGTATTGTGATACCAACTCTAATGTATGGAAGTGAAGCTTGGACGTTGTTGGAAGGACACAAGTCAAGAGTGAGAGCAGTGGAAATGAGTTATTTAAGAGGAGCCTGTGGAGTCACATGGAGAGACAGACTGACGAATGAGGATATAAAGGAGCGTTGTGGTGTGGATGTGGATGTGATAGGAAGCGTTATGAGGAACACACTGAGGTGGTTTGGCCATGTGGAGAGGATGGAGGGTGAGAGACTGACGAAGAGAGTGAATGTGAGTGAGGTGGATGGGGGAAGAGGGAGGGGGAGGCCGAGGATGAGATGGAGGGATGGGGTGGAGAGGTATATAAGAGAGGGGGGTGTGAGTTGGGAGCAGGGCAGTGAAATGGCGGGGGACAGGGCGACGTGGAGGCGATTTGTTTGTGGTCACCCCAAACGGGATTGAGGCGTCTGGCAATAGATAGATAGATAGAACTGTACTATTTGGTGCTATTGGATTAATTATTACTTTAGTTTTGCTTCAGTTCATCTTTAGCCCTAGTTTGAGACTTTCTCTGTTCAGGTCATTTAATTTTTCTTGCAATGTCTCTGCTGTTTCTGAGATTAGGACAACGTCATCTGCAAATCTGAAATGGTGTAGCTTTTCTCCATGTATCCTTACTCCTTTATTTTCCCAGTGAAGGTTTCTGTAATTACTTTTTTGGCATGCTGTAAATAATTTTGGTGAAACTGTATCTTCCTGACGGACGCCGTTTTCAATCTTATTTTTTTCCGAGTCTTTATGTAATTTAACTGTAGCAGTTCCTTCTTTATATATGTTTTCGAGCAGTTCTACAATGTTCTCATTTACTCCTTGTTCTCGCAGTGAATTTATAATTGCTATGCACTCCACTGAATCAAAAGCCTTTTCATTATCAACAAAATCTAAGCACGGTGGTTTATTATATTGTTACGACCTCACCCTACGCTGCCACAAACTCCTACAACAGTAGTTCAGTACAGGAAGGACATTGCCCAGTGAGCTGTTCTTCCTATGGTCAGCCTTAAGGTGTAGTACACAAGATCAACTGAGGCGATAATAAACATTGGCTCCTTAAAGTTCACTGTTCTTTATTTTCCAAGTAATTCCACTTAATGTTTCCCAACTTCACTATTCTCACAAGCATTGGAGCTATACAAGCTTTACTAACTGCTATTACACTTAATGCTTGACAACACTTCACAGTTATTACACTTAATGCTTGACAGCACTTCACAGTTATTACACTTAATGCTTGACAGCACTTCACTGTTTTCACAAGTACCGAAAATAATCTTCACTAAGTGTAATTACACTTAATGCTTGCCAGCAACACTTCACAAACTTCACTAACAGCATTACACTACACTCACACCGAAAACCAACTGCACTTCCCTCAAACTGACCTGAAACCCGACTAACTTGAAACAGTCTTTACTCCATCTTTATATAATCTTGCATTATTCTAGTAACTTCTACATTCTACGAAAACAACAGTTGCCAACTCGGAGATATCAGAACATTCCAGAGTTTTCTTACCTTACCTAACACTCTAAATCATTTACCATAGGAGCATAAACTACATAAATTAACAAATAATCACTTAAATACAACATTATAAAGAAAAAAGAGCACAAAAATTAATGTACAACAACTTACAAAGTAACTACGCTCACAAACAGCAGGTAAACTGGCAACTCTGACTCGTACTGAAACCACTGTAAACATTGGGAAACGTAGAGAGACATCTCGGCACCTAACTGGCAAATCTCGCTTCTTAATATTTTATAGCTTTCTCAGTTAGCTGATTCAGTGTGTGTAGATGAACAGTAGTCGAATACCCGCTTCGGAATCCTGCCTGTTCACGAGGTTGGTTTCCTTCAAAATTTGTTGTTATACTGTTTGTAAGGACTTTAGTGAAGAGTTTGTATATGACTGATAATAAGCTAATGGGTCGATAGTTACTAAGATCTTTTGAGTCACCTTTTTTGTAAAGTAAAATAACTATTGCATTACACCATGTTTTGGGAATTTTCTTCTCTTTTATCAATTAACCAATCAATCATTTCGTGTGGCACCTCATGGGATGCATAGGGCTTCGTTGAACTCTTTGCATCTCCTTCAGGTCCCACCAACACTCCTCTCCTGCTTCTCTTTTCATTGCCCCCAACCAGGTCTCCCTCGGCCTACCTCGGCCTCTTCTTCCTCTAGCAGTCCACTCTGGCACATCCTGTAATAAACTGCCTTCTTTTCTGTATATGTTCTCCAGCCATTTCCAGCGAGACAATCTCACATATTTATCAACTGGTTCCACTCTCGTAATATCCTTTACTCTTTCATTTGTAAATCTGTCTTGCCACTTTACCCAAGAATCCTTCTCAGTATTTTATTCTCAAATTCTAATACTTTCTGATCTGTTGCAATTGTACTGTACCATGACTCATGCCCATAAATTAAAATTGGTCTAACCATGGACTTGTAAATTTTTACCTTAGTATGTACCGAAAGCATATTATTATTCCAAACAGATTTCAACATTCCAACAGCTCGCCAAGCCTGTCTAATCCTCTCCTCAATTTCACTGTTTAATGAGCCATGAGATGATACAATCGTTCCCAGATATTTAAAATTTTCTACATTCTTCACCACATTATTCCCAATTACACAATCGATTTGGTTCTCCACGTTCGTATAAATAATTTCAGTCTTTCCATTATTTATTATCAATCCCACTTTTTCTCCTTCCTCCACCAGACAATCAAGCACCCTCTACATCTCGTAAATACTTCTGCAAATCAGTACATCAGCATAGTTCCAATCCATCAGCCTCTTATTTTCTTTCCAGTTAATTTCTGCACCTGTTCTCCTTACAGCCTTTCTCAAAACATAATCCATAACCAAAACAAACAGCAAAGGCAAAAGAACTCCTCCTTGAATCACTCCTGACGTAACTTCAAATGGCTCACTCAAAGAACCACCCGCCATTACCTTACAATAACTGCCTTCATGCAGGCTTCTAATAATATTTACAAACTTTTCTGGTATACCACAGAATCTCATAATTTTCAACATAGCTCCACGTGAAACACTATCAAACGCCTTTTCAGAATCCACAAAACACATACTAAGTGGCATTTTCATCTCATTAGCTTGCTGAATTAGATGCCTTACAATAAAAATATGATCATTACAACCTCGACCCTTTCTAAATCTTGCTTGTTCTCTTAAATTTTTATCAATTACTGGCTCTCTTCTGTTCAACAAGATTTTGGAAAAGACTTTTGCAACTACAGGTGTAATGGGGTGTATAAAAGCCTGCATTGCTTAGAGGCAAAGTGGGGGGATCCTCTCTTTGGCTCAGTGGTAATGTGTGCACTTATGAGTCGTGAGGGCCTGAGTTCAAATCCCGGCCAGACCAGTGATTAAATTGTTAAGTTTCATTCCCACGTTTACACTGGTGGCAGCGGTGGGACGTGAGGTGGAGCTTAGAGGGCCATGATGTTGTTGGCAGTATCTTATGCATTACATCCCGGTGGTGAGCTGTCTGTGTGTGGTTCACTGGCTTCCCCCAGTGGTGGCCTCCAGTGTGCTATGTTACCACGTGTGTTCAAAACTGACCAACTTAATCACTAGGGGCAGAAAAGAGTGATGTAATGGGGTGTATAAAAGCCTGCGTTGCTTAGAGGCAAAGTGGGGGGATCCTCTCTTTGGCTCAGTGGTAATGTGCGTGTGTATGAGGCACGAGGGCCTGAGTTCAAATCCCAGCCAGACAAGTGATTAATTTGTTAATTTTCATTCCCACCTTTACACAGGTGTCAAAGTTATCCCCCTCTAGTTTCCACACACACTTAAATCCCCCTTTTTTTTTTTTTTTTTTTTTTTTTTTGGTATTTTTATAATCACTCCATTTTTTCACTCTTCTGGAATTACACCATTATCCCAAGCCACATTAAAAAGTTTCAAAAGTGCATTCATCAACTCATCATTTTCCACCTTAAGCATTTCAGGAAATATTCCATCCTCTCCTGGGACCTTAAAATTCTTTAATTCCTTTATAGCTTTTGCTACCTCTTCCAAGGTTATATCTCCTGTTTCTATCTGCAGATCTCCCTTGGCTGGCAAAATGTCCTCTTCAGCTGGGATTGGTTTATTTAGAACAGATTCAAAATGCTCTTTCCACCTTTTATATCCAAATCTTTAGTCATCAAGTTACCATTTTTATCTCGTACAAGTATTTCCTTCCTCTTTGTTCAGTCCCAGTTAACTCCTTTATGGCCTGATACATTGCTTTTGTGCTCTAACCGTCAGTTTTACTTAATTTCTATCTCTGTTGTCTTTTCATCATATAGCCTCTTCTTATCACGTCCAACGAGTCTTTTTACTTCAGAATGTAAACTCCAGTACTTTGCTCTAAGTACTTCAACTACCTGGCCATCAACATGTTCTACACTTCTTAACTTCGCCTCTTTCCTTTTCTAAATTGCATTCCATGTTTTATTTGACATCCACTTTTTCCTTCTCGCTTTTCCCTTTTTCTTAATAGTAACCTTAGGACTCGCATGCAAAACCTCTTTTACCTCTCTCCATATTTGATTAATATCGTTGTCTTCAGATTCCATCAAAGTCTGCAGGACTAGAAACTTGTTCCTACATTCCCACCGAAACTTTGCCTTCGTGTTCTCATCATTTCTTAGCTCATCAAAATCATAGGCGTTTTTTGTAGCACCTCGGAAAGTCAAAGGGGTTTGAGATTCGGCTGTTGGAAAGTCAAACTCCTCACCGAGGAGTTTGCCTCTGCAGTGGTGGTACCCAAACTACCAATCAGCGTGTTGTCTAGCAGAGTGTAGTCAGTTAGGGAGTTTAGTATTGTGTTTAATTTGCAATATCAGAAGATAACCATTCATTTTTTATATTATAATGGATAAGAAATAATCATGTTAATGACTCTACGACATGTTGGATCATCGTCTTCTAAAGGTCCAACCGCACTGCCTCCTGTGCTTACGGGCAGTGTGCCACCGAAAGTGTGTAGGCACTGTGTCAGCAAATAAGAGACTGGGATATTGAAGAAACTGAAATCCATGAAGATGTTTACATACAATGTAAGAAGCATCGCAAAAGATTACAAACGTCATAACTTAACCCATGCCACGCTGGGGGAAAAAAAAAAAACTGATACCCCTCTACGCCAGCAGATTTTGGATTTTTTCTGGCTAAACGGGCTTAATACATCAATATAAGATCCCTTGCACTAATAAAAGTGATCACTAAAGTCAGAGAGTTGGTTGAATCCAGTCAGGTTGGTGCCACTCTACCTCTGAAATCTTGGAGATTACTGAGAGAGTAGCGTGGCGGTGAGCTTGTGAACCGATTTTGGATTTTTTTTTCCGGCTAATGGGCTTAATACATCAATATAAGATCCCTAGCGCTAATAAAAATAATCACCAAAGCCAGAAAGTTGGATGAATCGAATCAGGTTGGTGCTGCTCTACCTCTGAAATTTTCGAGGTTACTGAGAGAGCAAAGTGTCTGTGAGCCTGTGAACCGATTTTGGATTTTTTTGTGGGTAAATGGGCTTAATACATCAATATAAGATCCCTGGCATTAATAAAAATAATCACCAGAGTCAGAAAGTATGTTGAATTGAGTCAGTTTGGTGCCACTCGACCTCTGAAATTTTCAAGGTTACTGAGAGAGCAGAACAGCTGTGAGCCTGTGAAGACTCACTTGCCTCCTGCGTTCCTAAAGCAGTGTTGTAAGCGTAGCAGAGAAGTGTCTGAAGTTAGTGAGATACGTTATTACCTTCCATTTTACTTCGGTTGCTTGCAATGACTTCTCAAAGCTGAAGGATGTAAATCTACATCACCGGCGTTTTTGAAGGGGATGTAGATCTATGTTGCTAGCGTGGTATGGGTTAATGACTGAACTGGAAATCATTAGTTGGGATATTGTAGGTTTGAGTGAGATCCACAGAAAAGATGAGAAAGAAATTCATTTCAAAGACAGCAGCCACCTATTTTACTACAGAAGAAGGCAAAATGAAAGAGTTAGCGGTGTAGGATCTCTAAGTAACAAATCTTGCAAACAGCTTTGTCAAATTCAGCAGTGTATCTGACAGAGCAGCATGAACTGTAATTAGACTGTGCAAAAAAATACACCTTGAAAGTTATACAAGTATATGCACTGACTTCTCAAAGCTCAGATGAAGAAATAGAAATATTCAGTGATGACATCTCCCAGATTATGGAAGAAGAAAAGACCGCATATACCATACTCATGGGAGACTTCAATGCAAAAGTTGGCAAATCAAAAAATGGAGCAGCATGTATGGGAAACTTTGGAGTTGAAGAAACGAATGAACGAGGAGATATGGTGGTAAATTTTGCTGAAATGTATAACATAAGAATAATGAACACATTCTTTCACAAAAGAACAGGGAGAAGATGGACCTGGAGAATTCCAAATGGAGAAACAAAGAAATAGAACCGACTTCATTATGGCAGATATGGCAGATAAGAATAACATGATCACAAATGTCACAGTTATCAACAAGGTAAATATAGGAAGTGACCACAGAATGGTGGCTTGCACAGCCAGATATATATATTATGTGTCCGACTCTGGGCATAGGCTTCACAGCCTGCTATCAAGGCCCAGCAGTCCTCCTACATACCATACACCTCTACATGTCACCACTTCGGCGCTAACACCCACCATCCATATTGAATACATGCTAGGGCTGTCTCATACAGGACTGGTGTATTGGTATTAGCGGGGTATTTTCACGACGTGTCGGCGGGTCTTCTGGTAGATCAGTAAAGCCTGATTTAATGAAATTCAAATCCTTAAACTGGTCCCTGCACCAGCCGGGATTCGAACCTGGGTCCGTTAGGACTGCAGGCCACCTCTCTACCGATTGAGCCATCGCTCATATATATATATATATATATATATATATATATATATATATATATATATATATATATATATATATATATATATATATATATATCTATATGTATAATGTATATCTATATCTATATATATATATATATATATATATATTCATTGCCAGACGCCATGTATCCCACACGGAGTGGCCAAGGGCTTAGAGTTAATTGTTTTACAGGGAGGGGCACTAATCCTCCACCAACCCCACTTGACACGTAGGGATGCCAACAGCATCTGGTGTTCCCAGGCGGTCACCCATCCATGTACTAACCAGACTAGCATTAGTTCACAGCCAGCATCTAATACCACTACATTTCTGATGCATCCACTTATCACAAACACTGCACAAGATGAGTTACTTCCTACACCCTCTCCTTTCCACACCTTTGTGGTAAACTGCACATAGCCACACTTCCTCTGCTTTGACAGTACCACCACCAGACCTAAATATCATTACTTTTTTTTTTTTTATCATAAATAAATTTTATGTGCGCAACATGACAGAGTGCATGCATAAATATTATGAAACATAAAATCAGCCCTGTACATACCTTGTAGCCACAGTGAATTTTTGAAGTTGGTGTGCCAGACCTTGACCTTCGTATCAAACAGTGACTAATGAGATGTGCATGTGGGGTAGGCTGTGGCTAACTGAAAGGGCTCCAGATGTCTCCATAAGACACATTTCAAATCATTTATCAACAATCAGCCATAAGCAATGCACAGAAAATTAATTTTTCAACCTGAAACTGGAACTGTATATTGCAGTGCACCTCAAAACAGCTGTGGTTGCATGTTGCAGTTTTCTAGAAGGGCTCCTTGGACTGAAGAGTTAAAAATTATCTCCATTACCTCCTTCAGTCTTAATATATATATATATATATATATATATATATATATATATATATATATATATATATATATATATTGTTACATAGCCTATGATTTCATCATCCTTTGTGTAATTTTAACGCACAGTGTGCTGCATGTTTGATCACGAGCGTGTTCTGCCTCAGTCCCCCCTTCTACCGTTATAGTAGAGTAAGTCGTCCTTTCTGTTGTTCAGAGCAGGATTGTCAGCTCTTTGTCCCCATGGCTTCATTTGCGCATCCTTCTTAGAAGTTGTATCAAGCTCTGCTGGCCCCTATATAATGAGCTCAGTCTCTGCATCAATGCCACTTAGATCTACTCCTCATTTTGCTCACATCTCTGTCCTCCTCTGTACAGTTATTTTTATTGTGAGTGCTCAGGAAGTCTCCAGCCACCAAGCAGCTGTGTGTAATTTGAGTATAACTGTTGTTGCATTTTTTCTTGTACTGTATAGCATAGGTTGTTAATTTGTAGGCCTAGTGAGGTTTTTGTAATTCATGTAAGGTTCTTATTGTTAGCCATTGTTCATAATAGTTTGTATCTGTAATAATTCATCTTGCATTAACTGAGCATTACCCAGTGTATTTTCATTTTCAGGGCTGACTTAGGTAAATTTACTCTTGCTAATTTCGTGTTAATAGAGGCTATTGCAGTTAACCATATATTTAACCTGTTTTTGCCATTACATTATCCTTATGAGTCCTGAATATTTTGTTGTTAGTTTGAGCATTAAACTTTAACTTGTAATTTTACCTAACTCTTTTGTTTTGAACCTGGAACTTGACAGGACAGTAGTGATTTTTAGTATTTCTCTCTTAAAGTGTACATTATCTTTCTCTGTTCCGTAACAATATATATATATATATATATATATATATATATATATATATATAATGTACTATAGCACTAGCCGTGTGTGTGTGTGTGTGTGTGTGAGTATTCTGAGCAGCCGAAACTACATATTCAAATCGCATCAAAACTGGCACAAAAATAGCAAAAAATTCGCTAATGTGAAAAAACTTGGTCTCACCACGATTGAAAAACTTTTATTATATTTAATGAGTGATCATATTTTGACCAAAAAACGCCGCTCCCGGCGCCAGGCATAGGATCTCTGTAGAAGTTTTTGCCCTTAGGTACAACTAAAATATATTATAGCAGCGCCAGAGCCCTCCACATGAGCACGTGTGAGGGGCCCGAACGGCCACCGAACACTTGTCTATATCTATATCTATCTATCTGTATATCTATCTATCTATTTATATATATAGATATATACTTCTATTGCCAGACGACTTAATCCCATATGGGGTGGCCAGAAACAAATCGCTTCCATGTCGCCCTGTCCCCCGTCATTTCACTGCCCTGCTCCCAGCTCACACCCCCCTCTCTCATATACCTCTCCACTCCATCCCTCCATCTCATCCTTGGCCTCTCCCCCTCTACCTCACTCATATACACTCTCCTTGTCAGTCTCTCACTCTCCATCCTCTCCACATGGCCAAACCACCTCAGTGTGTTTCTCCTAACGCTTCCTATCACATCCACTCCACAACGCTCCTTTATATCCTCATTTGTCAGTCTGTCTCTCCATGTGACATGCTCCTCTCATATATATATATATATATATATATATATATATATATATATATTCATTTCATTCATTGCCAGACGCCATGTATCCCAGACGGGGTGGCCAAGGGCTTAGAGTTAATTGTTTTACAGGGAGGGGCACTAATCCTCCACCAGCCCCACTTGACACGTAGAAATGCCAACAGCATCTGGTGTTCCTAGGCGGTCACCCATCCAAGTACTAACCAGACCCAACGTTGCTTAACTTCGCTGATCGGACGGGAAGCGGTGTACTCAACGTGGTATGGCCGTTATATATATATATATATATATAATGTACAGTACTGACTAGGTGATGTTTAGTCTCTTAGGTGTTGGAAATGTCCTCGATCAACGTTCCTACATTCCTGGAACTTGCCCCAACACTGTGACGCACAGTAAGACATAAATTCCGGCTGGCATCAACGTCCATAAATGCTTGCGAGATGAACTCCTTCAGTTCGTCCACTGTGTGGGGCTTCCTTTCAAAAACCTTCTCCTTTACAATGCCCCCCCAAAAGAAGTCACAGGTGTCAGGTCGGGTGAAAGTGGCGGCCAGTCAATGCTGCCACGTCGCCTAATTTAACGCTGTGGGAAGGTGTTGTCAAGGTAGCTCCATACCGTTAAAGCAAAATGAGGAGGAGCCCCATCTTACTGAAAGAACAATTCGACGAAGTCAGCCCTTGTTGCTAGTTGTGGCAGCACCATCTTGCGTGAACGTGTTTAGCTAATTGTTACCATCCACAGTTGTATTAAAAGAAAAAAAAAAAGTCCCATGACACCATCGCTGGAGCGTCCACCCCACACACTGACGCCTGGCTGGTTCAGTTCAGTTGTGATAGTCACACGGGGATTTTCATCTGCCCAGCACACACAAGTAAGCCTGTTCACGTGGCTTGAAAACTTGAAGCAGGCTTCATCTGACCATATGATCGTATCAAGAATGTCTGGCTGGTGAGAAATTTGGTTACACATTACCTCACAATTGTCCACCAGAAGGCCATGTAAGAGTCTTGGACGGTACTGCTTCAATTTCAATTTACGCATTAAGCATCACAAGGACGTTCTCCATATGGATAGCTCCTGAGACGTCCGTCACGTGAACTTTTTTGGACTGTTCCCGAATGTCAGGGCGACTCTCATCTCATTCTTTGTCACAGACGTCTGAGGACGTCCAGATTTCGGTTTGAGGACGTCCAGATTTTGGTGCATTAACCACTGAACGCGTTGCATCAAATTTATTTCTGATATGATACATTGTCAGACGTGTTGGCGGAGTAGTGTCAAATGCCTCTTGCCACGCTCTGCGCACCTTCTCGGCATTTTCTGTCTTTCAGTACTGCTTCAGAATCTGCTTTCTTTGTTCTTCACTCAGATTCCCAGCCAACATTCTCAATACCAATAAAACGAAATAAATAAATAAAAAATACACAAAAAAACATAAAAATCGTATCAGAAACTGTATAACTAAACATGACTTGAACAGTACTGTATACCTACTTTTGCCTCACCCTGATACACACACACACACACACACACACACACACACACACACACACACACACACACACACACACACACACACACACACATTAGGAAGATAATAACATCATTCATCAGACCATTCCTGGAGTATGGATCAGTAGTCTGGAATCCTCATCTAAAAAAACATATAGATAAGATTGAAGAAGTACAAAGCGCCTCTACAAGATGGGTACCAAGCTTAAGAGATCTAAGCTATGGGGAAAGACTGGAAAGATTGAATCTGCCAACACTGCAGGAGAGGAGAAGGGGATACATGATTATGATATATAAATGCATCTGAGGGAAAGAGAAAATAGACATAAATGATTATATATCATATGGTGAAGCATCAACAAGAGGACATTGCAAAAAACTTCAAAGAGAGAGAGAGAGAGAGAGAGAGAGAGAGAGAGAGAGAGAGAGAGAGAGAGAGAGAGAGAGGTGATAAAGACGTAAAGAAATTCAGTTTCCCAAATAGGGCAATTGATCAGTGGAATGCACTACCGAACGAAGTAATGTGTGCCAAAACTATTCATAAATTCAAGGATATGTATGATAAAAATGGTTTAATGCACGGGACAGTACGAGCTTGACTCATTCCTGTAAAGATACAATTAGGTAAGAATAATTGGGTAAGAAAACACACACACACACACACACACACACACACACACACACACAGAGGGAGTCATCAGAGGTAGACGTCCGACATTGGCGCTCCGTACGGAACCAACAATTAGGTAAGCACACACACACACACACACACACACACACACACACACACACACACACACACACACACACACACACACACACACACACACACACACACACACACATACATATATATACAGTTAAATACAGTATAAGGCTATATATATCATGCATCTCCTACACAGCAAATACTATAATACAGTTCCCTCACAAGTTCATTATTCCACACCTCTGCTTGTAACAGAAACAGCTAACTCTCCTGCACAGTACACAAACATACCTGCTTAGGTCCACTTCAGCTGCTGTTTACGAAGAAACTGACAGTGTGAGGCAGGCTCAGGCAGTTGAGTGAGCCGACTAAACACGTAATGGATGCGTCATTCTTAGGTTTGCTGAGTGACTGGTTGTGTCCTGAAGCATGCCTGTCAAACACTCAAGGCCTGCCACACATGGAGCTGCAGTTTTCAGAATTTTTTGAAGAATATTTTTAAATAGTTATTGTTATTATTTTTAACTATTATTTACTAGGTTTACATTACTGTAAGTCGGTGTATATGTCCTAAAATAAATATTTGATGATTTACATAATGTTATATTGATTATACAATATCCTGCTACCAGGTGTCCCATTGTTTTCTCGGTTCCCTAAATTCTTCGACTTTTTTTTTTTTTCTGTCACCCCTGCGTTACCCTCCACAGATTGTCATATTACCCACAGGGGTTATTTTACCCTCAGGTTGGAAACTACTGCCTTACATAGACAAGAAGGAAACACATCATCATCATCATCATCATCATCATCCGGACCTCCTTTCCCACCCAAGGGCAGGGTGAGGAGTAGCAATGTCCAAACAGCCCAAATTTGCTCAATCCAATGGGCCACGCTTCCATTCACTCATCATTCAAGCCCCAGGAATCCTGGCTCCATCGGATACGCCAAAAACATTCACCACGTTCTGTAGCTTCATATAATCGTATCCGACAGAGTCAATCCAGACGCTGCCATGTTAAAAAGGGGTGCCAAAAATCCCTGATCATGCACTTCTCACAAAATTCATCCAGCCAGCTCAATCTCCTGTCAGTTCCCTAGCCTCACTGACTTCCAAACCTCTCTTCCTCACACACTCATCCACCATATCTCTCCACCTTCTCCTTGGCCTATCTCGCCTCCTCCCTCCTTCAAATTCGCTCAGATATATACCTTTTTCACCACTCTATTGTTGTCCATTCTCTCCACATGACCATACCATCTCAGTACACTCTCCTCAGTTCTGGTGTCCACTGACTTGCTCACTCCGCATCTTTCACGAATCACATTATTTCGTATCCTATCCACCCTCTGTACTCCACATACATTCCTCAGCAGTCCCATTTCCACTGCTCTCACTCTTGACTTTTCATTTTCATGCCACACCATAGTCTCACATCCATATGTTAAAGTTGGCACCAACACTCCTTCATGTAAGCCTCGTGCAGCTGCAACACTCAAGCCTCTGTTTTTTATCAAGGCCTTCATTGCACCAGCTACTTTTCTTCCTTGTGTCACTCTACTTTCAACTTCATTGGCACATTTTCCTCTCTTTTCTATCACTGTACCCAGGTATTTAAACTCTCTTACCAATTCCAGCCTCTCTCCATTCACTGTAACATCGCACTGGGAGTCACCTCTCTCAGTAACCATCACTTTACTCTTTTCTACATTTACTCTCAAGGCACACGGTACTTGCAAGCAGTACTGCATCATCAGCATACAACAAATTTGAGATGGTCCATCGATCACCATTCATTACGAATGCCATCCCTCTCTCCATTACTCGTGTTTTTACTTCTTTCATCACCCCATCCATATATATACTGAAAACTATGGGGACAACACACAACCTTGTCGCACGCCCACAGTGATTGTGAACCATTCATTTAGATGCCCATTAATCCTTACACATGCTTCGCTACCATCATAAAAACTCCTGACGGCACCTAGCAGCTTACCCTCTACACCGTACATACGCAAAACTTTCCACAGTCCGTCTCTGTCCACTTTGTCATATGCTTTTTCCAGATCCATGAATGCCATAAACACCTTATGGCCCTTCTCACAAGCCTTCCGTACTATCTGTCTCACTGCAAATATTTGATCAACACATCCTCTGCCACTCCTAAAGCCACCCTGTTTATCACTCACTAGGACTTCTGATATCTCTCTTATCTTCTCTGTAATAATTCTTCCATATACCTTCCCTACCACACTCAGTAAGCTTATGCCACGATAATTCTTGCACTCACTTTGCTCACCTTTATTTTTGTACAGGGGTACAATCACAGCCTTTTTCCACTCTGCAGGCACAGTTTCACTCATCCATGCCTTCTTACATATCTTCAACAAGCACTTCACTCCAATCTCTCCACTACACTTAAGCATCTCTGCATACACCTCATCAACCCCAGCTGCTTTCCCATTTTTCAGCCGCTTCACAGCACTCTTCACCTGTGTGAGTGTCACGTCTCCTGGCACTGCATTCCTTCTCTGCACACCCCCAAAACCAATCATGTTTACCTCTGCTCTGCTCTCTCTATTCCCATTCATTAGGCTTTCAAAATATTCTTTCCATCTGGTCCTTACTTCATCTCCAAGGACGAAATGAAATGGGATTCATAAGACGACCAACCTGTTTGGGTATCGGTATGACATGCATAAAGTGCCATTAATTTGGGAACGTTCGGGACGCCCAGAGCTCATTGTACAGCGCTAACAGGATAATCAGGCTGTCATGATCATGATGCTGGATCATATCGTATGTGATTGTATCTGGTCCGAGACTGGTGTCTTTACATAATTTGAGGACAAGGAGAAGTTCATCTATCATAAATTCTTTGGTTATTTGAGGAGTCCACGTCTTCTGTGGTAAAGTCGTATTATCTGTAGTTCAGCCGTGGGCTTATGATGTTGAAAAGACTGGTCATAATTGGCTGAGCTACTTGTATGAGAAAAACTCCTGGCACGGATGATAGTTACGGCCACATGATCGTCATAGATGTGATTATTCATCTGCAGAGTGGTCACATGAGTGGAAGGGCTTTTATTATTTACTATTTTAATAGTAGACCATGCCTTACTAAGCATGGCAAAACAATTCACAGTGGATACAAAAGACTACCAGGAGTCACATATAACCCTTCTAATTATTCTCCTTACCTCAACCCTTGCTTGTTTGTATCCAATAATATTTTCCTCAGTAGACTGACTGACAAAAATCTTGCACCTCCTAATGCGTTTCCTTAATGCTTGACGGCAATCCACCAATGAGCTCTATGCATCACGCGACTTGGAGAAGTCGTGGGAGTAGTAGCCTCAGCCGCATGTAACATGGTATTGGTTAAATTTTGGAATTTTACATCTATGGTCTCCTTAGATATCTCTGAACTGGCAGTCCTTGAAAGGGATCCCCAATCAGCTTTTTTATAATTCAATTTTGTAAGTGGAAGAGCAGAAAAAATGTCACATGTACAGTATAAGAAAGACAGATGGGTAAATGATCACTTCCCAAGGAGTCATCATGAGGATCCCACAAGAAATCTTGATGTATATATGGGGAGGCCAGAGATAAGTGTATGGCCGAAAAATTACCAGTACGATCATCTACACAATTCGCTCTATCATCGTTCAGAAGACAGAGGTTAGGCTAGTATTAAATTGGCTACTTGCTCCCCTTGACCATCGATCGTCAGGCTACCCCACTGATAGTGATGGGCATTAAAGTCACCCAAACCTAATTTATTTCCTGGAAGCTGGTCAAATAGTGAACTCAAAGCATCACTGTCAATGGGGCCATGTGGTGGACAGAAGGGAGAGCAAACAGTTTATGCATTATTAAATTTTACTCTGCATGTGACAGTTTCCAGAGTAGAATGTAGACCCACTTCTGTTTGTGGGGGTGATTTATGTGTGCATATGGCAACTCTGTGACCATCATATCTTTTATACTATAAGTGGTAGTGTTTCTACTGTGGAGGATCAGGGTAATCCGCCAAGCATGTCTTTTATAAATAAATAACGTCTGGCCTGTGTAGAAGTAGCAAGATTGCTATGTTTTGTAATTTATTTCCAAGAGCTTTACAATTCCAGTGTTACACAGTGAATGTGAGAGCTTAAGATTTACGAAGCAGGTCATTGTGCTTAGTTTTTCATGCTGCCAGCCTCCAGGCGATGGCAACAGGGGGACCTATCCCAGCGCTTGCTAATGGAAACCTCCATACTATCATCAATAAGGAGGCTCCCAGACTCCCCCAAGGAAGAACTTGCTCTTTTCTCCCTCGTTAGAGCAGGAGCAGGAAGAATTTGTGGATGTGACTTTTTGGTAAGTGTGGTCAAATCAGTCTTACTAGACTTGTCAGACTTTGATTTAAGTCGTACTGACTGAGAAGCAGCAGCAGCATAAGGGTATGAAGCTGCAACAGAGATATCAGATAAAGTTGAAACGTTCAGGAGGAGCAGACGAGGGGCCAAAGCAAGTAACATAAGTTGTGGGAATTGAGTTAATCTGAGTCTCCACTATGCACATCACGGGACGCGAAACAACGCTGATTCATAGGAGATCTTATGCCTGGGAATGGCATGCAATTCCCTCACCTTCTTCCCAACATCATTATAGGATATGTCTATCATTTCTTTCACTGAGCAGACCTCTTTCTTCTCCTTCCACCTGGGTCAATCCCTCAAGGAGGTGGAGTGAACACTCTTGCAATAAGCAACTTCCAGACTCGGATGTACAGTGTTCAGCATCATGACCCTGAACCACACACTTGCCATACACTGATTGAGAAGCTTGACAGTCCTTGTCATGTCAATAAACCTGGTACTTGGAGCAGTGGAGGGGACTGGGGATTTACGGTCTTTGGTTGGGAATTTCATATCAAACTTTGACAATCAAAGGAAGTGTGACCTTGCTAAAAGTTAAGACAATGGTAGCAGTCTTCTTCCTCATACCTTCCGAAAATCTGGTAATAAATCTGGCGTGAATGATATCTTGTTCAGTAAGTTCATTTACAGTATCATCCCCTTCTATAACCATGAGTGTCCTGCAGGTGATAACGCTCATGTAGGAATTCATGGAATGAGGGATCCTTGGCTCAGCATCATAGCAATACAATTTACGCAGCTTTAGCAAGTCTTAAGTCAGGGCAAAATTTACTGTCTTAATAAGGAGATCTCTACAAGCAACTTTTTTTTTCCTATTCAGCTTCACCAGCACAGCAGTCAATTACCTTCTTGATAAGAAAAGGGCTGAGACTAGCCAGGGAAGAACCAACAACATATATCTGTATAAACGTCACATTATGTACAGGGATGGCTAGGAGGATCACGTCTGGGGACGGTCATTCCGTGAGTCAGTCCTTGTATTAATCATTTGGTCGTCAGAGCCAGCCCCCTCTCTAAGGGAGGGAGAAGCAGGGGGGGGGGGGTCGACATAGTAACCACCTCCCCCTCACTGTGGAATTAGGAAGGAAAAGACAAGCAAGGGGCAAGATATCCTGGGAAACACTATGTCTGAGATTACCCTCTCAAACAACTTTCAGGAGGTCGCGTCTGTGTCTGTTCACACCCCAGAGGGATCAGTTGGTGAATCACACCACAGGTAAGAAAAGGTAATCTCAGGAAATAGATAGAAACACCTACTGCATCTCTAAACAAGGAAGGAAGGAAAATGACTACTAGCTAACCTAACTTAAAAACACCCTAATGGTGAACAAAAAGCTAACGCTGGGGGTGCAGTCCCACAACTAGAGGAGAGAGAGCTCGTACACAGTCCGAACACATAGTTTCGTTTTCACAGTTGGCCCCGACCAGCCTGCCAAGATTTTTGTTTAGGACTGCATTTGGACTGTTCCCAGATAATATTGGAACACTGGAACATCCCTCCCCCAGTCCCTTCCTCCTCTGTGATATCCTCTCTCTCTCTTCCTTCCTTCCTCCCCTTAGATATAACTCCCTGTAACGGGGCGTGTGTCCTAGTACCACACAGGACAATACCAAACTCTCTGTTGTAGGGTCTAGACTGTAGATTACTGAAGCAGTACAACATACTTTATATTACAAGGATGTTGTGGGAGAGAGAAGCACAACATTGTATGGACTAGTGTGTGACTGAGAGTGTAGTCAGCAGCTGTAGTGATAATAGCTGCCAGTGGTGCTGGTGAGACATTGCTGGAGAAGCTGGAGCTGGTGCTGCTGAGGAGACTGGAGCTGCAGCTGGCACTGGTGAGAAGGCTGGAGCTTGTGCTGGGGAGATGACCGGAGTTGGTGCTGGGGAAATGGCTGGAGCTGGTGCTGATGAGCTGACGTTGGCACTCACCCTGGTCTGGCTTCCCCAGCGCGGCTGCGGCGTCACCTACTCTGATCTTACGGGCAAAAAGGGCACAGTGGCCAGGAGCCCCCTGGGTAGCTGTTGCCTGGAGCGCGCATATGTTGTCTCCGAGCCCGCCAAGGGAATTGGCTACAGGGGAGACTGCTGTAGCGGACTTTGGTGGTAGTCACTACATCCCCAATTTTATGTCTCTCCGAAAAAGAATATGATGTCCTAAAATAAGGAAAATAAAAAATGATGATGATGATCTATCTATCTACATATTGCCAGACGCCTCAATCCCGTTTGGGGTGGCCACAAACAAATCACCTCCAAGTCGCCCTGTCCCCCGCCATTTCACTGCCCTGCTCCCAACTCACACCCCCCTCTCTCATATACCTCTCCACCCCATCCCTCCATCTCATCCTCGGCCTCCCCCTCCCTCTTCCCCCCTCCACCTCACTCACATACACTCTCTTCGTCAGTCTTTCACCCTCCATCCTCTCCACATGGCCAAACCACCTCAGTGTGTTCCTCATAACGCTTCCTATCACATCCACATCCACACCACAACACTCCTTTATATCCTCATTCGTCAGCCTGTCTCTCCATGTGACTCCACAGGCTCCTCTTAAATAACTCATTTCCACTGCTCTCACTCTTGACTTGTGTCCTTCCAACAACGTCCAAGCTTCACTTCCATACGTTAGAGTTGGTATCACAATACTGTCATGTAGTAACTTTTTCACTTCCATGCTCACTTCTCTGTTTCTTATCACTGCTTTCAAAGAACTAGCAACTTTTCTTCCCTGCTGTACCCTTTCAAGCACTTCACCCTCCAAACCTCCATCCTTACTCATCACACTACCCAAGTACTTAAACGTACTCACATTTTCCAGTTCCTCACCATCCAACCTAGCTGTACATTCACTGACTTCACCTCTCTCAAAGACCATCACTTTACTCTTCCCTACATTCACATTTAGATTCCGTTTCTTACTCTCCCAGACTCATCCACCAAGCCTTGCAGCTCCCCTTCGTCTTCACTCAACAACACAGTATCATCTGCAAACAACAGTACAGGGAGTTTCCAAACACTATCCTCTCTCACCAGGGCCACTCCAACATCCACTACCCTACCTTGTACCTCTTTTATTACCCCATCCATGTACAGATTGAACAACCATGGAGACATGACACATCCCTGTTTCAACCCAACTTTCAAAGAGAAAAATTCACTTATTTCACCCCACACGCACTGCAGCCTTCACACCATCATACATACTCTTCATAGCATTCAACAACTTCCCATCTACTCCATATATTCTTAATACTTTCCACAATCCTTGTCTATCCACCCTGTCATATGCTTTCTCCAAATCCATGAAAGCCACATACAACTTCTTTCCCTTCTCTAGAAACTTTTCCACTAAAGATCTAAGAATGAATATCTGATCTACACAACCTCTTCCCTTCCTAAAGCCTCCCTGTTCTTCTCCAACTAATTCCTCTGTTCTTTCTCTAACTCTGTCAATAAGTATCCTACCATACACTTTTCCTATTATACTAAGAAGACAAATGCCCCTATGATTACCACACACTTCTTTTTCCCCTTTTCCTGTGTACAAGGGAATAAATATACCTGACTTCCAATCCTCCGGGACTCTCCCTTCCTCCCAGACCAATCTGCACATGATGATGATGATGATGATAGTAATAATAATAATAATAATAATAATAATAATAATAATAATAATAATGAACCCAGCTAGGTTGTATACTAGCAAATTCGCCATGAAGGCAATGCCACTCACTACAAAGGACCAGGTGCAGTGAGTAGGTCAGATTATTTGGGTCAGTTATAGAAGAAGGAAAATAATCTTGGCTTGGGAATGAAAATAGTGGTTGTGTGTGTTCTTACCTAATTGTTCTTACCTAATTGTATCTTTACAGGAATGAGTCAAGCTCGTACTGTACCGTGTCTTAAACCATATTTATCGTACATATCCTTAAATTTGTGAATTGTTTTGGCACACACTATTTCATTCGGTAGTGCATTCCATTGATCAGTTGCTCTGTTTGGGAAACTGAATTTCCTGACGTCTTTATCACCTCTCTTCTTATGCAATTTTTTGTAGTGTCCTCTTGCTGATGCTTCTCCATATGTTAAGTAATCATTTATGTTTATTTTCTCCTTCCCTGATATGCACTTATATAACATTATCATGTCACCTCTTTTCCTTCTCTCCTGTAGTGTTGGTAGATTCAATTTATTTAGTCTTTCTTCGTAGCTTGGGTCCCTTAAGCTTGGTATCCATCTTGTAGCGGCCCTTTGAACTTTTTCAATCTTGTCTATGTGCTTTTTGAGATGAGGACTCCAGACTACTGAAGCATATTCCAGGGTTGGTCTAATGAATGATGTTATTATCCTTCATAGCATGTCTTCATTTATGTATGTGAATGCTATTCTCATATTTGCAAGCAGTGTATACATGTTCCGTACCTTCATGCTGATGTGGTCGCTGGAGATAGTCTGTTATTGATAATCACACCTAGGTCTTTCTTTCTGATGTGTATAGGGTATTATTTCCTAACTTATAATCCCAATCAGGTCTTTTTCCACTTTTACCAAACTTGATTACATGACACTTGTCCACATTGAATTCCATTTGCCATGTACTACTCCATTCATGAAGTTTATTTAATTCTTCTTGTAGCTCCCTATAAGAGTCTGTGCTAGTAATTCTCCTTTGTATTTTTGCATCATCTGCAAACATATTCAGATAGCTCTCATTTCCAGTGTTACTGTTTATATCCTTTATATACACTAAAACATGATTGGTGCCAGCACTGAACCCTGCGGTACTCCACTAGTCACTTCTTTCCATGATGAGTAGTTTCCTCTTAGTACTGTTCTCATTTCTCTTTTTATGAGAAAGTCTTGCATCCAACAAAACAGTTTGCCTCGAATTCCTCCTTGATGGTACAGTTTCCATAAAAGTCTTTGGTGTGGTACTGTGTCAAAAGCTTTCTTGAAATCTAAATAGATACTGTCCACCCATCCTTCCCTTTCCTGTATTGTGTTTGTTACTCTGTCATAGTAGCTCAACAGATTAGTAACACATGATTTTCCTTTTCTGAAACCAAACTGTCTTTCTGTTATCATACTGTGTTCTTCTAGATGGTTTACCCAAGCTTTTCTTATAAGCTTTTCTAATACCTTGCTTACAACACTGGTCAGTGATACTGGTCGGTAGTTGAGTGGATTTTGTCTATTTCCTTTCTTGAATAAGGGGACAATATTTGCTTTTTTCCAAATATCAGGTAGTTTACCTTGACTCAAGGATTTCTTGAAAATTAAAGATAATGGTTTACTTAACTCCTTTGCACATTCTCGTAGTACCCAACATGAAATTTCATCAGGACCACTTGCTTTTCCTCTGTCTAATCTACTTAACTCCTCCTGTATTACTTTTTCTGCTATTTGTATATCTGGTAGTATGTGTGGACATGCATGTTCCACATAGTCCCTCTCAAAATTTTTTTCTTCTGTAAAAACTAATTGGAAATTCTTATTTAGTGCTTCACAAATATCTTTCTCTTGTGTATAAGTGATTCCCTCGTCCGTAATTGATTGTATTATATCTTTTACTTTGGTTTTGCTTCTGATATAGCTGTAAAACAGCATTGGTTGATCACTACTTTTATTTATTATATCCTCCTGAAACTGTTTTTGGGTTTCCCTCCTTATTCTTGTATAATCGTTTCTTGCCTGTTTGTAATTATATATATGCACTTTCACTATTATGTCTTCTGTATCTATTCCACAACAAATCTCTTCTTTCTTTTGATTTTTTACATTCTGTATTGAACCATTTCTGTATCTTCTTATTTGCTTCTTTGTGCTGTGGGATGTACTTCTGGACTCCTATTTCATAAAATTCACAGAATTTTTTATATACAGCATTTAAATCTTGTCCTCTAAGCTCATTTTCCCAATCAACTTCTAAGAAATACTTCTTTAGGTCTTGATAATTTCCCTTTTTATAGTTTAAGCTCTTTTTGTAACTGTCATTGCTGTTTACTATGTCATATGCTATCCTGAAGTTATAATTTAGTACTGCATGATCGCTTTTGCCCAGTGGAGGGTGATATATTAAACTGTCAATATCATTTTCTTGCCTAGTAAATATTAGATCTAGCACTGAAGGTACATCAAGTCCTCTTTTTCTGGTGGTTTCCCTCACATGTTGCGTTAGGAAGAACTCTTCTACGAGATCCAGGAGCTTTTGGTCCCAACAGCTTTCTTGGCTAATTATATCTAGAGTATTCCAATTTATATTTGTATTAAAATCCCTAGTTAGTATAATTCTTTCTGATTTCTCTTCCATTTTATGTAGTAATGATCTTAAACTCTGAATTGTACTCTCTGCTAGGTCCTCATATTCATCTCTTTCCCATGTGTTTGATCTGGGTGGCATGTACAAATTGGCTACAATTACTTTACCTTCAGATGTGTTGATCTCTACTGCAATCAGTTCTACTTGTGATGGTATATTTAGTTTTATTTCATTGACTTTTAGATTTTTCTTAGTTAATATTATAATTCCTCCTTTTTTTTAATTTCTGTCTCTTCTCCATATATTGTATTCCTCTTAGTTTAGTATGTCATTGGATATCCTTGGTGTTAATTTTGTTTCAGTTAGGCATATTATTTTTGGTTCATTTTCTCTGACATAATCATTTATCTCTAGTAATTTAGATACCATTCCATTCACATTTGAGTACATCAACTTTATCATCTTGTTTATATACTTGTCATGACATGGTTCTACTACCTTCCTCCTTTTTCTTCCATCCTGTTTGTGTACCACTTTCGTACCTGCAAACCTATTACTTTGTAAAAAAAATTTCTTCTTCTCCTCTTCTGATCTTCCCTCATTTTTTGTTTTTGCTTCCTCCCTTTTCTCTTTCAATAATTCCAGTTCATCTTGTGTTAGGCATCTTTTTATCCATACATTTTTGAACTCCTCTTTTTCCATAAGGTTCTTTGCATTTTTTAGTATCTCTTCCACAGTGTTTACACTCTGGAAAGTCACCTTTAGAGGTCTTGTCTTGCTTTTCTCATATTTCCCTGACCTTTTGTGTTCCTCTATGTCTTTACTACAGATTTCCTCTGATACTTCTTTCAGCAAGCTCATTACATTTGCCAACTCCTTTTTGTCTCTTGTGATCTTGTTTTTTACTTCTTCCTCTTCTATACCAGTGATTACTATAGATTTGTTTATATCTACTGAATCTCTGACTAACTTTGGATTGTTTTGGATTATTCTTTTCACTTCCTTTTTAATGCTTTTTTCCTCCACCCTTGTTTCTAAGTCTTTCTTTACTTTCACCATTTCAGCATACGTGGTTTCCACATCATTTTTGTAGCTTTGCACAGCTTCATTCACCTGTGTTATCTTCTCCTCAATATCACTGCTCTGGTCAATAAGACTGCTTACTTGCCTAATTGTCTCTGTGTCATTTTTGAACTCTTCCATAACACTCTCGTGATTGACTACTGTACTTGCCATTTCATTCATTTTCTTCCTAAGTGTACTCAATTCCACTGTTAGTTCACTGATGGTTGTGTCTTTCTTATTGGCCTCCCTTCCTAGTTTTTCTATTTCTTCATTTTGCAAGTGCATCTGCTTCTTTATTTCATCAATTTCATTTTTGAAAGCCATTTCTAGTGTGTGTGTGTGTGTGTGTGTGTGTGTGTGTGTGTGTGTGTAATTCACTGTGTGTGTGTGTGTGTGTGTGTGTGTGTGTTGTGATCATCAGCTTTCTACCCTCCCGGAAGAGAGCTGAGAATTCATATAGTCCGATCTAAGGGCAAAGCCTTGACCTTCACACTCGCACACACCCATTCCCTTGCACAAGGGGGACTGTAACCACCCGCTTCATCACAGAAACTTTTCGCATCCCGAGCAAGGCGCGAACCCCCGTCTTAGCAGATGCTAGGTGAGAGCATTACCACTGAGCCAGCGTGCTGTGTGTGTGTGTGTGTGTGTGTGTGTGTGTGTGTGTGTGTGTGTGTGTGTGTGTGTGTGTGTGTGTGTTTTGCCTCCATTGTTGAGCATCCTTCCCCCTCCTCCGCTTTTTTATCTGTGTGTCCCGTCCACTTTTTTTTTTTCCTTGTCATCTGCGTCTTTTTTTTATCCTGCTTTTCTTCCCTCTGTTCCATATATTTTTTTGTCTTCTGTTATTTCCCTCCACACCCCTCTGTTTCATTTCCGTAGATCCCCCTCTTCCCCTTTACTCTCTACTCAACTGCGTAGGCTATCCCTTCTTTCTCTTCCACCTTTTCCCTTGCTAATTTCCCTTCCCTTTATCCCGTTTCCGTTGACTCCTAGATTCCCTTCCATACCTCCCTTTCACCCCACCTCCTCTTCCCCCACCCACTCCTGCTTTCTTCATTCTCCCCAGTTCCTTACATTCATCTCCAGTCGTGCTTCTCCCTCTTTTAACTTCTCTACTTATCCCCCTCCCGCTTCTTTGGCTTTTTAACCTTTTTTCCTTACCTCCCCTTTTCCTCCTCCATTATATATATATATATGTAACTTGCAATATTTTGGTGATAGAAACTCCGTGTACAAACAGCTAGATAAGGAGTTTATTACAAGCTCACAGTAAAATAATCTGCCCATCTCGGCTGCCTGCTATGAACTGATGCAATAACTCCTTCCTCAGGCGTGGGAAAGCGTGCTGACCTAGCAAGTTTAGTGGGGGCATGTATGCATTGGGGGGGGAGACATATATACATTGGGGGTAGACATATTGTGGAGGGGGTACACTACTCCCCCGGGTAGCTGAGATGGTGTCTCCTGACACCAGGAGTTAAATGGTGTTTGAGTATAGTAGTAAGGCAGGACCGGGAGGTTTGTACAAGGGATAAGGATGAGACAGGGGCAGTAGGGGAGACATGGCCTTTTTTGAGGGGAGGGAATTAGAAGGATATATACATATAAGATATACAAGAATTAAGACATAATGGGAATGACACAATAATAGTTTGATACATGATAAACAAGGAGTAGATATGAGAGTTCCATTGTTCTTCGTTCATTTTTTTTTTTTCTGTAGGATACACTGTCACTCAGTAATGCAATAAAGAAATACCATCATTTTCTAGTAGGCAGAGTTCTGTTCACAGTTTGGTTAATTGTCAGATGGCAATGGTAGTCACTGAATGTGAGGGCACTAAGTATGGGGAGTTTCTACGTCGTGTGTAGGGCGTACTATGCCTGTAGCGACTCTGATTTCCTGGAGTCGACGTTCCATTTTTCTGACACAATAATGCACTGCACATATAATGAGTAGAAAACCTATGAAAGCGATAACCACAGGGGGAAACACAACTGTTGGATGAACCCATGAACGGCTGAAGGCCAGAGAAAATTCATCCATAATGAAATCACTGTCATTGAGGAAGGTTAGCATGTGTAAGTTAGGGGAGGTGATGGTAATGTTGGCAGATGGTAGGGTTGAAGGCATGTCGAGTGGTTGAAAGATGTCATAGGAGTGATTACGGACAGCTTGGTGATAGCGAGTGGCGTAAGTGATGACGGACTCTGATTTGACGGTACAATAGTCAGGTGCTTTGTAGAGGCCACTAGCGGGGACGGATCGAACCGAAGAACCAGGACACATGATTGTGACAGAGATGGGAACAGCAAAGAAGAAGTACTGGACATGGTTCAGGTGAGCATGGTGGACCGGGAGGTCAGGAGCTGGGACAAAAGAACAGGCCGAGTAGATGGAATGGTTGCGAACTAAAGCAGACTCACAGGGTGTAGCACTGCTAGAGAAGATAGTGAAAAGGTGGGCAGCACAGAGACGAGAGGTCGGAGTAAGGGAGGAACATTGCTGGAGGTCTGTGGAAGAAAGGAAGGCAACGGAAAGATGATCATGGGAGAGGAGGAAATATTCTGAAGGAACAGATACCTGTAACAAGGAGTTGTTGAGGCGGAAAGGGAAGGGAATGATGTGGAAAAGGTTAAAGGTTATGGCAGAACAGAGAGGAATATGGACGACGACGTATGTGGTGAGAAGAGTGGCTTCGAGAACAGGATAATAATATTCAAGGGAGGAGTAAGGGAGGACTGGGGAGAGACCGAAGGTGGAGTGAGCCCATTCCAGGACAGTACAGAGAGCTGAGACAGGTACTAAGTCGGCAGTGATAGCATCGACTAGGATACGAACCAAGGCAGAGACTTGAGACAAGAGAGAGTCAATGGCTAGTTGGAGATTATCCATGTTGAGTTGGAGGTAGAAGAACTGAGAGATAACTTTGAGATCTGAAAGGTGGCGTTGTAAGATATCGGTGAAATTGTTTAGAGTGGACGTGACTTCATTGAGTTGGGTTGTGAGCTTCTGTAACATAGTGTGTTGGATTTTAATGACTCGGCGTTGTGATTCTAGGGCTGAAGCTAAATGAGTGAGATCAGATTTGAAGCCAGAAATGTCACGGACTGTAGCAACGCCGAACAAGCCACTCAGAATCTCACCGCCGAAGTCGAAGAGACCTCGTTTCACACGAGAACGACCCCCGGGTGTCTGAATGGAAAATGTGTCATTGAGCTCAGTGAATCTGTTACTTATGTATTGCAATTGCCAGGAGAGTGGGAGGAAAAGGTTATAGAGATACTCATTCGGGTTGTGTGTCCCCATGAGGGCCGTGAGATGGGTCCTGATTCCGTCTGTATGTACGGTCGCAACTGGATGCTCGATGTCCAGGATGACCACAGTACCAGCAAAGAATCAAAGATTGTCTGTTCCGTTGGGCGCTAGATTGATCACGACCTGAGGTAGGAGAGCGATGCGTGGCAGGTCTGCCGCGTGTGGTGGGACGGGAGCGAGATTGGTCTGGGGTAGTGGAGGTGTGACAGACTGAGGAGGCCAAGGGTTGGGTGGTGCTCTGATGCGTGTAGGGCAATGGCTACGTCGGCCAGGGGCGCAAGATCGTAGCGCAAAGAGGCTACGTCTTCGATAAGCATTACCTCGCCTCCTGAGCTGACCAAGGCCCCGGGAAGTACTCCACCATCGTCCTGACCTGACCCAGACCCCAGGAGGGTCAGCACTGCCAGCAGGGAGATCGCTAACATCGTACCTAGAAAATCAGGGTAGAGTTAATGGGGGAGGTCGTGAAGAGGTTGATGGGCAGAGCGCAGTTTGGACCGATATTGATTGGTTGATGAATGAGGAGGTGGAGGTGGAGAGGAAGGAGACTGAGGGATAGGTGGAGACAAGGTAGACTGAGGGATGGGAGGAGGGGAAGAGGGGGCAGGAGGTTGTGTAAGTGACTCTTCCAACACGAGGCCACGGGGTGCTCGCTTTAAGTCATCGACGTGGACCAATCTGGTGTCCCTAGTGGACAGGTCCTGGAGTGAAATTTGTTGCCTTGTTGAGTGAGGACGTGGTGGGGCCCTGTAAATTTGTCATCCAACTTAGAGGAACGCGTATGGGAATGAGCAAAGACAAGATCGCCTACATTGATAGTGATAGGAGAGGCGGACTTATGTTGGCGCTGCAGCATGTCCTCCTGAGAGGAAGCCAAAGTGGATTGGACATACTGGTGGATTGTCTGGAAGTTGGCCAATTTTAGTTTAACATAATCATCCATGTTGTAGATGGGTTCTGGCTTTGAGGATAAGAGAGAGTATGGGAGGTCCTTGTCAAAACCAAAGAGGACGAAGAAGGGAGATTCAGCAATGGATGCATTGATGGAGCTATTGATGGAGGACGCCACTTGGGGAATCCAGTCATCCCAGGACGAACTATGGGAGCCTAGATGTCTGAGGCACTCTAAGATTTTTCGGTTGTGGCGTTCGACAAGGCCATTGGAAGCCGGATGGTTAGGCACGACATTGCACTTACTGATATGAAAGTGGCGACAGCTCTCATCGAGAAGGCTATTGTTGAACTCTGTACCGTTGTCAGTAAGAATGGTATGAGGGGTACTGAACGGGCAAATTATGTGATCTACAAGGGCACGTGCAACGCTCTTCGCGGTCTTGTCGGAGAGGGGAACGAGGACACAGTAGCGGGAGAAGTGGTCGACCGCTACGAACAAGTACTCAGCGCCAGATTCTGTGAGAGGTAGTTTTAAGAGATCGATTGAGACAGTTTCCCATTGTCGTGATGGGATTGGGTATTGTAAGAGAGGTGCTGGTAAGCCGGTGGATCCTTTGTGGCGGTGGCAGGAGAGGCAAGAGTCACAGTGGGCATTGATATCGCGGCGCATGGTTGGCCAATAGTATTTGAGACGTGCTTGGCGCAAGCATCGGTCTTTACCTGGATGGGAAGCTTGAGGAGTATTATGAACAATATGAAGAACCTTTGGTATCAGGGCAGTGGGGACAACAAGTTGGCGTACTTCGCGATTGGGCATATCTTTGCCTGTTAGCAGTGTTCTCCTGTACAAGAGATCATCATCTAGCATGAACTCATCTAGTGATACTGGCAGAGTAGGTAAGGTCGAGGCATCGCCAGATTCTAGGAAATAAATGACTTTGGACCACATGGGGTCTTAGCGCTGAAAGTTTCGAACAACTTCTGACGTTAGTGTAGTGTTTGCAGTTACTTCAGGCTGCAGTGATGTTATAGCTGCTGCTACGTGATGTTTGAGTGCATCTGTGACTACATTCAACTTGCCTGGTACATATTGAAAAGTGGGATTAAAGTCCTGGATGATGACAGACCATCTAACTAGTCTACCTGTTAGGTTGCGATTCTTGAACAAATCACATAGTGGAAGGTGGTCTGTTTGGATATGCACTGGATAACCATAGACTATATCTCTGAAATGTTTCAAGGACCAGATTACTGCTAGCGCTTCAAGATCTGTGACAGTGTAGTTACGTTCAGCGGTTGTAAGGGTGCGACTAGCATACGCTATTACGCGTTTTCTTGATGCTTCATCAAGTTGCATCAAAACGGCACCAAGTCCAGTGCCTGAGGCATCTGTGCAGAGAAGGAAGAGTGTGGTATAATCAGGGAACGCTAGAACAGGGGCATTTACAAGAGCTGTCTTTAGCTTTTGGAAGGCCTGTGACTGGTCGTTAGTCCAAATAAAGGGCACATTCTGCTTGAGTAAGTGGGTCAGAGGAGCGGCGATCTTTGCATAATCCCAGATGAAGCGACAATAATAGCCACTGAGGCCCAGGAAACTTCGCACAGCTTCGGTAGTGGTAGGTTCTGGGAAGTTAATAATCGCCTTAGTTTTATCCTCATTAGTATGAATGACTTGTGCATCTACGACATGGCCTAGGAATTTGATTTTCTTTCGCAGGAAGTCACATTTACTGAGATTGATTTTCAGGCCTGCGAGCTGGAGGCGTTCAAAGACTTGCTGGAGTTTGGTAAAATGATCAGGGATGGATTTACTCACAACAATGATATCATCTAGGTAAGCAAAAAGAGAGTGTCCCATCATACCGCTGAAGACTGAATGGATAAGTCGCATGAACACGGAAGGAGCATTTCTCAGACCAAAAGGGAGTCTCTTAAACTGAAAATGTCCGGAAGGCGTGCTAAAGGCTGTAACTGGGCGAGAGGATTCTTCCATTTCGACCTGCCAGTACCCGCTGAGGAGGTCTAAAGATGAAAAGACTACGTTATTTTCACCAAGGGATTCCAGCAAATCAGTGAGGATGGGTAATGGGAAACGGTCTGGAACGGTGACAGAATTGACCTTACGATAGTCGACTACTGGTCTAAAGTTGCCGTCCTTCTTTGGTACTAAGAAAAGTGGGCTATTCCATGGACTGACGGAGGGTTCAATAATGTCTTGGTCTAACATGTTTTGTACCATTTGATCTGTCTGCTTTCTCTGGCTGTGAGGAAATCGATACGCTGGTATGTAAATCGGCCGAGTTCCTGGTAGTAGTTCAGTCATACGTTTGACAAGGTCTGTTCTACCCATCGGTTCACCGGGTAAGGCAGCCACGTTTCTGTACGAGATCAGAAGGTCGAGGAGTTGAGGCGTATTTTCTGGGAAATCTGTGCAAGTGAGATGTGAGAGCATATCGGGTATATACGTCGGCGCAGATCCCATAGAGTTAATTGTACATACACCGATTGGTGTATCATCAGTCTGAATAGTAGGAATTGAGGAATCCTGGCACACCTTTACGGCCGCTGGGTATACTAGGAAGTCTTCAATCTTTACACCACTTTTAAGTTTTAGTGGAGCATTTGTGACATTGAGCAAGTACAGGTAGCATAAACTGTCCTCTAAGACTGTACACCACGCTGACTCATAAGTCAAGCCATTCACACAACACGTCTCAGGTAGTGTTAGTACATCCACTCCTTCTTTCGCACCGGCAACACAAATGGAGACTTTGGTGAACTCATGCGGTAACAAAATTGTGCACGTATTCGTTCCTGCACGTTTCGTCTCTGCGTGTTGGAGAAGATCATTCAGACTGTGTGAGGTAGGTAACTGAGACATGTGTGAGTCAGCAATAGTGTTGTCGGGAGAGGATGTAAGAGCCATGTTCGAGGGCTGAGATGATGTATCAGGAGACATTGTGGAATTTATGTCCTTGCTCGCAGTCAGTAAAGGAATGATCTCTGTATTCTCAGATGATGATAGTGGTGGTTTGGGCTGGGTTGGACTTTTTGGTAGTGATAGGGACAGAGGTAATTGAAGGAGTGATTTGATCATAAGAACAGGACGGGGACATTCCATAGTGTAAACCGGGAATCCAGAAATATCTATACTACCACAAGCAGGTAATAATGCAATGGAGTGTTGTGCCATGGTGGAGAAACCAATAAGGGCATCTGCGGGATACTGCAAGTCATTAGTGACATGAAATTCAATGGGGATAGGGGGCAAATCTCTGTGGAGTTTGACTTCAAGGGTGACTCTTCCCTTAACCTTGAACTCTGAGCCTTCGACACCACATAGGCGAATGTCTGGTGGTTCTAGGAAACTGACGTGGTTGTGATGTCGATGAATAATTTGTAAGGAATTTTCGGAGATGAGATTTACTATAGATCCTGTGTCCAAGAAGAATGACGTTGGTATGTCGTGACTGCTGCCAAGAATGACTAAATCCGAGGATGTTATGGGACCTACATGGCGGATGGGGAGTTGGGTGTCTGGTTCTACGTGATATTGGTCCGATACGGGCGCGGCGCTTCCCCCGACTGTTGGCGGTTGAGGTAACGATATTCCTCAGTGATGTGAGTCATGCTTGATTTGTGGTATTTGCAGTGTGGATGAAGTGAGCGGGAAGGAGTACTCTGTCTGGTTTGGGAGTGAGGACGTCTGTATGTACGGTCGCAACTGGATGCTCGATGTCCAGGATGACCACAGTACCAGCAAAGAATCAAAGATTGTCTGTTCCGTCGGGCACTAGATTGATCACGACCTGAGGTAGGAGAGCGATGCGTGGCAGGTCTGCCGCGTGTGGTGGGACGGGAGCGAGATTGGTCTCGGGTAGTGGAGGTGTGACAGACTGAGGAGGCCAAGGGTTGGGTGGTGCTCTGATGCGTGTAGTTTGAACCTGTTCTTTCATGAATGGCTTTAGTGACCTGAATAATTTTATCTCCTGGATTGAAACCAATTTCCAAGGCTAGCTCTCGCTGTTTAGGAGTAAGCCAGTGAAGGAATCTCAGGTAACTAATTAAGTCAGCAAAGTTGGTGAGTGGAAGCATTGGAACGCCATTCTTGTCTTCTAACCAGTTCGTGCCTACCAGTAATTGGAGCATCTCGCTACTGGTTGCTTTCATGGCGGCGGCAGCTTCGCGGAGCTTGGCATATTGCGCTGGGACGCACAAGTCCTCATCTAGTTGGTTTAGGAGATTAATGAATCCCATGAGAGACGGGGTATTTGAATGCTGGCAACAAAGGCTGATGAGTTCCGTACGAAAATCAGCAAAGGTACGAATGCTATCGAAATGTCCTGCACGGATCGTGGATCCAATGTCTGATTTGCCGTGGTGCAAGCGACTGAGGAGGTAGGCTACTTTGAGCGATTCATCGGTTATTTGTCTATTGTGTATTTCTGTTTCGACTTCTCTGAGGAAATAATAGACAGACCAAGTTGGGTCCTGGCCGGTAAATTTGGGACGATTGGCATCGTCGAGATAGATAGACTGTGGAGGGTTGGCCATGGCTGGAAGTGCAGAAGTGGCGGCAGGAGAGGTGTGGGAGAGAGAGAAGGTAGTGGCAGTTAAGGGCGAGCAAGACGGGGTATGGAGGGAGGCAGGAGAGGGAACGACAGGGGAAGGAGTAGAGGAAGAAGGGAGTGTAGAGGCAGGAGTAGAGGAGGAGGTATCTGGATTTACGAGTGTAGGACGGGTAGTAAGTGATTCTGTGGGAAGTGAAACGGGAGGCTCAGGTACAGGGCGGTGGTACTCTTTGCCACTTCGTAAATGAGTGATTGTGTTAGAGTCGGCAGACGAGGTATGAGCAGGTGATGTTTCCGGGTCGAGAGGGCTGGTGGTAAGCGGTTGACGTGGAAAGTATGACATTTAATGCGGCAATGGAAGATGAAAGGATGAAGATGGATACGTAGGTGGAAATGTATAAATAACAATGAGAGAATGGAATACACGAGTAGGCGTGAAAATGAATGAAGGTGCGGGGATGGATGGTTTAAATAAAAGGCGAAGGATGAGATGGAGTATAAATAACGTAGGTGGAGATGAAAACGGGGTAATGGAAATGAGATGGAATATTTACAATAACCAATCTGTAGAGAAAATCGAGGATAATCTCTATAGAAAGGAAAGATATACTATAGTTACACAGTAGAGATGGGAGTGTTGAGATGTATGACGTGCAGGGGTGGCTGGGCGTAGCTGGGCTGGGGCGGGGCGGGGCTGGGCAGGGCAAGGCGGGGCGGCGGTGGAGAGACAGCTGGGCGGAGAGGAGAAGAGACGCTGCGATGAATCACCGGCAGGGAGTGGCGGTCTTAGGAGGCTCACATAATGCAGACCAGATGTGGCGGCGGCGGAGGCTGGTGGTGGGTGGTGAGGGTAGATGTTGGTTCAAGGCAGGTGTAGAGCTGGTGAGTTGCGAATGCAGAGAATGGTGGTGGGCAGGCAGTGGGCAGACAGTGATAAGTGGCACCGTGGGGGCAGGAGTTATGATGAGTTCAGAACAGGTGCTGGGAACAGGTTCAACAGGTGCGTAGGTCGGCGACGGTGATATGTGCGGCCAGGAACAAGGCGTATGGGTGGGGTTGTTTGAGAGGTGAGCACTGGTGAGAAAAATTGTACACTCGGAAAGCACAGCCAGGTATTACACCACTAGAGGCACTGAGGAGGGGCGAGGCTGGCAGATGTGAGATGTCGTGTATCTTGTAAAAGGCGGTGGAGGCGGTCAGAATCTGATGGTTCGAAACACCGCTGCTACCAAATGTAACTTGCAATACTTTGGTGATAGAAACTCCGTGTACAAACAGCTAGATAAGGAGTTTATTACAACCTCACAGTAAAATAGTCTGCCCGTCTCGGCTGCCTGCTATGAACTGATGCAATAACGCCTTCCTCAGGCGTGGGAAAGCGTGCTGACCTAGCAAGTTTAGTGGGGGCATGTATACATTGGGGGGGGAGACATATATACATCGGGGGTAGACATATTGTGGAGGGGGTACATATATATATATATATATATATATATATATATATATATATATATATATATATATATATATATATATATATATATATATATATATATATATATATATATATATATATATATATATATATATATATCTATATATATATATATATATATATATATATATATATATATATATATATATATATATATATATATATATGGAGTAGACTGAAGCACCAGTCGAGCAGGGCAGTACTCTTAAGGTGGATGGAAAGCTGATGACAGGGAGACCTGGAGCTCCCGTTTCATCAGTCCTTGGAACTAGCTCGTGACATTCCCCCTTTGCTCAACTTTTTCAGTGTTTCAGTAACACAGAGAGTAGGCCAGCATGCTCTCCAATACAAGTTTCTCTAACTGTCAACACCAATCTACATGCACAGTACACACTGCACTTCCTAAAAAAAAATAAAAAATAATAATAATAATGACAATAACCAGACCTCGAAGTCCCCGGGGGGGGGGGACCATAAATGCCCCCATCCACCCCTCTCCCGGTGACGACTCAGTGAGATGCCTGGGACCACTGTCTGACTCACTTCTTCATTGCTGCAACATCTGTGGCCTTTCCTCTAACTTTCTCTCTGTTGAACACCACCTTTCCTCCTCTAAACCTCACCGCCTCTTCCTGACAGAGATTCAGCTGTCTGAGGCAACTGACAGCAAACCCTTTTCTGTTTCCTCCTACTTTCTCTAAACTCATTTCAAAGCCAAAGGTGGCTGTTGTGTATATGTACGCAATGACTTATCTTGCTCTTGTGTTCCTGAACTTGATTCTTCTGAATTTTCTACTCTCTGGCTTTGGCTTTCCTGTCATTCTCTGACTAGATATATCTGTGCTGTTTACTTATCTCCTAATTCTACTGAATATGAAAAATTCTTCGGCTCTCTTACTTCTATGACGGTAGAGCAGCTTGTACAGCACCCTACCTGTATCCCTGACTGCCTTGGAGAGAGCTCCAATATACTTGACCTCTTCCTTACAACTAATCCTTCTGCTTACGCTGTTAATCTTTCCTCTCCGTTGGGCTACTTTGATCACAACCTTATTACCTTGACCTGTCCTATCGCTCTGGTATGGACTGTGGACCCCCCAAATTAACATAGACTGTGGTACTTTGGAGCTGAGGATTGGGAGGCCCTCATGCAATACTTCTTTCATTATCCCTGGAATGATTATTGCTTCCAGGGCCAGGAGCCATCTGAGAGTGCTTTGCATGTTACGGAGGTTATTCTCTCGGACATGGAAGCATACATTCCTTAGTGATATCCTTTGAGTAATGAAAGAACGCATTGGTTTAATCACACTTGTTCTAATGCTGTCTGCAACAAGGAGAGGGCGTATTAATTGCAACAGAGCCAGCTTTCCCTGAATCACATCTTGTTTGTGTTTCTGCCCGGAATCGTGTTAAGTCTGTTCTTCGCTCTGCTAAAAATAATTTCATCCATACTAAATGCTCTCAACACTCCAACTCGAATTCATCTCGCTCCTTCCAGCACCTAGCCAAAAGCCTTTCTAACAACTTTACCTCATCATCCTTCCCTCCTCTTTTCTACTCTGATGGCTTTGTAGCTATTTCTTCTACTGATAAAGCAGATCTCTTCGTTCAGACTTTCTCCTCCAGTTCCACCTTAGACGATCCCGGTGCTGTTCCTCCGTCACTTCCTCCCTCTGACTTCCTCATTGCTGACATTAAAATCTCTTCAGCTGATGTATTTTCTGCTATCACTGGCCTTAATACTAACAAGGCATATGGGCCTGATGGAGTCCCTCCTGTTGTCCTCAAGAACTGTGCTTCTGTGCTTACACCTTACCTAGGTAAATTCTTTCGTCTTTGTCTTTCAGCTTGTACCCTTCCTTCTTGCTGGAAGTTTGCTCTCATTCAGCCAGTCCCAAAGAAGGGTGACCATTCCCAATCCTCTAACTATCGTCCAATTGCTTTAACATCCTGTGTCTGAAAAGTTTTCGAGTCAATACTTTAAAGTAAAATTTTAAAGCATTTTCCTACTACAACCTTCTTTCTGATCGTCAGTATGGGTTCCGTCAGGGACGCTCCACTGGTGATCTTCTAGCCTACCTTTCAGACTCCTGGTCACCCTCCTTTCGGGACTTTGGCGAAGGCTTTGCCGTTGCACTTGACTTCTCAAAGGCTTTCGATCGAGTCTGGCATAAATCTTTAATTTCCAAACTGCTCTCTTATGGTTTCTATCCTTCTATCTGTGCCTTCATCTCTGGCTTCCTTTCTGGTCGTTCTATAGCTGCTGTTGTAGACGGCCATCTTTCTTCTCGTAGATCTATCAACAGTGGTGTTCCTCAGGGCTCTGTCCTATCACCAGCTCTCTTCCTTTTATTCATCAATGACCTTCTAAGCTGTACATCTAACCCTATCCACTCGTATGCTGATGATTCCACCCTTCACCTTTCCATTCGGTTTCTGCAATGTCCATCTCAGCAGATACTTCAACAAACAAGGGATGAGGCTATGGCAAACTAAATGTCTGACTTGGCTCATATCTCTGACTGAGGTAATAATAATCTTGTTTTTAGTGCATCAAAGACTCAGTTTTTACATCTATCAACCTGACACAATCTTCCACAGGAGTATCCATTAATGTTTAATAATATCCAGCTCAATCCTGCATCATCCTTGAACATGCTTGGGCTTTCATTTACTCGGGACTTATCTTGGAAAGATCATATTGCATCTCTTTGTAAAATCTGCTTCCAAGAGATTGGGTTTGCTAAGCCTACTCCGTACCTTCTTTACGCCTGTACAGTTGTTGACTTTTCACACGTGTTTTATTCGCCCCTGTGTAGAGTACAACTCTCATGTGTGGGAGGCTCCCCACATACAGCTCTTCTCAATAAGGTAGAGTCAAAGGCTCTTTGTCTCATTAACTCTCCTCCTCTTAATGGCTCCCTTCAACCTTTGTCTCTTTGCCGCTCTGTCGCATCTTTATCTCTTTTCTATAGCTACTTCAATGGCCGCTGCTCCCCTGAACTGTCTGCTTGCATCCCTCCACCTCTACGATGGGTGCGTAGCACCTGTCTAGCAACAAACTTTCATCCCTTTTCCGGTCAACTCTCTAATGCAAGAGATAACCGTTACTCCCAGTCCTTCATTGATGCAACAGGTCAACTCCAGAACTGTCTATCTCTGTCTTTCCTACTTCCTATGATCTCAGGTCTTTCAAACACAGTGTGTCCAGGCATCTCAAAATGAGCCGATCTTGAATTTGGCTCTCTTTTGTATTGTTTTTGTTTTTTCTTGGAAGGAACGGTTTAAAGTGGGCTCCTGGCCCTTGGTTCGCATTTTCTTGCACAAAAAAAAAAAAAAAAATCTCATCTGCCGTTTGAGTGTCCACTGCAGGACCAGCCCATTCCGACCGAAGTGGGGACGATACAGCCAATGTATCTCTACCAAATGGCTTAGGCTGTCTGGTAGAGATTGTATGTAGGGTGAGAAGTGCTTGTACAGTAAGTGTGACTGCAGTGATGGAGTGGTTTTGGATGTGTGTGTAGTCTGTAAACTAAGTGTAATTGGCCCGTGCAAGCTGACTGGGTGCAAGAATACCTTATAGTACGTGACACTGGTTCAAGCACAGCATCCCTTATGTTCGCCAAAGCAGTACATGGCAGGAAGAACGCTCCCAAAGTTTATTACCCTGGCGGGGCGTGAACCCTCGTTCTCCCATGTGCGAAAACCGCACACTCTACCACTGTACCACAGATGCTCTTACATATATATATATATATATATATATATATATATATATATATATATATATATATATATATATATATATATATATATATACACGCACACACACACACACAAACACATATACTAAATGGAAAACGAGTGCATTACCATTATTCAAGTCATTAGCTCTACTTGAAAAACAAATTTATTTATTAGGTAATGTTTCTGGGGTAATTATATACCTTCACCTCGTTCGGATGCAAATATCGGGTTTAATTTTTTGGTAAGCTAGGATAACACGTTTATTGTATATTGTAATTTTATGCGAATAAACAATCCTCGTGATAAGAACACTTTAGGCTGTTCATAACCAAATATAAATTTACTGAGTTAAATGTGTTTGACATCAAAATCGACATCCGCGGAACATAAGGATCATGACAGAAATCCACACCTTCTTCCAAACTGTCTTTGAATTCAGTATCCTCATCTGCATCCGCAACTGCTCCTGCTGAATGAGGATATTGTGGATGTTTATAACTGTCAGCAACAGTTGTCCCTGAGAAAGGAGAAACCTTCCTAAGAGCTGAGTCTCTCTCTCTCTCTCTCAGGAAATAAAAAAAATGGAGATTTAATCGAAGGTGTTTTTGCATGCGATATATGTAGGACTAACATCATTAATGGTAGTGACTGGCACCGGTCATTGCCGTCGTGATCCACAGGTAGTACCCAGGCCTTGTAAATGCATGGCCAGGAAACCAAGAACAGTCTGGTGTTCTGACACAGCTTTAAACCCCCTCCCCTCCTCCTCCTCCCTCCATCAGTTCCCAATTACAATCATCTTCCTTGATCTCTTGATAGAGAGGTAGCTCACTCCTTTGCTTCGCGGTATGAATCACACACACACACACACACACGCGCACACAAAAACAGAGAGAGAGAGAGAGAGAGAGAGAGAGAGAGAGAGAGAGAGAGAGAGAGAGAGAGAGAGAGAGAGAGAGAGAGAGAGAGAGAGAGAGAGAAATGTGTGATAAAAGAGGAAAAGATTGCAGGTCACTGGGGGATCGACTGAATCATGTTAAAAAAATACCACCCGCTCTTTCTTCAAGAGCGCGGATGTAATTAATGTAATTCAATAAGTAAAAATATCTGTGCCACGGTGAGGCGTGCTTTGCCCTAGGCTTAATAAAACAATCAGCCAGTAGCAAGAATAAAATAGCAGGTTACTTCATGAATGAACTATTTGGAGTCTGTTAGTCAGTATGTCTTCATGTGCTGTAAGTCTTCCTGTCCGGGAGGGTCGAATTATCACTTCAACTAAATAAAATCATCTGTCAGTAACAGTACTGCAATACCAATTAATCTATCTATCTATCTATAGCCCGACGCCCTAATCCCACAAAGGGTGGCCGCATACAAAACGCCTCCAAGTCGCTCTGTCACCCACCATTTGACTACCCTCCCCACAACTCACCCCCCCTCCCTCATATACCTCTCAACTCCCTCCCTCCACCTCATCCTCGGTCTACCCCTCCCTCTCCCTCCCTCCACCTCACCTACATATACCCTCTTAGTCAGTCTTTCATTCTCCATTCTCTCCACATATCCAAACCACCTCAGTGTATTTCTCCTAATCTTCTCAACCACATCCAAATCCACCCCACAACGTTCCTTCACTTCTTCATTCGTCAACCTGTCCCTCCATGTCACTCCACATGCTCCTTTCATGTAACTCATTTCCACTGCTCTCACTCTTGACTTGTTCCCCTCTTGCAAGGTCCACGCCTCGCTTCCATACGTCAGGGTAGGGATCACAATACTATCATGCAGTGACTTCTTAACTTCCATACTCACCTTCCTATTTCTCATCACTGCATTCAGTGAACCAACAACCTTCCTTCCCTGCTGTACCCTTTCAAGCACTTCATCCCCCAAAGTTCCATCCTTACTCATCACACTACCCAAGTACTTGAATGCACTCACATTCCCCATATCCTCACCATCCAACCTCACTGTACATTCTGTGACTTCATTCCTCTCAAACACCATAACTTTACTTTTGTTTACATTAACTTTCAGCTTCCTCCTCCTACACACTGTCCCTAATGCATTCACCAAACCTTGCAACTCCCATTCATCTTCACTCAACAATACTGTATCATCAGCAAACAGCAACACCGGAAGCTTCCAAATCTCACCTTTATGCATTAGGGCCACCCCCACATCTACTGCCCTACCTTGCACCCCCTTTACAACCCCATCCATGTATATATTAAACAGTCATGGAGACAACACACAACCCTGTTTCAGTCCTCCGTTGAGATCAAAGAACTCACTCAGCTCACCATCCACTCTAACCGTACCAATTAATGCGAACTAATAATTCCAGATAATGTGAACCGATAATTCGGAAACTGTCTGTCTCACTTTCGTTCTGTTCATTTTACCTGTTTCTCTGTCTTTTACGTCTTCACCTACAGAAAGAGTTTATTCTCACTTATGCTGAATAAAATCGCCTGTTTATTGCAGGAGTGAAGTAGCAATCATTGTGAAATAATGACTGAGAGACTGTCTGTTTGTCTTTCTCCTTGTCGGTCTGCCCAATTGTCTACCACGTTTTCCTTTACAAGAAGGGTCTGTTATCACTTAATCTGAATAAAGTTATCTGGTGTATTCAAGAATATAATAAAGTCAACGTGAATCGACAATCCAGAATCTGTCTGTCTGTCTGTTGTCTGTCTGTCTTTTTTAGGAGGAATTTGAGTGTAAAGTGGAGGGACTGTAAGAAAATGTTCTGGAAAGAGGTGAAAAGAGTAAGACAGGGTGAAAGTGAAGTTAGCAGGGGAGTGAAAGATAAAAATGGTAGATTACTAGTGGCGAAGGGAGAAAAAGTGAGCAGATGGAGAGAACACTTTAAGGAATTGTTGAACATAGAGGATGGAAGTAATGCAAGTATAAGTGGCTGGGGAATGGCTGGGAGAAGGAGGGAGGTGAGAAGACAGGAAGAAATCAGTAGGATAGAAGTTGTGGAAGCAATGAAGAAAGTTAAATTGGGGAAAGACCCAGGAATTGATGGAGTGTGTGGTGAAATGCTGAAGTATGGGGGAGAGATAGTAGTAGAATGGATGTGGAAGATGTGCAGATTGGCCTGGGAGGAAGGTAGAGTCCCGGAGGATTGGAAGTCAGGTATAATTATTCCCTTGTACAAAGGAAAAGGGGAAAAAGAAGTGTGTGGTAATCATAGGGGCATTTGTCTTCTTAGTATAATAGGAAAAGTGTATGGTAGGATACTTATTGACAGAGTTAGAGAAAGAACAGAGGAATTAGTTGGAGAAGAACAGGGAGGCTTTAGGAAGGGAAGAGGTTGTGTAGATCAGATATTCATTCTTAGATCTTTAGTGGAAAAGTTTCTAGAGAAGGGAAAGAAGTTGTATGGGGCTTTCATGGATTTGGAGAAAGCATATGACAGGGTGGATAGACAAGGATTGTGGAAAGTGTTAAGAATATATGGAGTAGATGGGAAGTTGTTGAATGCGGTGAAGAGTATGTACGATGGTGCGAAGGCTGCAGTGCGTGTGGATGGTGAACTAAGTGAATTTTTCTCTTTGAAAGTTGGGTTGAAACAGGGATGTGTCATGTCTCCATGGTTGTTCAATCTGTTCATGGATGGGGTAATAAAAGAGGTACAAGGTAGGGTAGTGGATGTTGGAGTGGCCCTAGTGAGAGAGGATAGTGTTTGGAAACTCCCTGTACTGTTGTTTGCAGATGATACTGTGTTGTTGAGTGAAGACGAAGGGGAGCTGCAAGGCTTGGTGGATGAGTTTGGGAGAGTGTGTAAGAAACGGAATCTAAAGGTGAATGTAGGGAAGAGTAAAGTGATGGTCTTTGAGAGAGGTGAAGTCAGTGAATGTACAGCGAGGTTGGATGGTGAGGAATTGGAAAATGTGAGTACGTTTAAGTACTTGGGTAGTGTGATGAGTAAGGATGGAGGTTTGGAGGGTGAAGTGCTTCAAAGGGTACAGCAAGGAAGAAAGGTTGCTGGTTCTTTGAAAGCAGTGATAAGAAACAGGGAAGTGAGCATGGAAGTGAAAAAGTTACTACATGACAGTATTGTGATACCAACTCTAACATATGGAAGTGAAGCTTGGACGTTGTTGGAAGGACACAAGTTAAGAGTGAGAGCAGTGGAAATGAGTTATTTAAGAGGAGCCTGTGGAGTCACATGGAGAGACAGGCTGACAAATGAGGATATAAAGGAGCGTTGTGGTGTGGATGTGGATGTGATAGGAAGCGTTATGAGGAACACACTGAGGTGGTTTGGCCATGTGGAGAGGATGGAGGGTGAAAGACTGACGAAGAGTGTATGTGAGTGAGGTGGAGGGGGGAAGAGGGAGGGGGAGGCCGAGGATGAGATGGAGGGATGGGGTGGAGAAGTATATGAGAGAGGGGGGTGTGAGTTGGGAGCAGGGCAGTGAAATGGCGGGGGACAGGGCGACTTGGAGGCGATTTGTTTGTGGCCACCCCAAACGGGATTGAGGCGTCTGGGAATAGATAGATAGATAGATAGATTTCTTTCCGAAGATGTATGTAGTCGTTTGCCTTTAGCAAGAATAGAATAACAATTCTTAATTTCAAATGGTGTGGGTCTATGACTTTCCTTTTCCTTGTGAGAATAGTTTATATTAAACCTGGCTTACTAAATGTGTTTGTTCATATTAAGAATAAAATAACACTGACGAATCTCCCTAAGGCATATGCCTGTCTTTCCGTTAGTTTTTCTGTCTATTGCTCTGAGGATGACTTCTATTCCACATGATTCTCTGTCAGACGGAATGTCAAGCATGCCTGAATGTTAAGAAAAATATTACAATATTTTACATTAGAAGCCCATACGAGTATAACGCTCATTCCGTTTTGCATCACGCTCGTTTATAATGTTACCGTGCAGTTAGAATTTTTTCAGCCAAACTCGTAACGACCTGTCTTCTTTCCTTATTTTATGACACATATCTGTGTGTGTGTGTGTGTGTGTGTGTGTGTGTGTGTGTGTGTGTGTGTGTGTGTGTGTGTGTGTGTGTGTGTGTGTGTGTTTTAATAAATTCTGGTGTGCAATGTCACAGCAAAACAGGTGATTATGCAAGGTGCTTTGGGGCCAAGGTAGGTTGAGTGACACTGAGTGGTTCTGAATGTTGGAGGAGGATTGCTACAGACAGATAGATAGATATAGTAAGAGACGGATATAAACTCTGACAGGGAGATAAACAAATAGGCAGGTAGACAGATAGATAGGTGGGTGGATAAACATATAAATAGAGAGACAAATATATAGATGAATAGGAAGATGGACAGATGTACATAGGCAGATATATCGATCCAGTTACATTCAGAGGTAAATATCTAAATAAATACAAAAAGTATTTAATTATTCTTGTGGTAGATGGGGGTCCTCACCACCCACTCACTCGATGTAGTGCTGCTCTCGGGTACCTGGACTTTCCTCTCTTCCTTCCTTCTTTCCTTCCTTCCTCCCCTGTCTTTCTTTTTTCTGTTCTTTCCTCTTCTTTCTGTCTACAGGTGACTCTACACTGAGTGACAAGCCACATGGTTTCCTGTACACCAGGAAACCATTTCCTACGCTAGGTGGTAACCATAGAACCAAATTATGGCACCTGACTGTTTAGTGGGTAATTAAGGCACTCCAATCGGACTGAGCCGGTGCAGATTTATATCCAGGTGGTGGTTAGGGTTTATTGCTCGCGTGATGTCACTCTTGAGTGAGGCTGGTCACTCTCATCTTAAATGTCAGGATCAACTTGCTTAGCCTCGGGCTCCTACGCTCCTCATGGGGCAACAATGGATTGAATGATAAATGAAGGAATGAATTGAATTATTTAACTGACAGACAAATAAATGGGTAAATAACCCGACAAAAGCCTTACTGACATAGAGAGTGACTGCCAAATCATGTTGGATCTCCCACATGTGGATAGATGTACAAATAACACAAGGAAAACTAGGCAGATAACGTTTGCAAGCAGTTGCTGATATTTCGGAACTGTGTTTCATACCAGGCTATAAGTGAATACATATAACTGCTTGCATTTCTACCTTATTTATGAAACACACTAATCACAGAACAAACAAGCCTGAATCGAAATTAGACCAAACAATAACGGCGCTGGAAGCTGAACAGAACACGTGCCTGTACTGGGGTGGGTGTCGTGGAGTCTGGTGACTTTTCACCCGTTTCCTGGTGGGTGTTAGTCCTTCTCTCACTCTTTTCTCACAGTTTTTGGTGCTCTAGAATACTCTTAAAGGTCTTTTTCGAAATTCTGACCGTGTCTTCAGATATTGTCGCCAGGAGCATGAATAGTAATTTTCAGGCCATGAGACCCCAAAGCAAGAAAAAAGACACCTATGATAGCCGTCCCTACTCCTGGAATGTTGTAAAGGTAAACCAAGTCATATTTGCGTGGAAGGAGGAAGTGCGAACCGGGGGGTCCAACCCTCAATAAACTCTGGCCCGGGTGATGGTCAACTTTCGTAAAAAATTTTGTGTACCTACAAAAACGAATTATAGCATTGGTCCTGCTGGGAATAGTCCGTCCTGTGGGGGGAGGGGAGGGTGGCCAATGGTAGTCTTACCCTGCCTAAAACGTGGCCATGATGAACGTCTATGTAAAATTTCGAGTTCCAAGGATAAAAACCATGACCGCTTATAGACTTTGGCCACAACCCTCGAGGACTGCTTCCCCCCCACCCTCAGTGGGGTTGGCCATAGGGTTTCACCCTTTGTAAAACTTGTTGCCGGTAAAAAATCTTCCATAGTACAAATTATCATATTCGTGGATTAGAAAAAACTGTATGATACTGGTCCCACCCTAGTGCCTAACAGCCGATGTGAAGTAGTCATTGAGGTGCCACCCTTCCTAAAGCATGGCCTAAGTAAACGAAGAATGAACCAAGGTATTGAAGTCTGTAAGATTCTACCTTCAAGGAAAAATTAAAAAGAAATGAACAGAGAGGCAAATTCAAGATCCATTCACTTCGAGATGCCTGGACAAACTACGTTTAAAATACTGAGGAACTGATGCATTAAAAAAAAAAAAAAAATGATTACTTTTATCACAATGAGAGTTATGAGCCAAGTCAGACATAAGGTGTGTCATAGCCTTATCCCTTGTTTGCTTAAGTAACTGCTGAGATGGAGGCTGCGGGAAGCAGACGGAAAGGTGAAGGGAGGAGCCATCATTGTTTGAGTGGATAGGGTTAGATGTGCAGCTCATAAGGTCATTGACGAATAGAAGAGAATTCGTGACAGGACAGAACTCTGAGGAACACCGCTCTTCATAGTCCTAGGAGAAGCATGGTGGCTGTCTACAACAGCACTCATAGAACGTCCTGAAACGAAGCTAGAGATGAAAGGATCGAAACCGTAAGACAACACTTTGGAAGTTGAGGAGTTATTCCAGACAGGACTGAAAGTCTATGAGTTGGCAAGTGCAATAGCAACGCTTTCGCCAAAGTCCCGAAAGGAGGATGACCAGGAGTCTGGAAGGCAGGTGAAAAATTTGCCAGTGGAGCACCTCTGGTAGAACCCATACTGATGACCAGAAAAAATGTTGTGATAGGAAAGATGATTTTCTTTAAAGAAAAGATTAAAAACTTTAGGAATACAGGATTTTAAAGCAACTGGGCGATAATTAAAGCATAGGGAATGGTTACCCTTCTTTGGGACAAGCTGAGTTAGACCAAACTTACAGCAAAAAGAAAAGGTACAGGTTTACAAAGTTGAAAGAGTGTTAGCACAGAAGCACATTTTTTGAGGAAACAGGAGTGACCCCATCAGGCCCAAATGCATTGGCAGTACTAAGGCCAGTGATGGCAGAAAACACATTAGTTAAAGAAATTTTGATGTCAGCTATGAGGAAGTCAGAGGGAGGAAGTGATCGAGGAACAGCCCCAGAATTGTCTAAGATGGAAATGGAGAAGAAAGTCTGAGTGAACGGTTTTGCTCTATCAGTAGAAGAAATTTTTACGGAGGAATCTAGCAGAGAGAAGGGAAGGATGATGAAGTAAAGTTGTTAGAAAGATTTTTGGCAAGGTGCCAGAAGGAGTGAGAAAAATTCGAGTCACAGAGATGAGATCATTCAGTATGAATGAAATTATTTTTAGAAGAGTGAAAGACAGACTTAGCATGGTTCAAGCAGAGGCATAAAAGATATATGATTCAGGGGAGGGCTATATCTGGTACCTTTTGTAGGCCTTCTTCTTTTTGTGGATGGCATTAGAGGGTGTCCCATAAGTTCGGCATCATAGGGATTTAGGCACATTTCTCTTCTTTCCAGATTCGTAGATATGGAACTGAGGAAGATGGAACACATACGTGTCATTCTGCTGGTTGGCAGCCGAAGTCAATGAGAAGTGGCTGACGAGTTCAATCGTTTACATCCCGAGAGGGAACCAATCACCCAAAGCTGTGTGAGCAGACTTGTGAGAAAGTTCCATGACATAGGGAAAGTGGACGACAAACCTTGAAGTGGTTGGCCAAGGCGTGCTACAGATCAGCAGACCATCACTGCAGTTTTATCGACGTACATTTGGAGCCCCGTGAAGTCCACTTGCTGCATGTCCCTGCAAACAGGCGTGTCCAGGAGTAGCATTCACCGCATGCAGAAGCTTCATAAATGGCATCCATTCAAACTGTAGCTACATCAGAAGTTAAATGAGGATGACCCTGAGAGGTGCATGGTATTCAGTGCATGGGCACTGGAGATGTGTCGCAGATGAGATGTTCCCATCCCAAATCCTTTTTTCTGATTAGGCCAATTTTTATGTCTTAGGCAAAGTGAATCATCAGAACACACGTTACTGGTGTCCCACAAAGCCACACTGGTTGAGTCAAGCAGGGAGCAAGGTGCAGAACGTCTGATAGTCTGGTGTGGAATATGGAAGAACTGGATTGCTGGTCCATTCGTTTCCAGAAGCACAGTCACAGCTGAAGATTACTTAAACGTGTTGGATTCAGAAGCACTACCCAGCCTGCTGAACCCACAAGCCAAGTATCTGGCCTGCTTCCAACAGGACGGCGCATCAGTGCATTATGCCACTGTTGTGTGAGAGTACCTTGATCGTCAGTTTCCAGGACACTGGATAGGTCGCCGAGGGAGTGTTGAGTGGCCCCGATGAAACCCAGACCTGACACCACTTGACTTTTACCTGTGGGGTCACTTAAAAGCCTTGGTTTGTGCAGAGAATGCTGGTCTGCAGCACCTGGAAGAAAGGATCTGTCACACTTGTCATCAGATTAATCCTACCGTTACCAAACGAGTGTTACTGGAGTGGCAGAATCGACTGGATCTGCGTGTTGTAAGCAACGATGGTCATTATGAACAGATTCAATAAAATTTCCTTTGATGCTGGGCATATGGGACACCCTCTAGAATAAACATGATTAACCATTTTTTTTTCATTAGTCATAGAATAAGAGAAAGGAATGTATGCCTCTATGTCTGAAAGAATAACCTTGGTAATGTGTGAGGCACACTCAGATGGCTCTCGGCCGTGGAAGCAATAATCATTTCAGGGAAAATCAAAGAAGTACTACCCGAGGGCCTCCCAATCAGAGGCTCCAAAGAGTCACAGCCACTGCCTTTTAAGAGTGTTTTCGGGCCTTACTGGAGCGATAGAACACGTGTAGATGATAAGGTTGTGTTCAGATGAGCCCAACTTAGAAAAATGATTAACAACATAAGCAGTAGGATTAGTTGTAAGGAAGAGGTCAAGTCTGTTGGAACTCTAGCCAAGGCGGTCAGGGATACGGGTTGGGTGCTGTACAAGTTGCTCCAAGTCAATGACCCCTTAAAGACGGGAACTGGAATGTTCTGACATACATCCAGGATGGGCATAATCGGCGGATGCGATATGGTGGGAGGTTTGTGGGGTGGGGTTGGTGGTGGGGTGGTGTTTGGGTGAGGGAGTGGGAGTGGGGGTAAGGTGGGGGTGGAGGTGATGGGTGGTGGGGTGGGGGGCAAGGAAGGTGGGGGGTGTGGGTGTGGTTGTGGGAGGGTGTGGGATGTGGGGGTGGGGATGGTCGAGGTGAGGGGGTAGGGGGTAGTGGGTGGGGGATTGGGGTGGGGGTAGAGGGTGTGGATGGTGGGGTGGTGGTGGGGGATTGGGGTGGGGGTGGGGGTCGGAGGTGAGGGGTCGTGGGGGGCAGTTTGGGGTGGGGGTGGATGGTGGCTGTGGGTTTGGTGGTAGGGGGGTGGGGGGGCGTGACTGCAAATGCGGACACCTGTCTTTTGGCCCCAGGACCCTCAGACACCATACGTGGACACCTGCCTTTTAGGGGTTAAGGATAGAAAAGATGTAGGCTTGTTCATCAGGTGGATCAGTGAAAGGAGAGGAGAGCCGAAGTTTGTGGTGAACATTGAAATCACCTTGAATGGAAATTTCAGGGAATGGAGAAAGTGATAGGATGTGTTCCATTTTATAAGTAAGATAGAAAATTTTTTGTAATCAGTAGAATCAAGGGATAAATGCACGACAGAAATATTTAGTCAGAGAGTGACATGATAGCTGAAGCCAGAGAGAAGAGAATTCAGAAGATTCAAGTTGAGGAACATTAGAGCAAGAAATGTTAATACATACATATAAACAACAACCACATTTGGCTTCGACATGAGCATAGAGGAGGAAGGAGGATAAAGAGAAGGGTTTGCTATCAGTCATCTCAGACATCTGAGTCTCAGTAAGGAAGAGAAAGTGAGGTTTAGAGGAAAATAAGTGGTGTTCAACAAAGAGGAAATTAGAGGGAAGGCCACAAATGTTGCAGAAATAAACAAGAAGTGAGTCAGACAGTGGTTACTGGCATCTCACTTGGCCGTCATTGGGAGAGGGGCGGATGAGTTGAATGAAGGGGATGATCATGTTTTGACTTGTTTTTCTGTTACCTCCGGGCTGCCTGCTACACTGTAAACCACTTTCTAGCATGAGAGCACATCTTAAGAGTTGATAAAGAGATCAGTGCACACTACACAGTAGTAGGAGAAGGACTCATTTCTTTTGCTGCTACAGCTTTTGCTGATACAGCTTTCTTTGGTAAGTTTACACTTACATTTCCCATTCTTCGTACAAGTGAAAAATTACTTCCATAAGTGAATATACACATCATCTTAACAGTAATAATCTTCGGGTTACAAATCTAAGTCTATCAAATGGTATATTTAAAAAGTAGCAATGTTTATACTGGTAATAAATTTCTTTGGATGACTGACATTTGGTAATAACATGAGACAACTTAACCCGGCATGGACTTAGCCTAAGTACTGATTATATAACAAATTTACCTTAATCCTTGCTAAGCAAAAACCATACCTATCAAAAACAAAGTTACTGGTAATCCTAAAAGGATATAAACTCAACTAATGCTGGATATAAAGTTTACGTTCACTGGATAATTGCCTGAGGAAATTTACCTGTAATTCAAACTATAGTATTAAGATTTGCTTTCCCCAACCTTAAGTACAGTTATCAATGTCTACATTCATTTATGTTACGTTGAATTTATGTGATTAAATACATTATTTTGAAAAAAAAAAAAAAAGTGGGTAAAATAGTGTGAGTTTTATTTAAAAACTCAGGTGGGAAAAACTGGGTCACCCACTTTGGTGCCAACCCCGTCGAATGGTGTTATAGTCTACTGTTCGAACGTTGAAAACTACGACCGTGCATAATGGCTTTGGTGGGATCCAAAGGGCAACTCCCTACCTAGTGGGTTTCATCCTTCCAAAAACGTGCTCAAGGCGAACATCTGTCAGTATGCTTTTTTTTTTTTTTTTTTTTCAAATTAAACACTGTGAAGAAATGTACGGCATGGTGGGATGAGGAGGTAAAGAGAGCGATGAAGGAAGAGAGGAAGAAGTGGCTAAAGTGGTTACAGGATAGGGGTTCAGTTGAAATAAGAACTGAATATGATGAGAGCAAGAAGCACGTAAAGAGACAAGTGAAGAGGAATAAGAAGGAGGTAATGAGGATCTAGGAAGGAAAATGAATGCGAACTACTCTGAAAATAGAAAGTTATTCTGGAAAGAAGTGTGGAAATGTAGAAGTGAATGCGGGAAAAAATGTTATGGTGTGAAGGATGTAGGTGGTAGATTATTAACCCATGGAGATGAAGTAAAAGCCAAATGGAAACAATATTTTGAAAGCCTGATGAATGGGAATAGAGAGAGCAGTGTGGGTGTAAAAGTAATTGGTTTTGGGGGTGTGCAGAGAAGGAATGCAGTACCAGGAGACGTGACACTCACACAGGTGAAGAGTGCTGTGAAGAGGATGAAAAATAGGATAGCAGCTGGGAATGATGAGGTGTATGCAGAGATGCTTAAGTGTAGTGGAGAAATTGGAATGAAGTGCTTGTTGGAGATATGTAAGAAGGCATGGATGAGTGAAACTGTGCCTGCAGAGTGGAAACGGCTGTATTGTACCCCTGTACAAAAATAAAGGTGAGCGAAGTGAGTGCAAGAATTATCGTGGCATAAGTTTACTGAGTGTGGTAGGGAAAGTATATGGAAGAATTATTATAGAGAAAGTAAGAGAGATATCAGAAGTCCTAGTGTGTGATGAACACGGTGGCTTTAGGAGTGGCAGAGGATGTGTGGACCAAATATTTGCAGTGAGACAGATAGTAGAGAAAGCTTGTAAGGAAGACCATAAGGTGTTTATGGCATTCATGGATCTGGAAAATGCATATGAAAAAGTGGACAGAGAAGGATTGTTGAAAATTTTGCGCATGTACGGTGTAGAGGGTAAGCTTCTAGGTGCCGACAAGAGTTTTTATGATGGCAGTGAAGCATGCGTGAGGGTTAATGAGCGTCTAAGTGAATGGTTCACAATCAGTGTGGGCGTGCGACAAGGTTGTGTGATGTCCCAATGGTTGTTCAATATATGTATGGATAGGATGATGAGAGAAGTAAGAACACGAGTAATGGAAAGAGGGATGGCGTTGGTAATGAATGGTGATGGATAGAATATCTCAAATTTGTTGTATGCTGATGATGCAGTAATGCTTGCAAGTGCTGGACAGGAACTTGGTAGGCTAGTGCAGAGTTCTGCTGATGTCTGTAAGCCTCGTGCCTTAAGAGTAAATGTAGAAAAGCGTAAAGTGATGGTTATTGAGAGAGAAGGTGACCCCCAGTGTGATGTAACAGTGAATGGAGAGAGAGACTGGAATTGGTGAGAGAGTTCAAATACCTGGGTACAGTGATAGAAAAGAGAAGAAAATGTGCAAAAGGAATTGAAAGTAGAGTGACACAAGGAAGAAAAGTAGCTGGTGCGATGAAGGCCTTGATAAGAAACAGAGGCTTGAGTGTTGCAGCTGCACGAGGCTTACAGGAATGTTAGTGCCAACTTTATCATATGGATGTTAGACTATGGTGTGGCATGAAAATGAAAAGTCAAGAGTAAGAGCAGTGGAGATGGGACTGCTGAGGAATGTATGTGGAGTACAGAGGGTGGATAGGATACGAAATAATGTGATTCGTGAAAGATGCGGAGTGAGGAAGTCGGTGGACACCAGATTCAAAGAGACCGTACTGAGATGGTATGGTCATGTGGAGAGAATGAATAACAATGGAGTGGTGAAAAATGTGTATCTGAGTGAATTCGAAGGAGGGAGAAGGGGAGGTAGGCCAAGGAGAAGTTGAAGAGATATGGTAGATGAATATGTGAGGAAGAGAGGTTTGAAAGTCGGTGAGGCTAGGAAACTGACGGGAGATCGAGCTGGCTGGATGAATGTTGTGAAGTGAAGTGCATGATCAGGGATTTTGGCACCCCCTTTTAACATGGCAGCATCTGGATTGACTCTATCGGATATGATTATGTGAAGCACAGAACGTGGTGAATGTTTTTGGCATATCCGATAGAGCCAGGATTCCGGGGGCTTGAATGATGAGTGAATGGAAGCGTGGCCCATCGGACTGGGCGAATTTGGGCTGTCTGGACATTGCTACTCCTCACCCTGCCCTAGGGTGGGAAAGGAGGTCCGGATGATGATGATGATGATGATAAACACTGTGACCATACAAAGGGACTTTGGCAGAGATTCCCCCTCCCTGAGGGGAGGATCTCAGAGTACAGCTCTACCACTCTGCAAAAGCTTGTGTTCCGAGATAGGAAAACAAACAAACAAACAAACAAAAGTCCGTGGCCCCTAAATAAGTACTGGGTAGGACATCGGGGTACCGGGGGGAGGGGCCTTCGGGGGTTCCACCCTCCTGAAACCAGGGGTAGTCTACCACTGTGCAAAATTCCTTTTGCTAATATTCTTCTTATAAGGACTGTACCTCATTACTGAAGAAAGTACGCTAACTGATGAATGAGTGAGGGAGTGACATAGTTAGGGACAACACATTATGTTGTCTGCCCCTGTGGATGCGGCCAAACTAGAGTGACACCGTGGCAAAGAGGGTTGTTAACAAGGAGAAAACCATGATCAACAAAAACAAAATATATATTTTTTCCTTTCGAAATATGAACACACACACACACACACACACACACACACACACACACACACACACACACACACACACACACACACACAGCCGTTTTCCTTAATAAACCCATTTCCCCTTTCCTTCCTTCCTCCTACTCCCACCATCCTCACCATCATAATGTCATTCCATTAATCCAGTGATGAACAATCAATATTATGGCGAGCCAAGCTGTATTAGGATATGTATCAATGTAGTGAGTCCAACCAGTCGGTGTCGAAGCATAACTTAGATTTTTTTTTTTTCGCTTCATCCCCCCATCTCTCTCTCTCTCTCTCTCTCTCTCTCTCTCTCTGTAGCCGGTCGTTTTGTCATTTATGGGGCGTATTGTTGCGTGTAGTTGAAATGATTGTTTTTCTGCCAGCAAATACCGGTACGGGTTTTTATGTTTGCCCCAGGGCTATGGTGGGTCTGGTTGGGGGGAGGGATTATGATGGAATTGTAGTCGGCGTTTATGGATCGTATTCATAAAATATCCTAACCCATTTGAGTTCAGGGGTAGTCACCAGTGTTAATAACATGCAAGTCATCATAGCAGCTACCTATTACAACAGATCGTCTTATTTTTCGCATTTTATTACTTCAATGTTCAATGTACCATGAACGTGAAGTACGTATAACCCTAAGAAATTAAAAAAAAAAAAAAAATCCAGCTCGGCAGAGTGGGAGGGGCACAATACTTCTCCAGGATGAAGGAGGAGGAGGAGAAGGAGGAGGAAGAGGTTCTAAGACAACTCTGTTTCTGGCGACCGGGACCGAGAGGGAGCCAGAAGAACAAAATTGTCTCTAATGGTAGTCCTTTGCAGGGCCAGCATTGTAGGCAGGGTAGGTCCCATGAGGTTCTCTCTCCAAGGCATGGGAGCGAGTAATGCATAAGGGTTATCAGTGACGGAGGCACAGCTAGAGATATTTTTTCCTGAACTGGGAACAAGAAATTTTGCACCGTGGTACACCTTCAGTTGCACCAGATTTTACGCATGGTTGCATCCCAGAGGGCCACCCCATCGGGGACGACCCCTCTTGGGAGTGGCTCTCTGGAGTACCGTGCTATGGAGTGGGACTACATAACTTTGCTGAGTTTATTCGTATTTTGTCACTTTGTTACTCTGTCTGGCTGTTTGGACGTGAAGTGTTTAGTAGTTGTATCAGCGCAGAAGTTAGGTATTGCATACACAACAAAACCCCGTCAATTCGACTACTTTTATTTATTTTTTATTTTTGCCATTCTGCTGTACTTGCAAACAGTTTTATTCAATTTGAGAGTGACATCTTTAACAGGATAAGATACTGAAGACTAAAATTTACTTCTGTAACACTGGGTGGTAACCATATAACTAAATTTTGGCGGCCGGTGGTTTAGTGGGTAATTACGGTGCTCCAGTAGGATTGAGCCGGTGAAGGTTTATAACCAATGGGTGGTTGAGGTTTATTGGTCATGTAATGCCACTCAGGGATGAGTGAGGCTGGTCACTCTCATCTGAAATGTCAGGACCAACTTGCCTAGCCCCGGGCTCCTACGCTCCTTATGGGGCAATGTAAGATTGGATGATGAATTATGATGATGAATTCGAAAAGTCTCCCGAAACCCGAATAAAGAAAGTAAGAAACCTGAATAAAGTAAGTAAGAAAATAAGAGAGACATAATAAACGTTAAGGAACTGAAGGGGATAAGTTCAGGTCTTGGGGGTTATAAATACGGCCAGAGATGAGTGCAGGCTTAAGCTGTGGACGATGTGCTCTGACGCAAACACACATACCGTCATGTACACCATGAGGAGTCATGCAGACGCGCTTGGATTATCGCCCATTTTCACACACACACACACACACACACACACACACACACACACACACACACACACACAAACTCAATGCAATAGACATACTGTAGATAAGAATATTTATACGAGGGCTGCAGTGTGTTTGCATGTTTGTTAGTTGTATAATTCTCTGTTTGTTTGTTTGTTTGTTTGTGTGTGTGTGTGTGTGTGTGTGTGTGAGAGAGAGAGAGAGAGAGAGAGAGAGAGAGAGAGAGAGAGAGAGAGAGAGAGAGAGAGAGAGAGAGAGAGAGAGAGAGAGAGACAGACAGACAGACAGACAGACAGACAGACAGAGACAGACAGAGTCAGTGAAAATTTCCTGGGGGCATAACATTGCATAATAATCAATATATTAATTCAACACGTAACAAGAAAAAGTTGATTAAAAGCGTGAATCATATCCATAAGGCACGGCACGGTGACAGCAGCAGCCGCATTTCACGAGTTACAGGATGCTTCGTAGCACCTCCTTCTTACCGATTTCTTGTGCATATTACATCCATCCGTCCATGGAGGGATTCGCCACCAGAGGGCCGAACATAAACAAATCATTGCTGTGTGCGGCTCATATTCCTGTTTTTTCCGCTGGTCCTTGCCTTCCAACACCCTTCTGTCGTTGCAGGGAGCAACTTCACCATTGGTTGTGTTTGTCTGGTGTTTGGACTTAGCCTGTAGTTTGGGGGGGAAATTCAGTATGGCAGACGGGGCCCCCACTGGTCGGGTTTTCTCGTTTCTGCACATGCACAGTACGACCTGTGTGACGTCCTGGACGAGTCATGCCATTTCCCCTGCTATCATTGGTCTGTTCTGTCATGCTGGTGAAGCTGACGTCCCGCTCACCAAAGGTGGATGTTGCGTATATGTACGCAACGACCTATCTTGTTCTCGTGTTCCTGAACTCGATTCTTCTGAATTCTCTACACTCTGGCTTCGGCTTTCCTGTTATGCTCTGACTAAATATATCTACACTGTTTACTTATCTCCTAATTCTACTGACTATCAAAAATTCTTTGACTATCTTACTTCTACGATGGAACACATTCCATCCATTTCTCCTTTCTCTGAAATCTCCATTTTAGGAGATTTCAATGTTCACCACCACCTTTGGCTCTCCTCTCCTTTCACTGATCCACCTGGTGAACTAGCTTACACTTTTTCTATCCTCAGTGACCCAGAGTAGCTTGTATAGCACCCTACCCGTATCCCTGACCGCCTTGGAGAGAGCTCCAACATACTTGACCTCATCCTTACTACTAATCCTTCTGCTTACACTGTTAATCTTTTCTCTCCGTTGGGCTCCTCCGATCACAACCTTATCACCTTAACCTGTCCTATCACTCCGGAACGGCCTGTGGACCCTCCAAAGAAACGTCTTCTCTGGCACTTTGGAGCTGCGGATTGGAATGCCCTCAGGCAGTACTTCTTTGATTATCCCTGGAATGATTATTGCTTCCATGGCCTGGAGCCATCTGAGTGTGCCTTGCACATTACGGAGGTTATTCTCTCAGGCATGGAAGCATGCTTTCCTTTCTCATATCCTCTAACTAATGCAAGAAAGCCTTGGTTTAATCACGCTTGTTCTAATGTTGTCCGCAACAAGGAGAGGGCCTGTAAAAGGTACTGGAGCCAACCCACCCCGGAATCACATCTTTTATACGTTTCTGCCCGGAATTGTGCTAAGTCTGTTCTTCGCTCTGCTAAAAATAATTTCATCTATACTAAATGCTCTCAACTCTTCAACTCGAATTCCTCCTGCTCCTTCTGGCACCGTGCCAAAAACCTTTCTAACAACTTTACCTCATCATCCTTCCCTCCTCTTTTCTACTCTGATGGCTCTGTAGCTATTTCTTCTTCTGATAAAGCAGATCTCTTTGCTCAGACTTTCTCCTCCAATTCCACCTTAGATGATTCCTTTGCTGTTCCTCCATCACTTCCCCCCCTCTGACTTCCTCATGGCTGACATAAAAATTTCTTCAGCTGATGTATTTTCTGCCATTGCTGGACTCAATACTTATAAGGCATATGGGCCTGATGGAGTCCCTCCTGTTGTCATCAAGAACTGTGCTTCTGTGCTTACACCCTGCCAAGGCAAACTCTTTCGTCTTTGTCTATCAACTTGTACCTTTCCTTCTTGCTGGAAGTTTGCTCTCATTCTGCCAGTCCCAAAGAAGGGTGACCATTCCCAACCCTTTAACTATCGTCCTCAAAAGTTTTCAAATCAATTCTTAATAGAAAAATTTCAAAGCATCTTTCCTGTCACAACCTTCTTTCTGATTGTCAGAATGGGTTCCGTCAGGGACGCTCCACTGGCGATCTTCTCACCTACCTTTCAGACTGCTGGTCATCCTCCTTTCGGGACTTTGGCGAAAGCTTTGCCATTGCACTTGACATCTCTAAGGCTTTCGATCGAGTCTGGCATAAATCTTTAATTTCCAAACTGCCCTCTTACGGTTTCTATCCTTCTATCTGTGCCTTCATCTCTAGCTACCTTTCTGGTCGTTCTATAGCCTCTGTTGTAGACGGCCATCGTTCTTCTCCTAAATCTATCAACAGTGGTGTTCCTCAGGGCTCTGTCCTATCACCAGCTCTCTTCCTTTTGTTCATCAATGACCTTCTAAGCTGTACATCTAACCCTATCCACTCTTATGCTGATGACTCCACCCTTCACCTTTCCATTCGGTTCCCACAACGTCCATCTCAGCAGTTACTTCAACGAACAAGGGATTAGGCTATGGCACACCTAATGTCTGACTTGGCTCGTATCTCTGACTGGGATAAAAATAATCCTTTTTATTTTTAATGCATCAAAGACTCAGTTTTTGCACCTATCAACCTGACAAAATCTTTCACAGGTATACCCACTAATGTTTAATGATATTAAGATTAATCCTGTATCATCCTTGAAGCTGCTTGGGGTTTCATTCACTGGGGACTTATCTTGAAAAGATCATAATACATCTCTTGTAAAATCTGCTTCCAAGAGATTAGGTATGGTAATTCGACTCCATTCCTTCTTTACCCCTACATAATTGTTGACTCTATACAGAGGTTTTATTCACCCCTGTGTGGAGTACAACTCTCATGTGTGGGGAGGCTCCCCACATACAGCTCTTCTCAATAGGGTGGAGTCAAAGGCTTTTCGTCCCATTAACTCTCCTCCTCTTACTGACTCCCTTCAACCTCTGTCTCTTCGTTGCACTGTTGCTTCTTTATCTCTTGTCTATTGCTATTCAATGGTCACTGCTCCTCTGAACTGTCTGCATGCATTCCTCCACCTCTATGACGGGCGCGCACCACCCGTCTAGCAGCAAACTCTCATCCCTTTTCTGTCCAACTCTCTAATGCAAGAGTTAACTGTTACTCCCAGTCCTTCATTTATGCAACAGGTCAGGTCTGGAACTGTCTCCCTCTGTCTGTATTTCCTGCTTCCTATGATCTCCAGTCTTTCAAACGCAGTGTGTCCAGGCATCTCGAAATGATCGGATCTTGAATTTGGCTCGCTCTTGTATTTTGTTTTTCTCTTGGAAGGAACAACAATTGCAGGCTCGCGGCCTTTGGTTCCTTCTTCCTCGCATAAAAAAAAATTGTCCAAGCAGATAATACACAGAGCAGCCCACTCCCCTATTCTCCACCGTAGAAATGCTGAGCTGAGAGGGCTCACAGTGCATCCATCCAACATTATGACCAATTTCTCTCTCATCCCCATTGATATCTTCGCAGTGGTCTTATGGTTCGTCGACATAACGTGGTGTGTGCCCGCCTCAGGCTGGGCTACCAACCCCTGTGGCAGGTGGCTGGGGCAGGCAATGCACCTCATTTCTCCTCCTGTAGGTATATGATGTACCCATTGCCAACATCCTTAAGTATTATTGCCTGCAATGTCCACTGGTCTCTGATTTAATACCACACGGACACACATTAGTGGACACTTGTAAACATTTGTTGGAAGATGATAACCTAGATGTTATTCTCATGCATCATCCACACTTTGGTGGATGTTAATTTGTTACAGCTAGACAGCGTGTCCTGCATGGCACGAGTTCCCTTGTACTCACCTCACATATGGCCACATGGCACTGTACTAGGTTTGTTGGCTTCGGGCATAATAAATTAATGAAATAAAATCGTGTGTCCATGCATCATCCAGTCTTTGTTTGCCCGATCAAGACTGTAGGGATCCAGAGCTAAATCACGACATTTAAGGTAAGGGTAACCAGCGTCACTCACCCGTAAGTGACAGTATGTGAGCACTAAATACCAACCATATCTCATTTGCACACCCATATTTCACCCATATTACACCTTACCACTTTCTTTTATGTTTTTAATATTGCTTTAATATCGCCTTGTTTTGTATCAATCCCATGCAACAATATCTATCTATCTATCTATCTATTGCCAGACGCCTCAATCCCGTTTGGGGTGGCCACAAATTAAATCGCCTCCACTTCGTCTTGTCCCCCGCCATTTCACTGCCCTGCTCCCAACTCACACCCCCTTCTCTCATATACCTCTCCACCCCATCCCTCCATCTCATCCTCGGCCTTCCCCTCCCTCTTCCTCCCTCCACCTCACTCACCTACACTCTCTTCGTCAGTCTTTCGCCCTCCATCCTCTCCTTATGGCCAAACCACCTCAGTGTGTTCCTCATAACACTTCCTATCACATCCACATCCACACCACAACGCTCCTTTATATCCTCATTCGTCAGCCTGTCTCTCCATGTGACTCCACAGGCTCCTCTTAAATAACTCATTTCCACTGCTCTCACTCTTGACTTGTGTCCTTCCAACAACGTCCAAGCTTCACTTCCATACGTTAGAGTTGGTATCACAATACTGTCATGTAGTAGCTTTTTCACTTCCATGCTCACTTCCCTGTTTCTTATCACTGCTTTCAAAGAACCAGCAACCTTTCTTCCCTGCTGTACCCTTTGAAGCACTTCACCCTCCAAACCTCCATCCTTACTCATCACACTACCCAAGTACTTAAACGTACTCACATTTTCCAATTCCTCACCATCCAACCTCGCTGTACATTCACTGACTTCACCTCTCTCAAAGACCATCACTTTACTCTTCCCTACATTCACCCTTAGATTCCGTTTCTTACACACTCTCCCAAACTCATCCACCAAGCCTTGGAGCTCCCCTTCGTCTTCACTCAATAACACAGTATCATCTGCAAACAACAGTACAGGGAGTTTCCAAACACTATCCTCTCTCACCAGTGCCACTCCAACATCCACTACCCTACCTTGTACCTCTTTTATTACCCCATCCATGAACAGATTGAACAACCATGGAGACATGACACATCCCTGTTTCAACCCAACCTCCAAAGAGAAAATTTCACTTAGTTCACCATCCACACGCACTGCAGCCTTAGCACCATCATACATACTCTTCACAGCATTCAACAACTTTCCATCTACTCCATATATTCTTAATACTTTCCACAATCCTTGTCTATCCACCCTGTCATATGCTTTCTCCAAATCCATGAAAGCCGCATACAACTTCTTTCCCTTCTCTAGAAACTTTTCCACTAAAGAACTAAGAATGAATATCTGATCTACACAACCTCTTCCCTTCCTAAAGCCTCCCTGTTCTTCTCCAACTAATTCCTCTGTTCTTTCTCTAACTCTGTCAATAAGTATCCTACCATACACTTTTCCTATTATACTAAGAAGACAAATGCCCCTATGATTACCACACACTTCTTTTTCCCCTTTTCCTTTGTATAAGGGAATAATTATACCTGACTTCCAATCCTCCGGGACTCTACCTTCCTCCCAGGCCAATCTGCACATCTTCCACATCCATTCTTCTACTATCTCTCCCCCATGCTTCAGCATTTCACCACACACTCCATCAATTCCTGGGGCTTTCCCCAATTTAACTTTCTTCATTGCTTCCACAACTTCTATCCTACTGATTTCTTCCTGTCTTCTCACCTCCCTCCTTCTCCCAGCCATTCCCCAGCCACTTATACTTGCATTACATCCATCCTGTATGTTCAACAATTCCTTAAAGTGTTCTCTCTATCTACTCACTTTTTCTCCCTTCTCCACTAGTAATCTACCATTTTTATTTTTCACTCTCCTGCTACCCTCACTTTCACCCTGTCTTACTCTCTTCACCTCTTTCCAGAACATTTTCTTACAGTCCCTCCACTTTACACTCAAATTCCTTCCAAATTCCTCATCCACTCTCTTCTTACTCTCTCTTACTAATCTTTTCATCTCTCTCTTTCTACATATAACTCTCTCTTCCGCCTCTCAACTTCTTCCACGCCCCTATTTCTCATCTATTCATTGTATGCTTTCTTATTTTGTGCCACAGCCTGTTTCACCTCTTCAGTCCACCACGCTGTTCCTTGCACCCCCCTCCGTCTTCTCTTCCTCCCACACACCACATCACATGCTGCACATATTTCTTCTGTAAATATCACTATTGAAATCGCAACAATATAATGACATATATGTCCACATATAATTCTTTACAGAAAATATGTTACAAAGCCTCCAAAGCTACTTAGAGAACGATCCCATGACAGGGTTAAATGTTCCCAGACATAATGCGGATTCGAAATTGCGACCTCACCAACAGCCTTCCACTTCCTTTACCGCTAGACCATCACCGTTTCCCCTATGACAAGGAAGATGTGTTAACCCACCGCGTTCCGGGTATTTTTAGCCCTATGGGTCACCCTAGTGCTGGCCATTTTTCGACCTTTTTTTCTGGCAAAAATGATAGATTTTGATGTGGAAACAACATATTTCGTCATTAAAATGCTCACCTAGGCTCGGAAATCAGGTTTTATTGAGTCCTGCATACTCGTGTACAGGTATAGCTGCTCTCTCACGCTCAACACGTATGTGAGAGAAAGCCGTTTTCTATATAAGGTATACTCAGGTATTTATGATGGGAAGGTATAGCAATGTTTAGTACACTTTTCTGATTACTTATTACTTCAGCATCTATCACAATTTGTGTGTCTTTCTCACTGTGAATGCATTATCTTACATTTACCTGAAGATAGGTATAACCTTACTTCATTATGTACAGTCCTGGAACTTACAAGAAGTTCTTTACAACTTGACTTCACTATATTATAGTCCTTACACTTACAAGAAAATATTTACAACTTAAACTTACATGAAAATATTTACAAAATGCCATCACTATGTACAGCACTGGGTGAGGTACACAGGCAGAGTGAGGCATAGCGAGCATGAGGGGGGGAGCGAGTGAGTGTATGGCCTTGACAGCCTTGAGGATGGTAGAGGAACAGTTACCTTACATGCCTGCCAATTTTTACCTGCGAATCTTGAAAAATGAGGTCACAGTGAAGTTTTTTTAATATTAAACCGTTTTAAAATGGCACTGGCACTGGCCGCAGAATTATGTCAGACCGTTTTAAAATGGCACTGGCATGCGGTGGGTTAAGGATCCTCCTAGGGTGGCATTCTAAATACAGTAGCTTTGGAGATTCTGGTAGCAAATTACTCGGTACATTACACTCTGGTATCTTATGTATGTTATTAATGCAGACTGTGTTGGTAACACATAATGCAGACTGTGACTGTGTTGACAACACAAAAATATAATTATACAAGAGAATATCAGTGAGTCCCCTCATATACAAAATAAATCGATAATGGAGAGAGGCACCTCTTAAAGCGTCGAAGGCTACCCAATCTACACACAGCTATTTTCTCAGTTTCTGTTTCACTCCTTCTGCTCTTGTAACCTCTATACCATTTTTTCCACTCCACTTCTCGGTGGGAGTGGCCAGGCAGGAATTTTCCAGGCAGATGTTCTAACCAGCAGACCAGTTAAAGCAACCAGCAGGGTTACACAATTCGCCAACATGCTGACTGTGGTATTCATTATTTCCACTAAGATTTCATTCACCTCCTGTTACACAGACAGGTTGCAGGGGTATTGTGTCTTCAGTTCAATCTCTCTCTCTCTCTCTCTTTCTCTTTCTCTCTCTGCAACCCCTGCCCTGTGGTCACACCAAAAAGCATTAGTCTCATGATTTCTGTTTGTCTGTCTGTCTGTCTGTCCTATGGTCACATGAAATAATATAATTCTCTCTCTCTCTCTCTCTCTCTCTCTCTCTCTCTCTCTCTCTCTCTCTCTCCTGTAGGCACACGAAAAAGCATTATTCTCATGCTCTGTCTGTCTGTCTGTCTGTCTGTCTGTCTCTCTTTCTCCTGTAGTCACACGAAAAAGTATTATTCCCATGCTCTGTCTGTCTGTCTGTCTGTCTGTCCTGTGGTCACACAAAATAGCATTATTCCCATGCTCTCTCTCTCTCTCTCTCTCTCTCTCTCTCTCTCTCTCTCTCTCTCACCATTGACATTTATTTAATCTTGGTACCACCATACAGTTATTATTATTATTTTTTAAATGTGTCAAGGCGTTAATGAAGGCTTAGTGTATATCCTCCACATTATAAATGTTTCTCCTGAGGATAACAGACTTAATAGAAAGTTGCGAGAATAAAACAGAATAAAATGTCAAGGGATTCAAGGAGTTAAATTGATGAAACCCAATTAAAATACAGATACTGAGATCCCCCCTGGGATAGGGGGATGCCCTGGGTACAGGGAAGGTGGAATACTACCCACATATTCCCTGTGTGTCGTATGAGGCGACTGAAAGGGAGAGGGTGGTGGAGGCTGGGAATTCCAATGTCCTTTAGATAGGGTCTCCCACAAACTTTGATTCTGCCAACGCCTACTCTACCAACACAGAGTCTATGAAGGCCGAATTAATTAACGCCGACTCTGCCAATGTCGAATTGACCAAAGTCGAATTTACCAGCGTTGACTTCCGACGCCGACTGAGCCGCCTTCAAATCGATCAACACGGAATCAATCAACTCTATCAACGCCTAATCTATCAGCGTCGACTATATTAACGCCAAAAATATCACCCTGACTATCACCGCCGTCGCTGTCAACGCAGAGTTTATATTTACATCTTGCATTAATTAAATTTTCCCCTTTGCTATCTTCTACCTTAGTGTCATATAATAATTTTCTGGCTTTGTGCTATTTCATTCTTATTCCTTCCTTCCTTCCATCAGACAGTGCAGCCTCCGCGCCAATCACTTCATCTAAGGGCCGAAGCTTATGACTTTGCCCCGCGATCTTGATCTTAGACAGATTGCTAGCAAATTTGAATAAACTCATTCTTGCCTAACCCTGATTCCTTCCAGCAAGCTTACCTCATGCAAAACCAAGACTGTTTGAGGTGATCTTACTTCGTGACCTTGTCCTTTGACCTTTTCCAGTGACCTTACTCTTTGATTGATTGGTCTCAAAGTCAACTCTCTTTATCCGTGCATTAACCTGAACCCTTCCAAATTGAGAATGCTTATCATAAGCGTTCATATAAATTAACCTAACCTAACCAAATCCAACTAATCTAGCCTGACTTAACCTAAACTTGACCTAGATTTTCCCAGCCTAACCCAGCCACAGCCTAAATTTACCTAACCTTAGTAAACCCATCCTAATTCTAATCAATTTTATGAATTCCCTGGGGATTTCACGAAATCACCGGTTATAAAAAGTCCCTGTAGTATACAGTGTATATATAAATATAAATAAATATATATATATAAATATATATATATATATATATATATATATATATATATATATATATATATATATCCGCCCATCCATCCATCTTCCAATCCTACATTGCCTCATGAGGAGCGTAGGAGCCCAAGGCTAGGCAGTTGGTCCCGACATTTAAGATGAGAGTGACAAGCCTCACTCATCCCTGAGTGGCATTATATGACCAATCAACCCAATCATCCCTTGGATATAAACCTTCACCTGCTCAATCGGATTGGAGTGCAATAATTACCCACTAAATTACCAGGTGCCAAAATTTGGTTATATGGTTACCACCCAGCGTAGTAAATGATTTCCTGGTGCACAGGAAACCATTTGGCTTGTCACTCAGTGTAGAGTCACCCACAGGCTGAAGGAAGTGGAAAGAATGAGGGAAAGAAAGACAGAAAAGGGAGTGTAAAGTCACATGTAGGTAGAAGGACAAGGAAAAAAAGAAGGAAAGAAAGACAGAAGAGAAAGGAAGGAAAGAAGGATGGAGAGGAAAGGGCAGACATCGAGTGAGTAGATGGTGAGTGCCCCCACCTATATATATATATATATATATATATATATATATATATATATATATATATATATATATATATATATATATATATATATATATATATATATATATATATATATATATATATATATATATATATATATATATATATATTGTTTATATATATATATATATATATATATATATATATATATATTTCATTCATTCATTGCCAGACGCCATGTATCCCAAACGGGGTGGCCAAGGGCTAAGAGTTAATTGTTTTATAGGGAGGGGCACTAATCCTCCACCAACCCCACTTGACACGTAGGGTTGCCAACAGCATCTGGTGTTCCCAGGCGGTCACCCATCCAAGTACTAACCAGACCCAAATATATATATATATATATATATATATATATATATATATATATATATATCTAGGCTGCTTCCCCCAAGGAAAGGGAGGTAGCCGAGACAGGACGACACACTCCTCATTTACTCATCCATTCAAACACATTCATTCGCATCTTAGCCCCAAAGAGGAAAAGGGACAGATCCTCACTGCACCACACTGCACAAGGGTCAACTGCACAGTGCAATCAGTGACATCCGTGGCAGGGCCCAACAGCAGAGCTGGTTTACCCATGCCACATCATAATAGACCCATCCTCTTACCCGCACCTTACCTGACTAGCTGATCAGACCAAATGCGGGAGAATATCCCCCCAGGGCTGCGTCATCATTTATTCATTCACAATTTCTCTCCATTTATTTCTGTCACGCACAGCCATTCTTCCTTGCTCAACAGACATCCTTCTCGCATCCAACGTTCTCTTCACACTGTCCATTCATCCTATTCGTGGTCTCCCTCTCAGCCTTACACCTCTCACATCAGATCTAGTTATCTTTCTCACCAATCGCTCATTATCCATTCTCTACATATGCCCAAACCATCACAACACCCTCTGCTCAACTCTACCAGCCATCTCCTGAACAACTCCAGTTCTCCTTCACATTTCATCATTTCGCACTCGATCCATGCGCGTCACTCCACACATACTCCTCAGACCCCTCATCTCCATTACATTCAAACTTTTCCTCTCTGCTATACCCATATTCCATGTTTCAGCCCCATATAACGCAGTTGGTACCACAACACCCTCATACAGCCTTCTCTACATCTATTCTAAGTGAACAACATCTAAACACTTTTTTTTATTCCTCCCAGCATCTTACCTACTTCATTCATTCTAAACTTCACTTCTACATCTATTCTTCCATCCACAGCAACATGTGACCCTAAATATGTAAAACACTCTACCTCCTCAAGCAACTCACCATTCAAAAGTATATTCATCCTCCTACCATCTACCAACCTCGTACACATCATCACTTTACTCTTATTTTCATTATTTTCAAATTCTTCCTATCACACACCCTTCCAAACTCCTCTACCAACTGTCTCAATCTCTCTTCTGAATCAGCCACCAGTGCAGTATCATCTGCAAACAGCAGCTGCTTCAGATTCCACTCTCCACCATCATCATTCACCAGACTCGGACCTCCACCTAACACTTTTGCATTCACTTCCCTTACAACACCATCCATATAAATATTAAACAACCAAGGCGACATCACACATCCCTGTCGCAGCCACACTCTCACAGGAAACCAATCACTCACAGCATTTCCCACTCTTACACACGCTCTACTATTTACATAAAAACTTTTCACCCCTTTTAGTAACCTACCATCAAGTCCATACAATCTTAAACAGTCCACAAAACCTCCCAATCAATTCTATCATATGACCTTTCTAAATCCATGAATGCCCAAAACACATCCTTGCCTTTCGCTAAATACATTTCACACACTTGTCTCACAGCGAACACCTGATCCACTCATCCCCTCCCTCTCCTAAAGCCACACTGCTCATCACCAATCACTCCCTCTGTACCCTCTCTAACTCTCATAATTAACACTCTACCATACACCTTACCTACAACACTCAACAGACTTATACCCCTAAAGCTAGTACATTCATACTTATCACCCTTGCCTTTAAACAACGGGGCCACGCAAGCACTTGCCCAGTAAACTGGCACCATACCTTTCACAAAGCACACATTCAACAGTCTTACTAACCAGTCAACAATAGTCACTCCATCACCCTTCAGGCATTCCACAGCACACCCATCCATACCTGCAGCTTTCCCTGTTTTCATCTCCTTTACTGCCTTCTCCACTTCCTCCTTCGTGATCAAAGAATCATTCAACTCTCCCAACACATTGATTCCTTGCACCCTTCCATCCACCACAATCTCAGCCACCCTTTCCTCATCTACATTTAACAATCTTTCAAAATACTCTGCCCATCTCTTCCTTACTTCATCCATCTCATTTAACATTATTCCATCCTCTGCTTTTACTCGTTCTTCCTTCCCAGACTCTCCCTTTCGCACCCATTTAACCTCCTTTCAGAACATTTTCGTATTCTGTTGAAAATTCTCAGTCAGCCGCCTACCCCACCTCTTATCTGCTGCCACTTTAGCATCACACACAGCCCTTCTCGGCCTATTCCTCTTTTCCTTATACCTCTCATATGACACCTCATCCTTCCTCTGCAGCCACACTTCATATGCACGTCTCTTCTCAGCCACAGCCACACTTACTTCCTCGCACCACCATTCACTTCCTTTTCTGCACCACCACCCACATGTCTCACACCACACACCTCTTCTGCATGCCCCACCACAACACTATTAAACAACTGCCATTCCTCCTCCACACTGCTATTTTCCTGATCTTTCACTGCGTTCCACTCATCTTTCAATTTCTCCTGATATTCTATCATTTTCTCTCTTTTATCCAACTCACTCACTTTCAAAACCTCCCTGCCACACCTAACCCTCCTAGCTCTTAGTCATCTCTTACCTACTCTTAACTTTCCTTTCACCAGGTAGTGGTCAGACATACTTCCACCCTCCCCTCTCAGAACTCTCACATCCAACAATCTTCCTATTACATTTCTAGGCACAACCACATAGTCCATCAATGCTTTATCCACAACCATTCCACCCTCCTGTCTCACCCATGTATACTTATAAATATCTTTTTTCTCAAACAGCGTATTTCCAATCACCATCTCTCTCTCAACACACATCACTATCATTCGTTCCTCATTTTCATTTCTTCCAGGCACACCATGCATACCAACTACACCTTCAACTGCTACATTTCCCACTCTAGCATTCAGATCTCCCATCATTACCACATTCACATTCGCTCCAAAACTCTGCAGACACTCATCAAAATCATTCCAGAAAGACTCCCTCTCTTCTTCATCCCTTTGTCTACCAGGTCCATATGCACTCACAAACACCCACAACTCATGTTCAAACTTCGCTTTCACCCACATCAGTCTCGATGACACTTCCTTCCATTCATTCACACACTGCTGTACTTCCGGACTCACTAACAAGGCCACACCTTCTCTCTCTCTCTCTCTCTCTTTTTAATATATATATATATATATATATATATATATATATATATGAGCCTCTGTGGTACAGTGGTAGAATGTGCGTTTCGCACGCTGGCGACGTTGGGAAGCGTTCACCAAGCCACTTGGTACTTTGGCGGATACAAGTGGTGCTGTGGTTGAACCAGTGTCGCATACTAGTATGCTTGCACCCAATCGACTTAAGGTGGGCCGATTACACTTGGTTCACAGACTACACACACATCAAAAGCCATTACAACACTACAATCACACTCACAAGCACTTCTCACCCTACATACATTCTCTACCAGACAGCCTAAGCCACTGAGTAGAGATACATTGGCTGTATCATCCCTGCTTCGGTAGGAATAGGCCGGTCCTGCAGTGGACCTCAACGGCTGATTATATACATATATATATATATATATATATATATATATATATATATATATATATATATATATATTGTGTGAGTGTCTTTATTTGTAAAGACATATTCCTATTCCTTCTAAGATCAGGCAAAGTGCTCATAAATGATCTTAAACCCTTTACTGCTTAGCAGCAAGTATCCATGACATTTGGGAGTATTTCCAAACCCTAAGGTGTAGGCAAGCGAGTTTCTCGGCAATAAAGCAGTAAGCGAAGGGCAGCACACTAATTGCCATCCACGTGAAATCCTTATCTATTATTTTCAGAAAGTAATAGGTTACCGGCACCCAGACTCATGCATATGCACTTCAGGAAAATAGCACAGTAACCTGGGCTTCAGTGACTTCCAACCAAACCTTAACGCGCCGGGTCCCGGCAGATCTTTCACAATGACTCCCCCCAATCCTGGCAGATTTTAGAAAAGTTTTTTTTTTTTTTTTTTTGGCTAAAACCTCCGCTTTTAATAAGAAACATCGAAAATTCAGAGAGAAAGTGCCCAGTTGAGTAATACAGCAGAAGTAAGAGTACCTTTACCTTGTTACCATGTTCTCTCAGGCCAGGTTCGAGAGAAAACGTTTTCTATGAGAGGGGTAGCTATTTCAAACCATTCATAACTGGTAAGATATTTATTTATTTGGTATGAATTTATATATAGTACAAGAGTATATTGGTTTTCAGACAATGATATATGCAATTTAAGTGTTGTTCACTCACCAAAAACATCAACATATGGCACCTACTTTTACGATGTTACTGCCTCATCACTTCTGCTGGTTTCTTCCTCTGGCTTATTTCTTCGTTTGTCCTCCACCCCAGGAATCACTTTCACCTTGAATTTCGTCATTGGAGAGACCGTGGTGCGACATGTCTTTACTGGCCAGGTCACTGCTAACAGGTGAGTTGCCGAGAGAATGGCATGCGGGGGGAGGGGGGTTAGGTGGGGCCAGGCATTATCCCCACTTGGCGTTGGGTAGAGGAAGGTCTCCCACATATGCCTACCAAAAATCACCACTGAAACTTGAAAAATGTGCAAATGACAGACCTCGCAATTGCATAATGTATGGATTCGTCGTCGGGTGTCACCGTGACAAAAGTTGGTGACGTATCCATACGTCGTCAAGACTCGGCAGGTTAAGAAAATTTCTATGTTATTCCAGCCAACTTGTTCTAGTTAAAGTTAGAAAATAATTGAATATCTGAGGAAGCACCAGTTTTTGGGTAAATATTTCTACTTACCTGTTAAGTACATCCATGAATCAATTTCTTTTGTTGTAGCTATCGTATTTTTCACTTCACTGTTAACTCTAAGATTAATTGTGAGATGTTTGGTTGTTGTGAGTTTTATTACCTCGGCCGGATGGAGTCCGGGGAGGTATTGTTTTTGGTCGTTTCTTTGTTTCTTTGTTAGCAACATTAGTGAAAAATGGCAGAATGAAATTGCATGAAACTTTCAGGATATGTGGGCACTGTTCCCAAAAAGAGGAGATTAAATTTCGGAGGTAATTGACCCTAAAAAGTCAAAATCATAGTCACGGATTTTAAGGGGGTTATAAATTGAAACCGGTTGAAGATATAGATATTTGCTATTATCAGCATACAGGAACTCCCATATGGGCTTCGATTTCCCATGAAGGCCTTTGACCTTGAGTGACCTTGAAAGGTCAAATTCAATGTCACGGATATTCAAGGGGCTATAACTTGATATTGGTCGCAGATATTTACCATTATCAACATACAGGGAGTCCTTTATGGGCTTTTAATTGCTACCAACCCCTCTGACCTCAAATGACCATGAAAGGTCAAACCTAAGGTCACGGTTATTCAGAGGACTATAACTCGAAACTGGTTTAAGATATATACATTATCAACATACAGGAAGCCTCATATAGGCTTTCATTTGGCACCATGACCTTTGACCTTCAATGACCTTGAACGGTCAGAAGCAAGATCACGGATTTTCAGAGGTTGAAAATAGTTGGAAATATAATAACTGCTGTCAGGCAGGTGCCTGGCACCACTTGTGTAACATTAGAAATTATCTTACACATACTTGTGCCTCAAGAAAACTTATAACACGCCCGATGAGGTCAGGGTGGGTCACGTTTTCCATCAAATCAACAAACAGATGCAGTTGTGGCTGTGTGGGGGAGGGGAGGGTCCAAGACTTAATTTTTCACTCATAATTCAGTTGGTCATACAATCATGGATGAACTTAAAATGCTCACTCAAATCTGTTCCTTTTCAGTTTGTTCATTAATAGCCAGACGTCTTAATATCGGACACGATGGCTACTAAATGATTATCTCTATCTCACGCCGATCTCCGTTATCAAGTTGCCCTCCCTCCAAAGGAAACCGCTCTCAGTCATACATCTCTCCACCTCATCGTCGGTCTCGCCGACCCCTTCCCTCATCCCCTCCACATCACACACACACACACACACACACACGGCATCGTCGGAGGTGGACGTCTGTACCGGCGCTCCATACCAGCTCAACACGGCCAGAGGCATTACCTAAATAAGTATCTTTGAATGAGTCAAGCTCTGTACCAGGTTAGACTAAATGATTTTTCATTATTAAAAGGAAAAGAAATAATAAGTTTAAATAAGACTGTTTCAAACAACAAAGAACCACGATGCGTTGAGTCAGCTGGGTTTGTTTATACTACAGAAAGACGGGGAAAGCGTGCACACTGTAAGTACATACTCTGTTCATTTAGTATCACAAAATGGATACATACTTCAGTAAAACAAATTTGGAAAAGAAAAGGGAAAAAAGCAAAAAGCAAAATGATGATTTCTACCAAGAACTAGTTGAAGTGGAGACTCACAATAGACTGGTTGAACGTGTACACAAACTAGAAATGGCTTTCAAAAATGAAATTGATGAAATAAAGAAGCAAATGCACTTGCAAAAGGAAGAGATAGAAAAACTGGGAAGGGAGGCCAATAAGAAAGACACAACCATCAGTGAACTAACAGTGGAATTGAATACCCTTAGGAAGAAAGTGAGTGAAATGGGAAGTACAGTAGTTAATCACGAGAGTGTTATGGAAGAGTTAAAAAATGACACAGAGACAATTAGACAAGCAAGCAGTCTTATTGACCAGAGCAGTGATATTGAGGAGAAGATAACACAGGTGAATGAAGCTGTGCAAAGCTACAAAAATGATGTAGAAATCACGTATGCTGAAATGGTGAAAGTAAAGAAAGACTTAGAAACAAGGGTGGAGGAAAAAAACATTAAAAAGGAAGTGAAAAGAATAATCCAAAACAATCCAAAGTTAGTCAGAGATTCAGTAGAAATAAATAAATCAATAGTAATCACTGGTATAGAAGAGGAAGAAATTAAAAACAAAATCACTAGAGACAAAAAGGAGATGGCAAATCTAATGAGCTTAATGAAAGAAGTATCAGAGGAAATCTGTAGTAAAGACATAGAGGAACACAAAAGGTTAGGGAAATACGAGAAAAGCAAGACAAGACCTCTAAAGGTGACTTTCCAGAGTGTAAACACTGTGGAAGAGATACTAAAAAATGCAAAGAATCTTATGGAAAAAGAGGAGTTCAAAAATGTATGGATAAAAAGATGTCTAACACAAGAGGAACTGGAATTACTGAAAGGGAAAAGGGAGGAAGCAAAAACAAAAAATGAGGGAAGATCAGAAGAGGACAAGAAGAAATTTTTTTTTACAAAGTAATAGGATTGCAGGTACGAAAGTGGTACACAAACAGGATGGAAGAAAAAGGAGGAAGTTAGTAGAACCATGTCATGACAAGTATATAAACAAGATGATAAAGTTGATGTACTCAAATGTGGATGGAATGGTATCTAAATTACTAGAGATGAATGATTATGTCAGAGAAAATGAACCACAAATAATATGCCTAACTGAGACAAAATTAACACCAAGGATATCCAATGACATACTAAACTTAGAGGAATACAATATATGGAGAAGAGACAGAAATTTAAAAAAGGAGGAGGAATTATAATATTAACTAAGAAAAATCTAAAAGTCAAGGAAATAAACCTAGATATACCATCACAAGTAGAACTGATTGCAGTAGAGATCGACACATCTGAAGGTAAAGTAATTGTAGCCAATTTGTATATGCCACCCAGATCAAACACATGGGAAAGAGACGAATATGAGGACCTGGCAGAGAGTACAATTCAGAGTATAAGATCCTTGCTACATAAAATGGAAGAGAAATCGGAAAGAATTATACTAACTGGGGATTTCAATACAAATATAAATTGGAATACTCTAGATATAAATAGCCAAGAAAGCTGTTGGGACCAAAAGCTCCTGGATCTCGTACAAGAGTTTTTCTTAACGCAACACGTGAGGGAAACCACTAGAAAAAGAGGACTTGATGTACCTTCAGTGCTAGATCTAATATTTACTAGGCAAGAAAATGACATTGACAGTTTAATATATCACCCTCCACTCAGCAAAAGCGATCATGCAGTACTAAATTATAACTTCAGGATAGCTTATGACATAGTAAACAGCACTGACAGTTACAAAAAGAGACTAAACTATAAAATGGGAAATTATCAAGACCTAAAGAAGTATTCTTAGAAGTTGATTAGGAAAATGAGCTTAGAGGACAAGATTTAAATGCTGTATATAAAAAATTTTGTGAATTTTATGAAATAGGAGTCCAGAAGTACATCCCACAGCACAAAGAAGCAGATAAGAAAATACAGAAATGGTTCAATACAGAATGTAAAAAATCAAAAGAAAGAAGAGATTTGTTGTGGAATAGATACAGAAGACACAATAGTGAAAGGGCGTACAATAATTACAAACAGGCAAGAAACGACTATACAAGAATAAGGAGGGAAGCCCAAAAACAGTTTGAGGAGGATATAATAAATAAAAGTAGTGATCAACCAAAGCTGTTTTACAGCTATATCAGAAGCAAAACCAAAGTAAAAGATATAATACAATCCATCACGGACGAAGGAATCACTTATACACAAGAGAAAGATATTTGTGAAGCACTAAATAAGAATTTCCAATTAGTTTTTACAGAAGAAAAAAATTTTGAGAGGGAATATGTGGAACACGCATGTCCACACATACTACCAGATATACAAATAGCAGAAAAAGTAATACAAGAGGAGTTAAGTAGATTAGACAGAGGAAAAGCAAGTGGTCCTGATGAAATTTCATATTGGGTGTTACGAGAATGTGCAAAGGAGTTAAACCATTATTTTTAATTTTCAAGAAATCCTTGAGTCAAGGTAAACTACCTGATATTTGGAAAAAAGCAAATATAGTCCCCTTATTCAAGAAAGGAAATAGACAAAATCCTCTCAACTACCGACCAGTATCACTGACCAGTGTTGTAAGCAAGGTATTAGAAAAACTTATAAGAAAAGCTTGGGTAAATCATCTAGAAGAACACAGTATGATAACAGAAAGACAGTTTGGTTTCAGAAAAGGAAAATCATGTGTTACTAATCTGTTGAGCTACTATGACAGAGTAACAAACACAATACAGGAAAGGGAAGGATGGGTGGACAGTATCTATTTAGATTTCAAGAAAGCTTTTGACACAGTACCACACCAAAGACTTTTATGGAAGCTGTACCATCAAGGAGGAATTCGAGGCAAACTGTTTTGTTGGATGCAAGACTTTCTCATAAAAAGAGAAATGAGGACAGTACTAAGAGGAAACTACTCATCATGGAAAGAAGTGACTAGTGGAGTACCACAGGGTTCGGTGCTGGCACCAATCATGTTTCTAGTGTACATAAATGATATAAACAGTAACACTGGAAATGAGAGCTATCTGAATATGTTTGCAGATGATGCAAAAATACAAAGGAGAATTACTAGCACAGACTCTTGTAGGAAGCTACAAGAAGAATTAAATAAACTTCATGAATGGAGTAGTACATGGCAAATGGAATTCAATGTGGACAAGTGTCATGTAATCAAGTTTGGTAAAAGTGGAAAAAGACCTGATTGGGATTATAAGTTAGGAAATAAAACCCTATACACATCAGAAAGAGAGAAAGACCTAGGTGTGATTATCAATAACAGACTCTCTCCGGCTGACCACATCAGCGAGAAGGTACGGAACATGTATACACTGCTTGCAAATATGAGAATAGCATTCACATACATAAATGAAGACATGCTAAGAAGGATAATAACATCATTCATTAGACCAACCCTGGAATATGCATCAGTAGTCTGGAGTCCTCATCTCAAAAAGCATATAGACAAGATTGAAAAAGTTCAAAGGGCCGCTACAAGATGGATACCAAGCTTAAGGGACCTAAGCTACGAAGAAAGACTAAATAAACTGAATCTACCAACACTACAGGAGAGAAGGAAAAGAGGTGACATGATAATGCTATATAAATGCATATCAGGAAAGGAGAAAATAGACATAAATGATTACTTAACATATGGAGAAGCATCAGCAAGAGGACACTGCAAAAAACTGCATAAGAAGAGAGGTGATAAAGACGTAAGGATATTCAGTTTCCCAAACAGAGCAATTGATCAATGGAATGCACTACCGAATGAAATAGTGTGTGCCAAAACAATTCACAAATTTAAGGATATGTACGATAAATATGGTCTAAGACACGGGACAATACGAGCTTGACTCATTCCTGTAAAGATACAATTAGGTAAGAACAATTAGGTAAGAACACACACACACACACACACACACACACACACACACACACACACACACACACACTTTCCAAGCTACAGTAATCTGTTATTCTCCATTCTCTCCACACGACCAAACAGTTTCAAATTACTTCTCACATTTCCAGCCCATTCTAATGAACACTGCAATGCTTCTTCACTTTATTATTATGTCTGTCAGTTTCTTCATGTAACTCCATGCTCTTCTCTCTGATAATATTCTTTCCTCTTACTTTCGATTTGTCCTTCCAGCAGAATGTAAGTTACACTTCTGTACATTAGTTTTGGGATCACAGGACTGTTTTCCAATGAATTGATTACCTCCATGCCTACCAATGCCACATTTGTACCTTATCAAGGTGGGTGGATGGGGTTGGTTGGGTGGGAGGGTGAGGTGTGGTGGGGTTGGTGGGTGTGGCATAGGGTGGTCACTGAGTAGATCGAGTGGACGATAAGGTGGGTCAGCTGAATAAGTGGGTGAGTCAGTAGGATGAGTGAGTGGATGGGTTGAGATGGGCAAATTGGGTAGCAGGGTGGATGGGGTGGGAAAATTGGGTAGGTGGGTGGATGGGGTAGACAAATTGGGTAGGGGTGTGGGTAGGTGGGTGGATGGGGTAGACAAATTGGGTAGGGGTGTGGGTAGGTGAGTGGACAGAGTGAATGGGTCAGTGGGCAGTATGTGTATGTGATTGAAAAGGGTAGAAAGAGTGGGTGTGCACGTTGTGAGAGAATAAGTCCATGAGGATTAGATCCCCGGGATTAATAGGTCCATAGTAGGAGTACTGTGCTTCCATTTGGGGAATAGGTTCATGGGGATTGTCTTTGAAGAAGTGGGCCCAGGTAAGAACATAGGGCCAGTGGATGAAAATATGTCCTTTGGGGAAACAGATCTACATGTATGTGAGAAAATACGTCCATGTGGGATCTGGTATTTTCCTGTTGAGAAAAAAATGGGTCCTTGAGAGACATTCATTCAAGAGGGAAGTATGTCGGGATTGAAAATCGGCTGAAGAAGGAAAATAGGTAAATGGGGAAAAATTGCTTATGTGGAAGATTGGTCCATGGGAAATAAGTCCACATGATGATATATGCATGACCAAAATATATGTTCATGGGAAAATATGACCTTGATGGGAAAACAGGTGCAAGGGGGAAAATACGTCCAGCGAGGAAAGCTTGTTAATGCGAGAATCGGTCCCTGGAGAAAAATTGGTGTGTCAGGTTTGACAACTACAGAGTGTTGTCAGAGAGGACATTATTTGCTACTTATCATCATCAGCACCACTGTCATCATCATTACCCAATATCCCACTGCAGAAAGGAGTGGGTAGGGTTCAGAAACAGGACCAACTAGAACTCTGCAACTGTCCTGAGGGCAGTAAATAGTCTCCACCTACTATTTCTTACAATGACCTTGACTCTATTGGGGAGATCTGGATTTTTTCTATCAGAAATGGCCCATACCAGGGCATATAACCTACAATGACCTTGACCCCCATTGGGGAGATTTGGATTTTTTTTTCCCATCCACAATGGCCCATACTAGGACACATAGTCTGGGCCATTCAAATTCCTTGCACAGGTCATATTAAAATCTACAGTAGGAACGAATAACTTAACTCAGTCAAAACATAATACTGATGTGACTCTTTCTGACATGCCCTTTCGGTGCATATAAAGGATTTGGATTTTTTCCTATCAGCAATGGCCTACGCCATGACACATAACCTGGGCCCTTCAAATTCCTCATGCAGTCTCTTGGAATTATTGCGAGACTCTGAGGCAAGAATAATAATACCAGCAAAAAACAACAGTCTCCACCTGTGTAATAAGTGAAGACTAATAAAGCACAAAAATGGGAGAACTATCAACAAAGTGTCCAGTGAAATGGGCCACACAACCATTCACTCATCACCCAAGTCTTAAACCTTGAATCATGTGACCTTTTCTGTTCATGCGACGCCTTCTAATGGCAGCACCGATAAAACAGGGCAGCGAATCGACCCATTTAAACAATAGTCCCTCAACTCCCTCCCTGTTCCCAGAATGTAGGACAGTGGATTGTAGGAGAAGAAAAAACTCAGTCTCTAGGCCATTGGGTTCACGTTTACATGATTTCAGGGCCACAACAGCAGCCTGGTGACCTACAGTACTGTATTTCGTATTTTATCCTTGCTACCGTCAAATAATTATCTCGAGCTTTGGAAAAACCACAAACAATGGGTTAGAAACAGGCTCGATTAGACTTATGTTTAATAAACCCCCTCAGTACGAGATGCAACTTCTTAGCTAGAGAAAATCGTGCGGTACTCACAAGAATAAACTGAAAAGGCCGTCACCGGATTGAAATGTTTACATTATCAGCTCCAATAATAAGCATAAACTCCAGTACTATTATTAATTTTTTACGTGTCTCATAAGTCCTGTGAAGCTAGGGACCATTTCGTTCACTGCCAAGACAAAACAATATGGAGTGCAACCTTTATCATGTGAATGCCCATCCGTCCCAGGAACTCAGTATCTTTTTTATTTTCCACCTAACTTAGCACTCAGCGTCTTGCCTCGACGTTCGGGGCGACGTAGTTACTGGGAACCGAACAAAAATATTACTGAGTAACAGAGGACAGCTAAAGATGTGATATGAGAGTGTTGCTTAAATGTCCCTGCCCGTAGCGAGTATCGCACCATCGTCGGTCACACCCTAACAGCCAGAATGTGGCACGTTAATAATATGCAGTACAAAAGGTGGACGCGTAAGAAAACAGCCTAAGCCTACGAGACACAGCCTTAGGGAATAAGACTCGAGCATGATGGGAGATGGGGTGGGGGGACGAGAGACAGATGACTGCTATTTTTACCGAGATATGAAACGGGGATGCCTCGTGTGACAGGTGGTCCAAACACACAGTCAGTTCAAGACCTTCGGGTGTGTAGGGCTGTTTGTGAGCTGTGGAAAACTATAAGTGGATGTGTGGATGGGAGTTGCAGTGAGGGATGGCTTAAGTGTGAGTGGGTTTCAAAAAGTATGGATATGATTGGGTTTGTTGTGGTAAGGAGGATGAAAATGTGTGGCTGTGGAAAGCTGCAAGAGGGTGTGAGGGTCAGGGTGGATTTGGGGATTTTACGAGGATGTGAGTGGGTATGTATGTTTGGGGTTGTTTGTAGATGTGGGAAGCAGTTAGTGGGTAAAGGAACTGGTGGAGTTGGAGGTGGTTTGTGTGGTTTGCGTGTGTGTGTGGAGGGGCACGAATGTGTGATCTTGTTGAGGTGAAGGAAGCTGTAATTGGGTAAGGGCATATGTGAGGGTAGGGTGAATATGTGGAAGCGTGGGAATTCTTAAGTGTGTGGAGGGGGGGAGTTGGGATGGAGGAAGGGAAGTGTGTGTGGGGTTGGGATGGGGGAAAGGAAGTGTGTGTGGGGTTGGGATGGGGGAAAGGAAGTGTGTGTGGGGTTGGGATGGGGGAAAGGAAGTGTGTGTGGGGTTGGGATGGGGGAAGGAGTTGAAGTTGATTCGGAGGATGGCATGGATGTGGGTGGATGTGGGAATGGGTGTGAGTGAGAATGGGGCTGTATTTGTTTAGGTGTGGGTCGTATAATGAGGGGTGTGAGTTGGTGTGGGTACATTTGTGCGTGGGCTTATTGTTGTGAGTGTGGCTGTGGCTGGGTCTGTGTGCATATGGAAATCTGTCAATAGGTGTGTGGGTTCGTGTCTGTGTAAACGTGGGTTAGAAGGTGGTTTGTGACAATTGCTGTAGAAAAGAAAGAGGGTGGCTAGATGTGTATTTGCAAATGGGATTAGGTGGGAAGGTGGAAAAAATTGTGTAGATTTAAATGTGTGGTTGGGTAGGTGAGGGATAGGGTAGGATCCTGGAGGTGGTTGATAAGAAAGGTGAGGATTGGTGGACAGCCTTTGAAACCGGATAAGTCTTTATATTTAATTCTTGCCATCTAATAACGATATCATTAAGGCATAGGAACGACTTTTAGTCTAAAATGTTTGGAAACCGTATTGTTAAAGCCCATCAATACCATATGCCTTTCCCAGGTCAATAAGACCACCTTACAATAACAAGAATCTATATATATAAAAGAGCTGCATTGTTTGTTTGTTAGTTTGTTTGTCCTCCAATCACGCCCAAACAAAGGGCCAGAACCCCCCAGACCTATATATATTCCGAATCAGGGTGACCAAAGAATGGTTTTAGGGGGTCAAAATTCAGATCTGGGTCATTTGAGGTCAATGGTAGAGTGTTCGTCTTTTTGGCCAAGGGCAATGCCAGGTCCCCCTGCAGCCCAATTTTTGGCATGGAGACTCACTTGACCTTCAGTTTGGACATAGGCCATGTGAGTTTGACCTCCGAGGTCATTTGAGGTCACCGATAATAGTAAACAAGTGTGCACAAATATTGTGCATTGGTCTGCGAAAGCTGAAATAGGAAGTTCCTGGACCTCTTATAATCCCTTTTCAAAAGCAAAATAGATACATGGTCTTTCTGGAGTAGAAAGAAAACTTGAACTAAAAGAAATAGAATTACAGTATTCGCCTTTTTGGCCCAGCAACGCAGGGTATTCCTGCAAGTCTATATATATATATATATATATATATATATATATATAAAACAGCTTGTTTGTTTATTTGTATGTTTGTTTGTCCTTCAATCATGCCCAAAGGGCCACAGTCCCTCAGGCCTACGTATATTTTGAATTAGGGTGACCCAAGAATGGTTTTAGAGGGGTCAAAATTCAGATCTGGATCATTTGAGGTCACCAGTACAGTGTTTGCCTTTTCGGCCGGGGCCAACGCCGGATACCCGTGCAACCCAATTTTTGGCATGGAGACTCATGGCTTCCAGTTCAGACATAGGCTACGTGAGGTTGACCTCCGAGGCCATTTGAGGTCATTGGTTGGAGGTCATTTAAGGTCGCCGGTAATACACGCTCGAACGGCTGGACCCAGCAGCTCAAATTTTGGCATGGAGACTCTCATAACCTCCATTTCGGACATAGGCTGTGTGAGGTTGACCTCCAAGGTCACTTGAGGTCACCGGTAACAGTAAACAAGAGTGCACAAATACCATGAGCTAGTCTGCTAGAGCTGAAATAGAAAGTTCCTGGACCTCTTATAATCCCTCTTGAAAAGCATAAGAGGTACAGTCGTGGCCATAAATAATCACCTATCGTCCAATACCCCGTGCCTCAGGCTGGCTCCTTTATGTAGGGCAAGTCACACTAGAGTAAGAAGGGCTGAGAGGGAGGGGCTTGAGAGAGAGGGGAAGGTGGGTGGGGGGACGTGTGATGGTGCTTGGGTGGGGTGAGGGAGGGGAGGGGAGTAGGGGTTGGTAGGGGAGGGAGTGTAAAATGCGAGGTGGTGTTCATGTTATTTTGTTTGTTGTTTTTCAATCAAAGCATGATATAAAAGAGTTAATATACGGTAGGTAATACTGCATTACACCTTGTAAAGCAGCAGCAGATAACAAGCTTTAGAGTGGTGATATCAAGGGCTGGCTCGTGAGAGAAATATACTAACGTAACAGATCAAACATTAGTGCGGAGCCAGATGTTTCCAGCACAACACACTATTGCCTTGTCCACCAATGTGTATAACCAGCTGTTATTTGTCTGAGGAAAATATCATTCCGAGGTGATGAGAGGGTGTTGGGGTTGCTGGATGACCATGCAAACCTATAGCAGCATGGAGTCCAGACAACGCTGTGCGGTGCAACGAGGCAGCATTATTGCTATGCATGAGGCCGGCCACAGCATAGCCGACATTGTGAGAGACCTCGGGTTGACCAGGCAAACAGCAGAGCGCTGGATAACCCGCTGGGAAGAGTCTGGCAATTTGGCAGACCGGCGACGGTAAGATATCATGAAATTATATCGTTGTTTTTTGACATATTGAATCAGACTTACGGTAGACAGTAGATTGTTATTCTTTGGTTTCTCTCTCCCTGCAGCTGTTTATTTACATGTACATTTTATTTTACATATTTATTCATTTAAATATGTTTGTGCATTTGTTTCTGTTATCTACTGTGCTTATCTTCCAATTTAACTAAAACTTTATGATGTTTTATGGAATCTATTTTTCTTCTCTATTTGTGTATTTTACTGTTTCCTTAAGTACTTGATATGTCTTTTTATTTAACCTACTTATTCAGTTATTATATTCTTAAATTAATCATCATATTTTAGGCCAGGAAGACCAAGACAGATGAGCGAAGAGGACAACGCTCTCATCCTCGCAGACATCGAGTGTAACTCTTCACCAACTCTGTGGTTGTGAGGGAACAGCTCCACCTAGACGTGTCTGCCAGGACGGTCAGGCGCCGCCTACACGATGCAGTCATTCACCATCGTGTTCCAGCTACTAAAGGAAGTCTGGAACAGAGGCATGTGAAGGATAGGCTTGAGTTTGCACAAAACTATGTAGTGAAAGACAGATTTTTGGGCCTGTACGATCTTCAGTGATGAAAAGACTTTTTCATCCACCAATCATGGATCCTTCCACTGCTGGCGCTCAAACAACACGCGTTATGAGCACAAAACTTTATTTGCCGACGAAAGAAGTGGGAGGACAACAGTAAACGTCTGGGGTTGGGTGAACCTCAATTGCCTAGGCGAGTTGACTGACATAGAGGGGAGGTTTGACTCAGAAGTTTATTTAGAAATACTGGAAGAGGTTATGCTTCCAACCGTCCGGGCGATGTGTCTCCCTTATCAAGAGAAAATTTTCATGCAGATGAGATATATGTTGAGATGATCTCCTTCTGCACAGCTGTGAAACTAGTAAAACTTCATCGAACATTTTCTTAATTTGCGCTTACTTAAATTTGTTTCCCTAATTCATGCTTACTTTCCTTTTCAATACTAGAATAACTGCCCTATCCACAAAGCCAGAGTGGTCATGCACTGGTTCGAGAAGAGGAGTGGACAGATCGAGCTCTTGCCTTGGCCGGCTTGATCTCCTGGTCTCAATCCCATCGAACCTGTGTGGGCCCAGATTTTCAACGCGTGGGAACCAGAGAACGAGAGGACACGGGCCCGCCTCCTCCAGCACACAAAGGACGAGTAGGAGCTGTTCAGACGAAACCAGCAAACAATCAACAACATTGTTTCCTCTGTGCCACGAATACTGGCAGAGGTTACTGAGGCAGGAGGACACTGGACTACTTACTAAGGCTTTCCTGGTTGCCCTGGCTTGAACAATATGGGTAAACATTGACACAAATATATTTTTTGAGTGGGTAAGATTTTAATTTCATTCTAACAGATAATGAGAGGTATCATTATTATATCTCCCCATGTGCACAAACATCAGATTTATTTACCTTTTATGCACAATTATTTTAAACAACCTTTTCATATAGAGATGCCATAAAATACCTTACATGATGGTGACTGAAGAGAGGGAGTGCATACTGAGACGACAATGATCGTATTTACTGTGGACACAACCATGTCAGAGGTTGCATATGAGATTTAGTTCCAAATATTAACCACATGTAATGGTAGATGACCTTTCTTACACAAACATTACGGAAGTCGAAGCCATCTAGAGTCCATCCTGCATTCGAAGTCAAAACGCATGGATAAACACAAATATCTGGCTCCTCACTATTGTTGGATCTGCCACATCAGTATATATCTCACAAGCTAGTCCTTGATGTCATCACTCTAAAGCTTGTTATCTGACCCCGCTATACCATACCCAGAGTGAAAGAAAATAAATAATGTGGCCACTTCACATTTCTTTCTCTCTCCCCTACCTACCATCCCACCCCTCCATTACTCCACCCCTGCACCATCACTTGTCCCCCCACCCACCTTCCTCTCTCTCTCTCTCTCTCTCAAGCCCCTCCCTCTCAGCCCCTCTTACTCTAATGTGACGCCGTGCATAAAGGAGGCAGTCTGAGGGATGGGGTACTGGACAATAGGTAATTATTTATGGCCACGACTGTACATGGTCTTTCTGGTGTAGAAAAAAGATTGAACTAGAACGAGTAACATTACAGTGTTTGCCTTTTTTGGCCCGGGCAACGCTGGATACCCCTGCTAGTATACCATAAAAGACGTCACCCGGATTCATGGGGCTGAGGACTGTTGAAAAGAAAGAAGTACGGTAAGTGAATATTTGTTTAAGAGGGTGTGTGAAGGGGGGTAGGGTAGTAGTAATGAGAATGCGTGTGTGGATGGGAGGGAAGGGAGGTGTTGGTGGGATGATATGTGTGTGGGAGTTATTTTAACTCCTCCCGTCCACCAGATGTTGTCGTGATCGCTCCCCACGCCGGGCATGCCTGACAGAAATTGGCAAAATCGTCTATCTTTAACCCGCCCCATCCCGACGTTTTCTGGGCAGTGGTACGCCCCAGTCCCGACATTTTTGGACCTTTTTTTTATTTTGGCTCAAACATCCGCTTTTGGTGAGAAACATCGAAAATTCATAGAGAAATCGCTCACCTGAGGTTTAAAATACTCATCTAAGTACGAGTACCTCCTTACCTGACTGGGTTTTCTAACAGGCTGGCACCAAAGAAAACGAGTTCTATGGTAGGGTAACTATTTTATCCACTCATAAACAGTATTTATTTACTTGGTACGAATTTATATGTAGGACAAGAGTATATTGGTTTTCAAACTGTAATATAGGCATTATAAGCATTGTTTCACTCACTAACTCATCACCATTCATGACCTGTTTTTCCCACATTACCTGATCATCATTTCTGACTGTTTCTTCCTCTAATGCTATGTAAACTTTGTCCTCCACATTGTCATCGATTGGGGAATCACTCTGGCCCTGAATGTCTTTATTGGCCAGGTCACTGGTAACAGGTGAATGGCCGAGACAATGGCGTGCAGAGGGGGAGGGAGAGGTTATGCAATGTAAGGCATTGTCCCTGCTTGGCATCTTGTAGAGGAATAGAGGAAGGTGTCCCGTGTATACGTGCCAAAAATCACTCGCAAAATGACTCGTGAAAATTGAAAATTGTGCAAATTAGGGACCTTGCAATGTTGCCGCATTAATTCAAGTTTCTGGGATATGAGTGCACATCATGTGAGGACGTGAATTCACTTCTCCAGGGCGCAGCGGGTTAAACCTTCATATCTCTGTTAATACTTAACCAATTGCAACAAATTAGGTTTCTTTTTACTCATCAATCCTTCAACTTGAAGTTGATGGCATCAGATGGTCCTTGAAGTCCAGATAGGGAGAGTGAGTGAGTGGGGATGAGGGCAATTTTTGGTGTTTTTTTGCCGGTGTCCGTATGCGTGGTGGAGGTTTGGTGACACAACAAAGGCTTACACTAGCCAACCACACTGACGTCATTTCAATGATACCTCCAGGATGCCAAAATACACTACAAACACTGTTTCCGTGAATATTTTCCCATAATCGGTCGTACTGGGTGAATGAAGGCTGGTCACAGTAGCAACGACCTTGAACTCACGCTGCTCATCTTCCTCGTTACAGACATACAGACACTCGCGCTCTCTCTCGCTCTCTCTCTCTCTCACACACACACACACACACACACACACACACGCTCAGGTTGCGAAAAGTTTCACTGACGAAGTGGGTGGTTACTGTCCCCCTTGAGCAAGGGGACGGGTATGTACGTGTGTGAAGGTCACAGCCTTGCCCTTAGATCGGACTATATGAGCTCTCAGCTCCCTTCCGAGAGGGTAAAAAGCTGACGATCACGACCATCAAGTGATCCTGACTGACCCGGTGAATTACACACACACACACACACACAGAGGGATTCAATCTAGGCGGACGTGTGACACCGGCGCTACGTACCATCACGGCCAGTGGCATTACCTAAATAGTATCTTTGTATGAGTCAAGCTCAGTACCAGGTTAGACTAAATGATTGTTCATTATAAAAAGGAAAAAAATAATAAGTTTAAACAAGACTTGTAAAAACAGGAAATAGAACCAAGACGAAAAAATACGCTGAGTCATCTCTGAGGTTTGTTTAGACTACAACAAGACGGAGATTGTAAGTATATGCTTTGCACTTTAAGTATTACAAAATGGATACATACTTCAGTAAAACAAATTTGGAAAAGAAAAGGGATAAAGGTAAAAAGCAAAATGATGATTTCTACCAAGAACTGGTTGAAGTAGAGACCCACAATAGACTGGTTGAACGTGTAAACAAACTAGAAATGGCTTTCAAAAATGAAATTGATGAAATAAAGAAGCAGATGCACTTGCAAAAGGAAGAAATAGAAAAACTAGGAAGGGAGGCCAATAAAAAAGACACAACCATCAGTGAACTAACAGTGGAATTGAGTACACTTAGGAAGAAAATGAGTGAAATGGCAAGTACTGCAGTCAATCACGAGAGTGTTATGGAAGAGTTCAAAAATGACACAGAGACAATTAGGCAAGTTAGCAGTCTTATTGACCAGAGCAGTGATATTGAGGAGAAGATAACACAAGTAAATGAAGCTGTGCAAAGCTACAAAAATGATGTAGAAACCACGTATGCTGAAATGGTGAAAGTAAAGAAAGACTTAGAAACAAGGGTGGAGGAAAAAAGCATTAAAAAGGAGGTGAAAAGAATAATCCAAAACAATCCAAAGTTAGTCAGAGATTCAGTAGAGATAAACAAATCAATAGTAATCACTGGTATAGAAGATGATGAAGTTAAAAACAAGATCACAAGAGACAAAAAGGAGATGGCAAATCTAATGAGCTTACTGAAAGAAGTATCAGAGGAAAAATGTAGTAAAGACATAGAGGAACACAAAAGGTTAGGGAAATACGAGAAAAGCAAGACAAGACCTCTAAAGGTGACTTTCCAGAGTGTAAACACTGTGGAAGAGATACTAAAAAATGCAAAGAATCTTAAGGAAAAAGAGGAGTTCAAAAATGTATGGATAAAAAGATGCCTAACACAAGAGGAACTGGAATTACTGAAAGGGAAAAGGGAGGAAGCAAAAACAAAAAATGAGGGAAGATCAGAAGAGGAGAAGAAGAAATTTTTTTTACAAAGTAATAGGATTGCAGGTACGAAAGTGGTACACAAACAGGATGGAAGAAAAAGGAGGAAGGTAGTAGAACCATGTCATGACAAGTATATAAACAAGATGATAAAGTTGATGTACTCAAATGTGGATGGAATGGTATCTAAATCACTAGAGATGAATGATTATGTCAGAGAAAATGAACCACAAATAATATGCCTAACTGAAACAAAATTAATACCAAGGATATCAAATGACATACTAAACTTAGAGGAATACAATATATGGAGAAGAGACAGATATTTAAAAAAAGGAGGAGGAATTATAATATTAACTAAGAAAAATCTAAAAGTCAAGGAAATAAAACTAGATATACCATCACAAGTAGAACTGATTGCAGTAGAGATCGACACATCTGAAGGTAAAGTAATTGTAGCCAATTTGTACATGCCACCCAGATCAAATACATGGGAAAGAGACGAATATGAGGACCTGGCAGAGAGTACTATTCAGAGTGTAAGATCATTGCTACATAAAATGGAATAGAAATCGGAAAGAATTATACTAACTGAGGACTTCAATACAAATATAAATTGGAGTACTCTAGATATAAATAGCCAAGAAAGCTGTTGGGACCAAAAGCTCCTGGATCTCGTACAAGAGTTTTTCTTAACGCAACATGTGAGGGAAACCACCAGAAAAAGAGGTCTTGATGTACCTTCAGTGCTAGATCTAATATTTACAAGGCAAGAAAATGATATTGACAATTTAATATATCACCCTCCACTCGGCAAAAGCGATCATGCAATACTAAATTATAACTTCAGGATAGCATATGATATAGTAAACAGCAATGATAGTTACAAAAAGAGCCTAAACTATAAAAATGGAAATTATCAAGACCTAAAGAAGTATTTCTTAGAAGTTGATTGGGAAAATGAGCTTAGAGGACAAGATTTAAATGCTGTATATAAAAATTTTTGTGAATTTTATGAAATAGGAGTCCAGAAGTACATCCCACAGCACAAAGAAGCAGATAAGAAAATACAGAAATGGTTCAATACAGAATGTAAAAAATCAAAAGAAAGAAGAGATTTGTTGTGGAATAGATACAGAAGACACAATAGTGAAAGGGCGTATAATAATTACAAACAGGCAAGAAACGACTATACAAGAATAAGGAGGGAAGCCCAAAAACAGTTTGAGGAGGATATAATAAATAAAAGTAGTGATCAACCAAAGCTGTTTTACAGCTTTATCAGAAGCAAAACTAAAGTAAAAGATATAATACAATCCATTACGGACGAGGGAATCACTTATACACAAGGGAAAGATATTTGTGAAGCACTAAATAAGAATTTCCAAATAGTTTTTACAGAAGAAAAAAATTTTGAGAGGGACTATGTGGAACACGCATGTCTACACATACTACCAGATATACAAATAGCAGAAAAAGTAATACAGGAGGAGTTAAGTAGATTAGACAGAGGAAAAGCAAGTGGTCCTGATGAAATTTCATGTTGGGTATTACGAGAATGTGGAAAGGAGTTAAGTAAACTATTATTTTTAATTTTCAAGAAATCCTTGAGTCAAGGTAAACTACCTGATATTTGGAAAAAAGCAAATATTGTCCCCTTATTCAAGAAAGGAAATAGAGAAAATCCACTCAACTACCGACCAGTATCACTGACCAGTGTTGTAAGCAAGGTATTAGAAAAACTTATAAGAAAAGCTTGGGTAAATCATCTAGAAGAACACAGTATGATAACAGAAAGACAGTTTGGTTTCAGAAAAGGAAAATCATGTGTTACTAATCTGTTGAGCTACTATGACAGAGTAACAAACATAATACAGGGAAGGGAAGGATGGGTGGACAGTATCTATTTAGATTTCAAGAAAGCTTTTGACACAGTACCACATCAAAGACTTTTATGGAAACTGTACCATCAAGGAGGAATTCGAGGCAAACTGTTTTGTTGGATGCAAGACTTTCTCATAAAAAGAGAAATGAGAACAGTACTAAGAGGAAACTACTCATCATGGAAAAAAGTGACTAGTGGAGTACCACAGGGTTCAGTGCTGGCACCAATCATGTTTTTAGTGTATATAAATGATATAAACAGTAACACTGGAAATGAGAGCTATCTGAATATGTTTGCAGATGATGCAAAAATACAAAGGAGAATTACTAACACAGACTCTTGTAAAGAGCTACAAGAAGAATTAAATAAACTTCATGAATGGAGTAGTACATGGCAAATGGAATTCAATGTGGACCAGTGTCATGTAATCAAGTTTGGTAAAAGTGGAAAAAGACCTGATTGGGAGTATAAGTTAGGAAATAAAACCCTATACACATCAGAAAGAAAGACCTAGGTGTGATTATCAATAACAGACTATCTCCGGCTGACCACATCAGCGAGAAGGTACGGAACATGTATACACTGCTTGCAAATATGTGAATAGCATTCACATACATAAATGAAGATATGCTAAGAAGGATAATAACATCATTCATTAGACCAACCCTGGAATATGCATCAGTAGTCTGGAGTCCTCATCTCAAAAAGCACATAGACAAGATTGAAAAAGTTCAAAGGGCCGCTACAAGATGGTTACCAAGCTTAAGGGACCTAAGCTACGAAGAAAGACTAAATAAACTGAATCTACCAACACTACAGGAGAGAAGGAAAAGAGGTGACATGATAATGTTATATAAATGCATATCAGGAAAGGAGAAAATAGACATAAATGATTACTTAACATATGGAGAAGCATCAGCAAGAGGACACTGCAAAAAATTGCATAAGAAGAGAGGTGATAAAGATGTAAGGAAATTCAGTTTCCCAAACAGAGCAATTGATCAATGGAATGCACTACTGAATGAAATAGTGTGTGCCAAAACAATTCACAAATTTAAGGATATGTACGATAAATATGGTTTAAGACACGGGACAGTACGAGCTTGACTCATTCCTGTAAAGATACAATTAGGTAAGAACAATTAGGTAAGAACACACACACACACACACACACACACACACACACAGGAGGCACCAAGGAGAGCAGACGCGGACAGACAGCGCTCCATACCGAGCCAGCACGGCCATTGGCATTACCTAAATTAGTATCTTTATATGAGTCAAGCTCTGTACCAGGTTAGACAAAATGGTTTTCTATTATTTAAAAAAAAAAAAAAGAAGAAGCTTAACCTGCCGCGTCCCGGAGACGTGAATTCACGTCCTCACATGATGTGCACTCATATCCCGGAGACGTAAATTAACGCAGCAACATTGCAAGGTTTCTAATTTGCACAATTTTCAATTTTCGTGAGTGTTTTGTGAGTGATTTTTGGCACGTATACACGGGACACCTTCCTCTATTCCTCTACAAGATGCCAAGCAGGGACAATGCCTTACACCACATAACCTCTCCCCCCCCCCTGCACGCCATTGTCTCGGCAATTCACCTGTTACCAGTGACCTGGCCAATAAAGACATTCAGGGCCAGAGTGATTCCCCAATCGCTGACAATGTGGAGGACAAAGTTTACATAGCATTAGAGGAAGAAACAGTCAGAAATGATGATCAGGTAATGTGGGAAAAACAGGTCATGAATGGTGATGAGTTAGTGATTGAAACAATGCTTATAATGCCTATATTACAGTTTGAAAACCAATATACTCTTGTACTACATATAAATTCGTAACAAGTAAATAAATACTGTTTATGAGTGGATAAAATAGTTACCCTCCCGTAGAACTCGTTTTCTTTGATGCCAGCCTGTTAGAAAACCCAGTCAGGTAAGGAGGTACTCGTACTTAGATCGAGTATTTTAAACCTCAGGTGAGCGATTTCTCTATGAATTTTCGATGTTTCTCACCAAAAGCGGATGTTTGAGCCAAAAAAAAAAAAAAGGTCCAAAAATGTCGGGACTGGGGCATACCACTGCCCAGAAAACGTCGGGATGGGGCGGGTTTAGCAAGACTTGTTCATACAGAAAAGAGAACCAAGTAGCGAAAGAATGCGCTCAATCAGCTGATTGTTTGTTTAGACTACAACTGCCCCAGGGAATGTAAGTACTCTGTGCCTTTAGTATTGCAAAATGGCCACATACTTTAGTAAAGCAAATTTGGAAAAGAAAAGGGATAAAAGTAGAAAGCAGGATGATGATTTTTACCAAGAACTGGTTGAAATGGAGACTCATAATAAACTGGTGGAGCGTGTACACAGACCGGAGATGGCTTTTCAGAATGAGATTGATGAAATAAAGAAGCAGATGAACTTGCAAAAGGAAGAAATAGAAAAACTAGGAAGGGATGTCAACAAGAAAGACACAACCATAAATGAACTAACAGTGGAAGTGAGTACACTTAGGAGGAAAATGAGTGAAATGGCAAGTACAGTAGTCAACCACGAGAGTATTATGGAAGACTTCAAAAATGATACAGAGATAATTAGGCAAGTAAGCAGTCTGATAGACCAGAGCAGTGATATTGAGGAGAAGATAACACAGGTGAATGAAGCTGTGCAAAGCTAAAAAATGATGTGGAAACCACGTATACTGAAATGGTGAAAGTTAAGAAAGACTTAGAAACAAGGGTGGAAGAAAAAAGCATTAAAAAGGAAGTGAAAAGAATAATCCAAAACAATCCTAAGTTAGTCAGAGATTCAGTAGATATCAACAAATCTATAGTAATCACTGGTATAGAAGAGGAAGAAGTAAAAAACAAGATCTCAAGAGACAAAAAGGAGATGGCAAATATAATGAGCATATTAAAAGAAGTATCAGAGGAGATCTGTGGTAAAGACATAGAGGAACACAAAAGGTTAGGGAAATATGAGAAAAGCAAGTCAAGACCTCTAAAGGTAACCTTTCAGAGTGTAAACACCGTGGAGGAGATACTAAAAAATGCAAAGAATTTTATGGAAAAAGAGGAGTTCAAAAATGTATGGATAAAAAGATGCCTAACACAAGAGGAACTGGAATTACTGAAATAGAAGAGGGAGGAAGCAAAAACAAAAAATGAGGGAAGATCAGGGCAGGGATGCACAAACGGACTTAAGGCCAGACACGGCCTTAAGTCCGGTGGTTTGAGGCCGTAGCTGGCCGTATCTCGTTAAGGCCCATGCACAAAGCACTCACAGGAGGTTAAGGCCGCCTCAGCTGCTAAGGCCAGCTCGCACTGGCCTTACCGTATTGTGACCCGGATATAACACACACATTCTCTACTACACAGGCTGTAACCAACCTTTGTTATTGTTTATCTCAGACGCAGGATGGAGTTGGTAGTTGCCTATGAATTAGACCGTGCCTTGCGAAGAGAACAGAGGTTCAGGGACCCACTGGACCCTCATAACATAAGTGATGAACATTTATTGGCACAGTATCGCCTCCCCAGGAACGAAATCATGCGGCTAATAGAAGAACTTGAGCCTCGCATTGGAAGGGCCACAGGACGCTGCCATGCCTTTCCTGCACACACACAAGTGTTAGCCACCCGTAGGTTCTACGCCAGTGGGAGTTTTCAAAGCGTTATTGGAGATACCTGTGGAATTCACCAGTCGAGTGTCTCCAGAGTTATATCTTGTGTGACAGATGCTCTTTACAGAAAAGGACTGAGAGAAATAAAGATGCCCTGTGGACTGCGGAGGAGGACAGAGACAGTAGAGGGTTTTTTCAGAATAAACAATTTTCCCAAAGTGCTAGGGGCAGTGGATGGAACCCACATTCCCATTAAGGCCCCATATCAACAACAAGGATGAAGTAAGTGAAATAAATCATCTTCAGTGATTTGAAGCAAAATAAATCATGTATAGTAATAAGGTATATTTTGTTTACAAAATTAAAGATATTTTGTATAAAAATATTGATTACTTTCTTTCACCCGTACAAATCCATTGGAAGTATGTTCATATTAAACTCTGTAGCTACTTTACTATTGTAAACCAGATGGGGGTGGCTGTGTAGTACACTCCCTATTTGGCTATTCAAACTGCACGAGTCTTTCCAGTAGAATCATTAACACCTTGGCATGTAAGATGATGACCTATGATATAATATTTGAACAACCTTCTCCACCTAACTTTTGCATTCTCTCCAGCTTAGTATGTATCTGAAGGTATCCTTCTTCATGAGCTCTGGCACATTAACATCACAATTTTTTTTGTTTCTTTTCATTTGTTGTACTCATCCTAAATTGATATACATTAGAAAGGAAGTGAAACATTTTCATGTACTATAAACTAATTTAATTTGGTTAGATAAGTGTACAAAAATAAAGGCACTTTGTATCAAAACTTACATAACTTTCCTTCACATTTACGGATTTAGGCTATATACAGTATACTCATTTATCTATCTATGGCTTTTTATCCTAACTGGTATGGCCACATACTAGCATTTGTATTAATGCCAAAACATGACTCTTTGCAACGTGAACCCAGTGGAAAGTAGACTGAAATTGTCCCCTTACTGCATTCGACCGAACCCCCTTGCCAAGGAAGGGGAGTGAGGTGAGGGTCATTCTTGGAAGTGGGCAGTGAAGCGGCTTGGCTATATCGACGCCTTTGCCAGAAAGCACCGGTAGTCAGCACCTTGAATAGTAGTAGAGGAAAAATAAGGTCAGAAGAAACAAGGTAATATCATGATGAGAGTGGGGACAGAAGAGCAGAAGATAATGAGGAGTGAAAGACTTGAGACCCAAATGCAACATTCAGTTGCCTCGTACCTCCCCAGTCTTAAAGGGAAGGCCATGATCAAATCACAATAAATACAAAAAAGGAACACTGCACTTGATTTAGGTAACACTTTGGATTGTACTACGAGAAAATGAGAAATATTTGTCACCAATGTTTGCCAAACTGAAAACTAGAATAATTGGCTTAACTTATAGCTAAATGAGAGATTTGTGACCAATGTTTACCAAACTGAAAACTAGAATAATTGGGCTATATAAATGAGATCCTGACATCACATCTGGTAGAACTAGAAAAAATAATACGATTCTTCCATATTTAGCATGATGGATATCACAACATAATGTGACTGAAGCATTGTATACAGTATCATGAAATGAAAGTAATTACTGCAAAACATATTATATCCTACAATAGGTAATTAACAAATTCATTGCTATTTTAATTTGACCATAACTGAATGATAATAACTTCACTAAAATATATATATATATATATATACAAAACACAACTGTAAAGAAAACACTGACTTATACTGGATACATTTCATGTTCTTGAAGCGATTTTCCTTAGAGACTCTGCAATACTTTTTAAAGAATTGTCCATACTGGCAGTATGCTGTTCTATGGATGATACAGAGTCTTTGTTGGCTGTCTGCACCTTGAGCATATCACTAGCCAATGAAGTTCTGCTCTGAGCTGGACTAGCCGCTCTGCTGGTGGGTCGGCTAGGTGGTCGGGTTGGGCCACTGGTGGGAGTCTCTGGTCTACTTGATGGCCTAGAATATGCATAGGAATGTTCTGAGGAAGGTGTCATAACTTCTTGCTCTACCTCGACATCAGGGCTGACGATCTCGGCATCTGCACCAAGCCAAACCACTGGCAGCTGCTCACCCCTGGGTCCTGTTTGATAAGAAATCAAATTTGAAAACTGCAAAGTATGTCTCAGTAACTTCCTGAAGCCTACATACTGTTACACTAAACATGTTGATGGTTTCAAAAAAACAATGTTGGTGACAAACCTACAATGATATTTCATGAAAGGTAAGGGACTGGAGAGACAATGAGGAAGGAATACATTTTAACCACAATAAATTAAATGAGCAATCAAGGGCATCACAAGATCATACTGTGTATATATATATATATATATATATATATATATATATATATATACAGTATATATGTACGAATATATATATATATATATATATATATATATATATATATATATATATATATATATATTACAGACTGAAAAATGGCATGCAAGGCTTGCATGTGTTGGATGTTACGGTATAATCAGAACAATGTCTGTCAAGTTTGAAACACTGTCCCACTCCCAAAACTGGCTTTGTTTAGGGTTAGTGGCTGAAGGTTTACAGTACCCTAGGGAAAAATGCTGGCTAAGGAAATCACAGTCAGGGAATGGTTAGGTATTTTTACACTCATGAACTCTGTTGGTTTAAAGATACAGTAGCAGCATAAGTAATTTTTACTACAACCTATCAGTGTATTAAAATCTATTATGGGACTGTAAAATATGGGAAAATTATGGTGGCAATGGGTACAAGATACCTAACAATTATTATTTTTTTTTAAACCACATACCTTTGTTAATTTTTTTTTTTTTAACACATTCAAGTTACATAAATATGCAATGGGTAACAATATCATTATACAGTTTGGCAAAGTAATGGTCACCTGGCAGAGGTTCCGGTTCTTCAACATCTTCCGTTTCCTGAACACCTGCCATACGTCCTACAGCCTCACTCTCAATTGTGTCCAGCATTGCCTCTTCAACGGAAGTCAGTTTCTCCGCACCACTGGATCCTCCTCCTGGAATGAAGATTCATAAGTGCAGAATAAAAAACAGTATTTTTTGGTCATACACTCATATGACCATATGACTTAGAAGTGTTTTACCAGTACCAGTACTGCCATATAACTCTTAGCTATGCAGCACTTCAGTTAGGCTTGGTATTAGGTTTGGTATTCAAAGTTTTTGGTAGGTTCTATATTACTACATGATCCCCCCCCCCTCCCTCACATCATCCATGAAACAAGAAACCTCATTATGTGCCCTTTAATTACTGGGCAGAAAATGGGAATAATTTACTACTTTGTGGGTAGACATGGCTGGAAAACTGTCAATAATGATTCATGACATGATTGAAATAATGTCATAACTGTCATACTTTTGCAAAGCCACAAATGTGCAGAAACATAAGCTAAATACCGAACATCAGAAAAACCATGAAAATGTATGCCTATATAGCTACTTCTGTACAGTAAAAATTATACAATGGGGCAATTAAATAAAGTATAATGTACAATGACCTGACCAAAAATTGACTTGTACTTGACAGGATGAATTAATAACTGCATTCTGAGAGCTACTGCTACACAGATGAAATGTATACCGTTATTCCTACAATATGATGATCAATAATTAAGTAAAACAAGCTATAATATGGTCAAATTATTCATTCAGTGTAATGTATCATTAATATTTTCAAATATTCATTAAATATTTAAATAAAAACTGCATGAGAGATCCCATTAACACATGAAAATTCTATGGTGGATTATCTTTCATAAATCTCAACTGTTTTATGACACCCATATTCTTTGGAAATATTGTTTATTTTACAAAAGTTTGTATCATGTTTTCATGTCTCCCAAATTATGCAAAAATAACATGTTACTCAAGTTAGGCTTGTTGATGACATAGGTTGAGTCCCACAGAGGGCAAGGGGTCAATAAAGACCTGCTGAAACTCATTCATCCCCAAATCATTCAGGCAAATTTGGTAAAGTTAAATTTGACTGAATTAGGTTAGGTTAGGTTAGTAGGGATGAACGATTAGTGATGGATTAACTGTGGTGCCGCATCACCCTACAGGTTCAACAAGGTGAGTGGCTGGTTGCCACAATTTTCATTAAAAATTTGTAGTTTTAAAGGTGATACCCTCATAAATATGCATTTCCATAACTTTTTAAACCCAAGGTAATGATAAGTATGTTAACATTTGAGAAAAAATGAAATGTAAATTTAATTAATGGGAGTACTCATGCAGTTTCACCAATTTTATAAAACTGAAATCTTTAGATTCTCATAACTGAAAACTAAACATTAAATATACGGTACCGTACTGTGGTTGTTTATTCTTGATACATTTCTTAATAATGTAAGCAAAGGATGCATTTCCTTCCCAATAACTGTATAATTACAAGGATAATTACTGACTTAGCCTATGTTTGTGTGTTACACTGAAATCTTATTTCTATAAATAAACAGCACATTTTTTCTTGGACATTTGTATGGAGTTAATGAATAAAACAGTTTGTGAAATTATCATGTTTTTCATGAAATTTAATGCTGCATTCTGTTTATATAAATCATGTTTTAAGTTTAGCTACATCAGGCCAATCCTGCAGGTAAATATTGCTGTGGTATGACCTTTGCATACCAGTGTCTGGTAGTGTTGCCATTAATAACATTAACTGATGTGCCATTTCTTACATTACTGCATTATTCCCAAAATGCAACCACTGTTAGTAAATATCAAAGGTGGATGGTGCTTTGGGCAGGGGCAATTGATAGTCATCAAAATTAGGCTATAGGAGTGTAATGTAGATCTACATATTTCTTGCTTGTGGAATATATATCTTACCTGTCTGACGCATCTCCCTCTTTATTCTTGCTGCTTTATTCTTAACCACTGACCTAAAATCCTTATACTTCTCACTTCCTGCATATCGCGAGGAACACTACTCACACTCCTTACTGCCTCAGCAATACTTTTCCATGCGTTGTCTTTCATTTCTTTGGTTACATTTTGTCCAAACTTTTGCTCCAGAAGTTCTTTTCTCTTGTCGTATTCCCTTATAATTACAAAAAGCTCCTCATCACTAAAATTTGGACGTCTTTTCTTTGGTTCCGACATTATTTTCAGATAATCACTAGACAAAACTGTCCTTCACCGAACCGTAAACTTGTAACTCGCACTCACACTATCAGCTGATCCTTGAACTTCTGTGATTGGTTCAAGATTTCTCCGTCCTGCCGTCTGATTGGTCGACAGGGTCTCAGCTGACGCATGAGATTTTCCCCAAAACATTCCCTGCAGCTAGGGCCAGCCTTCCCTAAGGCCGATGCACTAAGCTTAAGTCAGCCCTAAGACAAGGCCAGGGGTCGTTGTGCATGGGCCTTAGAGGCAGCCGTAGGGCGGCCTCAAATATTTCACAAAAGGCTAGCCTTAAGGCTGCCTTCTACCAGAGTTTTGTGCATCCCTGCCCTGAAAAAGAGAAGAATAAATTTTTTTACAAAGTAATTGGATTGCAGGTACGAAAGTGGTACATAAACAGGAGGGAATAAAAAGGAGGAAGGTAGTAGAACCATGTCATGACAAGTATGTAAACAGGATGATTAAGTTGATGTACTCAAATGTGGATGGAATGGTATCTAAATTATTAGAGATGAATGATTATGTCAGAGAAAATGAACTACATATAATATGCCTAACTGAAACAAAATTAATACCAAGGATATCAAATGACATGCTAAACTTAGAGGAATATAATATATGGAGAAGAGATAGGAACTTAAAAAAAGGAGGAGGAATTATAATATTAACTAAGTAAAATCTAAAAATCAAAGAAATAGAACTAGATATACCCTCACAAGTAGAACTAATTGCAGTAAAGATCAATACATCTGAATGGAAAGTAATTGTAGCCAATTTGTACATGCCACCCAGATCAAATACATGGGAAAGAGACGAATATGAGGACCTGGCAGAGAGTACAATTCAGAGTTTAAGTGCATTACTACATAAAATGGAAGAGAAGTCGGAAAGAATTATGCTAACTGGAGATTTTAATACAAATATAAATTGGAATACTCGAGATATAATAAACCAAGAAAGCTGTTGGGACCAAAAGCTCCTGCATCTCGTGCAAGAGTTTTTCCTAACATAACATGTGAGGGAAACCACCAGAAAAAGAGGACTCCATGTACCCTCAATGCTGTATCTCATATTTACTAGGCAAGAAAATGATGTTGACAGTTTAATGTATCACCCTCCACTCGGCAAAAGCAACAATGCAGTATTAAATTGCAACTTCAGGATTGTACATGACATAGTTAACAGCAATGAGAGATACAAAAAGAGCCTAAACTATAAAAAGGGAAATTATCATGACCTAAAGAAGTATGTCTTAGAAACTGATTGGGAAAATGAGCTTAGAGGACAAGATTTAAATGCTGTATATAAAAAATTCTGTAAATTTTATGAAATGGGAGTCCAGAAGTACATCCCACAGCACAAAGAAGCAGAAAAGAAAATAAAGAAATGGGTCAATACAGAATGTAAAAAATCAAAAGAAAGAAGAGATTTGTTGTGGAATAGATACAGAAGACACAATAGTGAAAGGGCATATAATAATTACAAACAGGGAAGAAACGATTATACAAGAATAAGGAGGGAAGCCCAAAAACAGTTTGAGGAGGATATCATAAATAAAAGTAGTGATCAACTGAAGCTATTTTACAGCTACATCAGAAGCAAAACCAAGGTAAAAGATAAAATACAATTCATTACTGACGAGGGAATCACCTATACACAAGAGAAGGATATTTGTGAAGCACTAAATAAGAATTTCCAATTAGTTTTTACAGAAAAAAAAAAAAAAAATTGAGAGGGACTATGTGGAACATGCATGCCCACACATACTAGCAGATATACAAATATCATAAAAAATAATACAGGAGGAGTTAAGTAAATTAGACAGAGGAAAAGCAAATGGTCCTGATGAAATTTCATGCTGGGTGCTACGAGAATGTGCAAAGGAGGTAAGTAAACTATTATTTTAAATTTTCAAGAAATCCTTGAATCAAGGTAAACTACCTGATATTTGGAAGAAAGCAAAGATTGTCCCCTTATTCAAGAAAGGGAATAGACAAAATCCACTCAACTACCGACCAGTATCACTGACCAGTGTTGTAAGCAAGGTATTAGAAAAGCTTATAAGAAAAGCCTGGGTAAATCATCTAGAACACAATATGATAACAGAAAGACATTTTGGTTTCAGAAAAGGAAAATCATGTGTTAATAATCTGTTGAGCTACTATGACAGAGTAACAGACACAATACAGGAAAGAGAAGGATGGGTGGACTGTATCTATTTAGATTTCAAGAAAGTATTTGACACAGTACCACACCAAAGACTTTTATGGAAACTGTACCATCAAGGAGGAATTCGAGGCAAACTGTTTTGTTGGATGCAAGACTTTCTCATAAAAAGAGATATGAGGACAGTACTAAGAGGAAACTACTCATCATGGAAAGAAGTGACTAGTGGAGTACCACAGGGTTCAGTGCTGGCACGAATCATGTTTTTAGTGTATATTAATGATATAAACAGTAATACTGGATATGCGAGCTATCTGAATGTGTTTGCAGATGATGCAAAAATACAAAGGAGAATTACTAACACAGACTCTTGTAAAGAGCTACAAGAAGAATTAAATAAACTTCATGAATGGAGTAGTACATGGCAAATGGAATTCAATGTGGACAAGTGTCATGTAATCAAGTTTGGTAAAAGTGGAGAAAGACCTGATTGGGATTATAAGTTAGGAAATAAAACACTATACACATCAGAAAGAGAGAAAGACCTAGGTGTGACTATCAATAACAGACTATCTCCGGCTGACCACATCAGCGAGAAGGTGCGGAACATGTATACACTGCTTGCAAATATGAGAATAGCATTCACATACATAAATGAAGACATGCTAAGAAGGATAATAACATCATTCATTAGACCAACCCTGGAATATGCATCAGTAGTCTGGAGTCCTCATCTCAAAAAGCATATAGACAAGATTGGAAGAGTTCAAAGGGCCGCTACAAGATGGATACCAAGCGTAAGTGACCTAAGCTACGAAGAAAGACTAAATAAACTGAATCTACCAACACTACAGGAGAGAAGGAAAAGAGGTGACATGATAATGCTATATAAATGCATATCAGGAAAGGAGAAAATAGACATAAATGATTACTTAATTTATGGGGAAGCATCAGCAAGAGAACACTGCAAAAAACTGCATAAGAAGAGAGGTGATAAAGACGTAAGGAAATTCAGTTTCCCAAACAGAGCAATTGATCAATGGAATGCAGTACCGAATGAAATAGTGTGTGCCAAAACAATTCACAAATTTAAGGATATGTACGATAAATATGATTTAAGACACGGGACAATACGAGCTTGACTCATTCCTGTAAAGATACAATTAGGTAAGAACAATTAGGTAAGAACACACACCGCTCGCTGGTGCAGTGGTAACGCTCTCGCCTAGCATCTGCTAAGACGGGGGTTCGCGCCTTGCCTGGGATGCGAAAAAGTTTCCCTGACAAAGCGGGTGGTCACTGTCCTCCTTGAGCAAGAGGATGGGTGTGTGCGTGTGTGAAGGTCAAGGCTTTGCCCTTAGATCGGACTATATGAGCTCTCAGCTCTCTTCCGGGAGGGTAAAATGCCGATGATCACAAAACCATCACGTGATCCTGACCGATCCGGTGAATTACACACAGATATGTATATTTGGCTAGGATTGTTGCTCGATTCTGGCTTTGGTGATCGAGTAGAAGTCTGAGTATTGTAATTCCAATAAATAATGCTATTACTACTAGATGTACAAGTTCAACTACCACTACAACAACTACTACTAATACTACAACTACCACTACTACAAGTACTACTACCACCACCACAACTACTACTATTACAACTACCACGTCTACCGCTATTACTACCACACCTACAACACATACTACCACTACTACTACCACTACAAGTACTACTGAAAAAGAAAAATAAATAACAAAAATGTGAACCAAGTACCGGTAGTCATTTACGTACTGCCCACAAACGGAAATACCACTGTGACTTTCTCTTTCCTTTGAGTTATAATTTTTCATCATAAATATGTATAAACAAATGTTTTCCAAATACAATAAGGCGCAAGTTCATCATGAAACATTACTTCTGCCTCTATCATTCACATAAATATATGCAGAGCAGTGAAATCATATTTTCTATTTCAACAAAAAACAACATACCAGTATGTACAAAGCTAACTTATTCATAATACCCAGACCCCTACCACTCGGTCTTTGTGTGGAAATCAAAGTAACAGTCAGTAGGGGAGGGCGGTGATGATTCGGCCACTTTTTCGAAAAAAAATCATAATAAATAAAGTTTAAGAAATTCTTAAAATCTGCTTATTCCAAGAGGAAGCCACATCTTTTGGCTCTTTTGTGTGCTATTGTCAGTTCTTAAACTTACGTCATTTCTTGGCAGTAATCCAAACTCTTAAGGTCTCCAAAATGGCCGAACCATCCCTCTTGGTGTGGATGATTCGGCCACTGACGTTGGATGGTTCGGCCACCATGTGGGATGATTTGGCCACTTGCCTCTGGGGCTCAATTAAAGAATTAAACACAGTAGGAAAATTAAGAATCAAATTTTCATCTGTGCTGACATGATTTATTGGATTTATTTTTACCTAAACAATCTCCTTTTAATGAAACAAGGAACAAACAATCTCCTTATAATGAAATTAAATGGCTCTACTCTTGCCTATCTCAGATAAAATAAAACTATAATTTTGTGAAAGAAAATATCCGAGTCAAATGAAAGCTACTTCTCTTACATGCTGTTTACTCTTAACGCATTTTAAATCCAGTGAAACAAAAATCCAAAGTTGTAATACCTTTGCCTTCGCTTAGTGCTTTATGAAACTGGTTCAGGTAATACTCCAATTATAGCGTTTCTTGAAACAGAAGCTTCATCAATTTCTGAGGGAAAGTAGAGAGAGAGAGAGAGAGAGAGAGAGAGAATATGTAATTTTATAGAAAAAAGGTAAGGGGATGAGTCTGTTATGATGTGGCAGGGGTAAACCAGCTCTGCTGTCGGGCCCTGCTGCAGATGTCACTGATTGCATTGCGCAGTTGACCTTTGTGCGGTGTGGTGCGGTGAGGATCAGTCCGTTCTCCCCTTTGGGGCTAAGATACGAATGAATGTGTTTGAATGGATGAGTAAATGGGGAGTGTGTCGTCCTGTCTCGGCTACCTCCCTTTCCTTGGGGGAAGCAGCCTAGGTATATAGATAGATAGATAGATAGAAAAAAAATCGTTAAATAAAGAAAATAAATCATTAGATAATTATGAGAGATGGTTCGGCCACCTGGCAACCCTGCCGAACCATCCCTCACTTCAAGTGGCCGAATCATCCCCCATGTATAAAGATGTACACATGGCGCCCCGAAACCCAGAGTTCATAAGCTGTTCCAGTGTTATCTACTCTCACGTCACCTATAGACAATAAATGATATTAGCACTATATATGGATAACAACCCTGAAGTATTAATGGAGCTACTGCTTACGTTGGATCACCGAAAAAGTACATAGGGGTCATGAAAAATCATAAAATCTAACCTGATGTTGCTGTTTCCCGGCCAACCAAAACAAAAACACATGTGCCATTTGTCGGCAAGATCACGCAACTTCATGTGAAATCTCAATGATCTAGGTCCCCTACATTATTCAGGAAGGCCAGTGGCCGAACCATCCTCCTGGCCGAACTATCACTGCGCTCCCCTACACAGTGCAGCCTCACATTCAGCACACCACCACCTTGTCATACGGCGTTGCTGTGGTCGGCACGATGAATTGGCACAAACATAGCAACACCGGAAGGCTTCGTTGTCTGCAGGTGTGCAGGGTAATATTTCCATGAAATGCCTGTTGAAGTAGTCCCTGCACTGCAGGCAGTCAGGCAGTTGCTGCACACTATGCTTACGTTTCACGGAAGGATTGAACTGTCCATACCTCTCCAGAAGGCCGTAAATTACATCCTTCTCGAACTGTCTGAGGGATGTGCTGGTCTGTGTAACATCCTTGTGCAGAATGAAGGCATTCAGTACACAGATGTCCAGTACATGTAGGAATGCCTTCTTTTACCACTTACAACAGCTCCTCAGACAGTCAATTGTGCCAATCTGCGTATCTGATTTATCGACGAGTCGCATGTTCACATTATAGTCGATAACAGCATCAGGCTTGAAGACTGGCTGCCTCGTTCTTCTGTTGACCTTACCTGTGTCATTTAACTTACCTTCGTGGACCATGAAGAGGACATTCACCTTTATCTTATCATGCCAGTGAATGCCAGGAGTTTACCTGATTGCAAGGTCCTGCACTGCTTCACAGTGTCTCTGGGAAAGGATGGCCAATGCTTCCTCTTTGCACGGACAGAGCCACACGATCCAATTAGCGTTCTTGCAGGTACTTTGCAAGACTTGGTGCTGTGAAATAATTATCAGTGTAAAGGGTATGGTTGCCAATGAAGTACCTGTCCATTAGTTTCTTGACCACAGAGCCAGAGAAACCATGGGGATCGTCCTTCGACATCACTGCATCACTCACTGTTTACACAATGAAATCAAGCACGTACCCAGTCTTGCAATCACACAAGACAAAGAACTTTATTCCCAAACGATGTCTCTTTGATGGAATGTACTGAATGAAGGCAAGATGTCCCCTGGACAAAACAAGCAACTTGTCGATAACAACCTTTTGAAATGGCCTGAAAAATTATCATAAATTTTCCTTCATCTCCAGAATCGAGCGAATTTTCCACAGCCTATTATTCGGATGTGGGCCCATATTCATGAAAAATGTAAATACCTCAGGGTTTCAAGATAGCGGTCACGTGGCATATATTTACCAAATACTGGTGTCAAAGCAAAATCGTCCACGAGCCAATAATCGTGTATGTTATGTTTTCTAACATGAGGCATCAACACTGTCAATGCTAGCCAAACATACATTTCGCTAACACTCGTTGCAGTTCATTCCTTCATTTTCGCACTCTCTCTCAGGTGCGAGGTTTCAGTCCAGTTGCGGCAGAAATCCCTGAAACTGTTCACTTCTTTCCCAATGAACTCCATCACTGCTGTGAAAAATGCAAGGAAGAAGTCCACTGCAGAAGAAGCTCTGTTGCAGGGAAATTCTGGCTGCACACCTGCGTTTGTGTCATCAAACACAGGTACTTCAGGCTGAAACCCCGCCCCCTCCTCCCACACAAATGTTTCTAACCTAGCTGTCTGTGGCTCCTGTTGTGTCTGCTGTGCATGAGTCCTGTCCCGTGCCCTGCCGTGGCCCCTGGCATGGCAGCGTGGTGGCGATTCTGCTGACTCACCACTAGATGAGGCAGGTGATGATGCTGGTGACGGTGATTGTGGTGGTGATGATGTTGGTGAAAGGCATCGGCAGGCATATGCCTGCCGGCATGCACCTGCACCAACATAACCAGATGGGCCAGGTTGTGCTGAAATGGCACGTGGTCAGGCAGGCCAGCATGGTGCACCATGTGGTGAGGCATGCTGGCGTGGGGAGGCACGTGGTGAGGCCTGTAGTGATGCAGGCCAGCACGGTGAGGCCTGTAATGATGCAGGCCGGCATGGTGAGGCATGGGATGAAGCCTGAAGTGAGGAAGTTCGGCATGGTGATGCAGGGGATGAGGCAGGTCGGTGTGGTGAGGCACGTGGTGGGGCAGGTCGTCGTTGTAAGGCACAGTATAAGGCCTGAAATGAGGCAGATCGGCATGGTGATGCATGTGGTGAGGCAAGTCAGTGTGGTAGGGCAGGTTGGCGTGGTGAAGCACATGATGATGCATAAAGTGATGCAGACCGTGTGGACGAAGGTGGTTGTGATGGTGTATGGGTGGAAAGTACCACCCTACACCACTCTTGTGCCCAGCGGCTCAGTTTGCAGCTTTTTCTCCTCCTGCCAGCCTCCTCACTTCCTTCTCTCTACCTCCCCCTCCACTTTCTCCACTGTGTGTATATCACCCTCTGCAGGATCTTCAACTACATCCGATCCTTCAGCATCAGAACAGGCTGATGGTCTTGCAGACGGAAAATATTGCCACACAGTGGAGAATTCATGGTCACTCTCCTCCTCTAATGCGTATTTTTCCATACTCAGCATGGCTAAATCTGGTTCTTCAGAGGAGAAGTCACTTTCCCCACTCACAATTGGCGATAATGGTACATCTAACTCCCTCCCTATTGCACTATCACTTAGCCCTTTCCTCCGAGGGCCTTTGGACTTCATAGGAGTGGAAGTTGGAGGGCACGGGCGGTCGGCCAAGGGTTGAGACATGGGAATATCTTTATGCATAGGCCTATCCATCACGGAGGTATGCAGGCAACTGGAGTGTGACTGGGATGCATGTGGGAGGGTTGCCAGCAGTTGCAGGTGGTGAAAATAACCAGCTGCGTATTCAAACAATTACTAGATCATGTATACATGACCCCTGGATGGCCCTGGAAAGACATGTATTCATGTCACCCTGATGGGATGGGTTAGGGAAGAGGTAGGAGTGGGTAAAAGGAGAATGGAAGAATGGGAATAGGTCTCGATGTGTGGGTGGGTCGGGTAGGTGTAGATAGGAAGGAATGTGTGGGTGTGAGTGGACTTTTGTAGGAAGGAGGGCAAGGGAGAGAGTGGGTGGGAGGGCAGGAAAGTGTGTGTGGGAGTCGTGTGTGTGGAGAGTAATGTGTAGAAGAATTAAAAGAAACATAGAGTAGGATAGAGGTAGGAAGGGTAGGTAACCAAGGAAAGAGGATGTGATTGTGGATGTGCAGGGGGTGAGGCCATGGATGGGTATATAGTACCTGTGTTCTTACCTAATTCTTGCCTAATTGTATCTTTAGAGGAATGAGTGAAGCTCTTACTGTCCCGTGTCTTAAACCATTTTTATCATACATATCCTTAAATTTATGAATTGTTTTGGCACACACTATTTCATTCAGTAGTGCATTCCACTGATCAGTTGCCCCATTTGGGAAACTAAATTTCCTTAT